>NW_022196903.1:10931847-10945347 GCF_008632895.1 Mastomys coucha
CAAAAAACAAACAAACAAACAAAAAAGCTTAGTTTTTAAAAGTTACTAGGGGAATCTAATTATTATTATTAGTTTCTTAGCTTTTGAGTTATAAGCTAGAGACAGTAAAACATAACAGTGATTGTAGGATTTGAACTTGTGCTTATAAAATATGCAATATATTTATTTATTTTACTCAACAAATATTTATGAGTAACTATTTTGTATGAAAGAATGTGGAGACCACAGTTACAATATTGAATAAATCTTACATAATTCTGGCCCTCATGAAACTTACTGTCTCCTTAAGGAATGATGGGTAGGATTCAGTCCCATGCTTCTACATGGAATTGTCATTGTGAAAGATGCTACAAATGATGTGAATGCTACTATGAACATCTAGGACAGTGGCTGTAGTTAAGGAAGCCTTATGTAAGAGGCCAGCAAAAGAGCAGTTTATCAGAAATTCTGTTTTTAGGCCAGCAAAGAACAAAAAAGCAATTTATCAGAAAATTTGCTTTTCTTTTTACTATGGAGATACACACACACACAAACACACACACACACATATACATTCAATGATGCAGTAATGAAAAAACAAAAAGAAGCAAAGTTCTACTATTTAGGCTTATCCCACCTGCATAATTTCCTCTACTTTTGTAGCCGGAGTTGGTACAATAGAATAACTTCTATATATGGATTAATAAAAAAAAAAGGAAGCTAGTTCCATAAAAATGAGCTCATCCTTTATTTACATTGCAATGTTATGTAATTGGCCTTCTTCTTATGAATCGTCTTGATTCAAGATTTATCTTTTATGCAATACTTATTTCTCTTCAATAGAGGCACTTTATTGAAGCTAACTTTCAAGTACGTGTTTCTACTATCCCTTTGTTTTTTCATTTAACTATCTTAAAATTTATAATTCTGTAAGAAATAGGTTAACACTTTGAGTGTACTTCTGCAGAACTTAACCCACTTGCATTATTTTAGACAGCACGTGTTCAACACTCTTTACCCACTCTCCATGACGGAAGTGAGTCATGTGATCCCTCCAGATTTCAAGAGTTTGCATTTATCATAAAAGCATTAGTTCTTTTCCAATGTTAGGAATGTACATTTGTAGTAACATGGGAGTTCTTTATTGAAGTCTTTCTACCAAACATTTTGTATAGAGTGAGAATGAAAGCAAAACCTTATGTCATGATTATTGTGATAATTAGGTAACATTTTTCATAGATCAGAGGAGTGTCACATTTTAAAACCAGCACTTGGGAGGCAGAGACAGGTGGATTTCTGAGTCCAAGGCCAACCTGATCTACAGAGTGAGTTCTAGGACAGCCAGGGCTACACAGAGAAACCCTGTCTCAAAATCAAAATAGAAAATCAAACAAAAACAAAAAACAAACAAACAAAAAAAAAAAGTGCTCAATGAAAATGGACTGAAAAGTTGTAGTTATCACCAAGCACTATAGGCCTTTCTTCCTATAGAGTCTTTCCATGATCAGATGCACAGGCATTCCAGCTGTACTACTTGTAAAAAGGAAAAGAGCCGGGCAGTGGTGGCACATGCCTTTAATCCCAGCACTTGGAAGGCAGAGGCAGGCAGATTTCTGAGTTTGAGGCCAGCCTGGTCTACAGAGTGAGTTCCAGGACAGCCAGGGCTATACAGAAAAAACCCTGTCTCAAAAAAACAAAAAACAAACAAAAAAAAAAGAAGGAGAAAAAGAAAAATGGAAAAGAATGCCTTAGCCACCTCACTCTATGTCACTAACCTGAGAGGATATGCCTAATCTTGCTCTGCTTAAACCTTCATTGTTCCATGGCTTTTCTGATGCAGGTGTGCTATTGGACGAACTCTGCCTTGTGTTTTGAAGAGCTGCTGCTTTTCATTTTGTAAAATGAAAAATGCAAACATATTACACTAATTTTGACCACTGATCACATCTTTAAAGGCTGTTTTAATCTTGGCACATTGGCAAATCCTCAGGGCTGTGACACTTAAATAAACTGGCATCACTTGAACACAGAAATTGGAACCAACTTAGGCAACACAACAAGAACTTGTGACAAAAAATTTTGTATTATAGCATAGTATTTAATATATATAATATATATTATACATACACAATCTCTTTTACTTGATTCTTTGGATATCTGTGGTGCTGCTACAGCATTTAATAGGACATTTGCACCTCACAATACACTGTTTTGGTGTTAATATTCTGTGAGATACTGGAGTGTAGTTTCATGTAGTGACTTCAGTTGAACTTGGGATTCATTAGCTACATATCACCCTAACAGAAATTTGATATACAAACCCTTCCGAGAAAACCAATGTACTGTCTCTAGATTAGACTGTCCATTAATACTCCATATCCATGTTAGCCATACATCTGGAATGGAGCCCCATGGAAAGGACTGATAGATGTCCCAAGTAGTGGCTACTACAGTACTTCATTTAGGGATCTGAGAGATGTCAAGAGTTTGGAACTGCAAAAATTCTGCATTGAATTAAGTCAAAGTAGGGAAATATAACAACATCTATGTTGAAAATTATATTATGCTATGGGAAATATGTCGGTTCCAACATAAAATATATTCATGGGCTTACCTTCTTTTGGTTTTATAACTGTTTTAAAATTTTTATTCAATAATTACAAATCAAAGCTCATTCTGGAAGAGAGCTGAGTAAGTAAGAAGAGAGTGTTTGGAGGTTTCATTTGTTAGTCAACTTGATACTGCTATTGGAATTTTCCACTCTTGTCATTTCTTTCATTTCACAGAAATTTACTGAAGAATAATTTGGGATTTAAACACCATACACATATAAAATAAATAGCATAATACATATGTAAAACTAAAATATAAATTTCTTAGGTGATATAATAATTTTCAACCCTAAGTGACTGTTTAACATGGTTAAAATCTTATCCAATACCAACACACATCATACATAGACTTACCAGTAGCCACCCATTTACTAATATAATAGTAGAGGCTCAAATTCAATTTCATTTCACACACAAATAAAGCTAGCTCTGCTCATATATTCTGAGGAGAAATGTTTTTTTTTTTTCCAGTACAATTGGTACTTAGAAGAGTTGAAGTCTAAGAGACATGACATTTACTTCAGTGAGATTAACTTCCTTATGAATGCAAAGTATTAATTCTCTCACAAAACAAACTATTTTAGCACATTTGCTTCATATTTATTTTTTACATTACATAAATTGTTGCCCTTAAAGATTTTTCATTTCAAGACAAGAACATTTGGGTGAACTCAGAGGGCTGAGATGGGAGAATCATTTGGTCCCAGGACTGCACAGAAACCTCAGGTTAAACAAAAACAGACAACACATTAAACATGGAAACAAATATGAAAGGTAAAGAAACTTCAGTGCAATATGGCCCTGGTCAATCTATTTTTCTGTATTTCAGTGTTCTCTCATACAAAAATAAGGGGTTTGTATTAGAAATTCTTCCCAACTCTCAAAAGCCTAAACTGTGATAGCTCCCAACTTGCTCTGTGTGGGCAAGATGTTACCCTAACCACCATGTCCATCTGACTGTGTGAACAGAAGTTCTTAAGCCTTCATTCCTTCCCTATAAAACAAGAGTGGCCTTGTACAATTTGGGATGGAGTTGCATAACTAGCTTTAAATCTGAAGACCTTCGGTCACTTTATACATAACTCCAAACCTGTTAAAAAAAAGGTTATTCCAATGATGTATGTAGTCATAGTATTCAAAAATGAATTTGATTTTGTTATAAAATCGCATGCTACTGGGTTAACGTACAGATTATTGCAACATATTACCTTCTAATATTAGTTGTATTGTTTATCATTGGAAGAAAATGCCAATTAAATGTGGTTCCTTATGCCATAAATGGATGATCAACATTCAAGAACCTTATATAAAGTAATTATAACTTAAAAACCTCATGGTCAAAGGCATTTCACAAATAATAAGATTATTTATCATGCCAATGCAATGTGACATTTTTAGCAGTTCTGTGAAGGAGATGTGCTTGCATTCATCCCCATTCATCCCCATTGCTCATCATACCGTGCCTGGTAAGACTTAGTACTCAGATTTATGACTTTAACTCACATACCTTTCCATAAAAAAAGCAGATGCCCAGCAATTTTATTTTAGAGGTATTATTTGTAGTTATTTAAATAATGAAGACCTTTAATAATTTAAATTAATAAAATATTGATGCAGTCCAAACCATTTTCCCCTTTTGTTAGGGGTATACTATAGTATATAAATAAAGGTTCTAGATTTTATTGCTATATGGCCAGCCATTTCACATATTTTTTTTCTTTTCCAGTTTATAATGGCCACATTGTTTTTTTCTAAAGTTCGAATAATTTTCTTTCAGTAGGAGAATTGGCAATTTTCGTATTTAGCTAAGTGTTAGATATTTTAGGAAGGCAAGTATTCAGAGATCTAAAAATGACCCTTATACAATAACTTCATTTTAAAAATACCTTTATAGCCCTTGCCTGTACTTTGCATGAAATTCAATAGCTTTTAATATAAAAAATAAATGTGTAATATTTGCTTAGAAGCTTTGCCTCATGTATTCCCGGCTTAGCCTGTGGAGATTATGCATTGTAACCCACTATGAGGGCTTGCATGACAGCTTATCAGATGAATGTTTGATTACCAGAGATCCAGTCCCAGAGCCCACACCCTGAAAGATGAGAGCCATATCCACAAGTTGTTCTCTGGCCTTCACATGCCTGCTGTAGTGCATGCACAACCCCTCTTCGCATAATTAAATACTAAATAATGCAATAAGATACTATAAGACAATATCACATGTGTTATTATTGCAAAGCTGTATTGAATTGAGTGAGGACACACCAATTTCTGTAACAAGTTACTTTAAAAAAAAAAAGAGGTTTTTGGTTTTTTTCTGAAGAGTTGTAGTACTCCAATACCACCATTAAATTATCAGATTCATTAAAGGATAGCTCTGTTTCTGATTGACTTCATATGCTTTAGAAGATTGGCGTGAGAAGCATAGTGCTACCTTGTGATTCACAAGTCAGTGATTCTCAATGCGGTCACTTAGAGATTGGTACTGGCTACGCTTAATCTACTCATAGAGTAGGAGGTAGCAACAAACACTGAGAGGCCAAGGTTGACAGTCAGCAACAACCTGTCCTTGCAGCTGCAGCTCTCTTACTTGTATGTGCTGGTGAAGAGTTTGTTCCCCTGGGTTCTCTCAAGCACAGATACAAGGGTTTCTTTCTCAAGACTCAAGTGCACTTTGGTTTTTCACTAGGAGAGCTTTGAGAGCTAGGGAGATGATGGTTACAATTCCCTAAAATTTATCATACCCTACTAATTGTCAGTGTAATTAGCATAGTGGAAGCAAGAACTCAAAAGATGTATAGCTAATATATACGCTTCTTTTTAATGCTGATAGCTTTATTTATATATTTAAGATCCCTGCAGTTTCCTTTTGTGATATGGAAAACTTACATTCAGCAGAACCAGTTTAGTCTACAAGGCTAAGACATGCTGTAATGATTAAAGTCAATAATTAAATATGTTACAAAATATAGAATGGAAAGATAAAGCATGTATGGGGGACTTCATTAATTAATTTCTAGAAAAACTACATATTATTCACTTTGAAGGTATTTCACACTGTTTAAAAAAAAGACAACAGTATATATTTCTGTAGAAATGCAATAATGCTTGGAAGAGTGTGTTTCCAAGTTTTAGAACCAGGGGCTTTATTTCTATTCAGCGATTCCAATTAATATAAACATCCTTAGTTCATAAAATTATAAGAATTGCTAAAATTTGAACACCAGAAATTTCTGTAGCTGCTACAACTCCATCCCTGACATCCTGGGGATCAAACACTACTTACCAGATGCTCCTGTGCTTGGGATTATCAGTGGACTTGTAACTATGGCAAGCCTTTGGCATTTCTTAGAACTATTTGAAGAACTGAAGAAGCTTATTAAGAAAATGAGTTTATGCCTCTTTATTCTCTGTAAATAACAAGAGATTTGCTCCAGGCACCACGACTTGAAAGTGTCATGGTGACCCTTCTCTAACCAAAACATAAATTGGCCTTCAACGGCATGTGACTTAGAATCAACACCAACTTCACAATTCATTTCCTTTTATGTCTGTTTTTATGTCTGTTTTTAGTGCAGTGTGCTTCTAATTGAGAGGCTCATTTTTATTTTATTTAAAATAAACAAAAAAGTGTAGACCAAAAACACTGTACTGCTACAAAGCCAAAAACATCCTTTATATCCTTACTTTGTGGGTAAGTATACCCACAAATATACCCATGCTGTTTATGATGCTCATAAAAATTTAGGTTTATATACATTAAGACAAAATAATAAAATTATAACTATCTTTTAATTATTAATTTTCTTGAAAACAATAATAAAACCATAGAAAACTTTAAGTTTAATATTATATAGTCTCATATAAAAAATAGTGACTTATGTTGTTATACTAATATTCTTTTTACATATTATGTGAATTAGTAATTCTCAAGAAGTTTTAAGAAATTACCTCCAAGAAATATTCACTATATATTTTCAAGATATTCCATCAAAATATTAAAAATTTCCATTATAGTTTTTGAATGTTCATTATGCTTTTATTTATTTAGAATGAAGGTTGTGTTTATGCCCCAGAGCTATGTAGAGGCTAGAAGATCCATTGTAGGAGTTAGTTGTCAAAAAGTAAGCCTTGGATATCAAACTCAGGTTATCAGGCTTGATAGCACTCATGCCTGCTGAGCAATCTTTCAAGCTTTAAGATGCTCTAGTGACAAACAGTGCAACTCTGAGTGACTGCAATGTCCATCTTGATTATGTGACTAGAAGTTCACATTTCATTCTGAACTACAGCATACTGTAAACTCATATATCTAAGCAATATAAGTAACCCAGCTAATTTCAGCCTTTTACGTTATGATTTAAAAGTTTAGGGGCTGGAGAGATGGCTCAGTGGTTAAGAGCACTGACTGCTCTTCTAGAGGTCCTGAGTTCAGATCCCAGCAACCACATGAAGGCTCACAACCATCTGTACAGCTACAGTGTACTCATATACATAAAATAAATAAATCTTTTTTAAAAAAGTTTAATTTTCAAATTATTTTAAATATCCTTTCTAAATGCATACATTTGTATCATAAATACCCCTGTTTCTGCAGATTATGTCAAATGGTTAGAAAATAAGATTATATTGTTTTTCTATCCAGTTGATTAGTAATTCTGTAATTGCTACTGAATTGCTTTTATGATTGTTATACTAAAATATATTAACATCAAATATTTGTAAAATACTTAGTGTATTATATATAATACTATATATACTATTCAGATTATTTAGAATAAAAATATACTACATTTTAAATATCCTAAAAATTTATTAGTAAGCTTCTGGTAATATTTGGAAATCTATACAGATGACTGTCTCTAGAACCTTGGAATCTGTAATACCTTAGAGTTAACAATATTTCTTTATTTTCTCCGAAATAAGATAATATGAGGATTTCAGAAACAAGTATGTGTAAAATAAAGAGAAAATGTACTCATTAAAATAACATGAAATAATAAAATTGAGTCTGTACTTTCTTTACGTCTAAGTTCTATATAATCCTTTTTTATAACATTTGACAACCAAAATAAATGTTTCTCTTTGAAACCAAATACCTACTCAAATATACCAATAAATAAATAAAAAAAAAAATTAACACTGTATTTTCAAGTGTTTCTAATGCGTTGTCATCCAGTTCGGAATCTCCCCAACCTGCCCATCTCAACATGTCCCAAATAGATCATCATTGCTTCAACCTGACATCTCTTTAGTTCCTTCCTGTTTTCTCTGTGACAGGAATGGTAAAATGAGAGAATAATAAAGCTTCTCGACTGTACGATCCTCATTCACCCAGTCAAGTATATATGTCAGTCATTTTCAACTTTACTTTCTAAATATCTGAATTGGTCTGTTCCTGGAGTTCCCAGCTGCCATGATGTCTCTACATCGTCCTCTGTTGGGCGCATATTCAACATCCCCCATGTGACTTCCACTGTCTTGCCAGAGCATTTATTTGAAATCCCAGTTGAATTGGACCATTTCACCTTTCATCTGAATGTGTCCCCTACACACTTGGAATAAAGTTCATTGCTCCAGACAAAGTTTAAGGTCTTCTTTCCTGGCCATCCTTTCCATCCTGGTCTGTACTCTGTGATTTAGTTTCTTGTTCTCTTCCTGCTCAGCTGCATTGAAATCCTCTGTAATCCAGATTTACCACATTTCTCTCTCATTTCTACCAGGATCAACTTCTCCTGGATTGCAACCATGCCACAGTGAAGTTTTCCTCTTGTCTCCTAATACATTATCACATCCTCCTAGAAAAATGAAATTTCAACTAATCCCTTAGATCTCGGATTTAAAGTCATTTTAGTGAGGTGCTCTATGCATACCCCCAATAAACACGTAAGCACAGTCTTGCGTCAGATTGATCCCTTCTGTAACATTCAGAACATATGATTATTTGTTTGATATCCATGTATTCTGAAAAGGGCCATTTCTTCAATTCCCAGGATTCTGCACATGGTAGAGTACAAAACCTTTTGTTGAATGCAAACGGAAGAATATATCTAGGAGCTAGAAATGAAAACTTACAGAATATGCCAGCCTATTAAAAAGACTATGTAGGTTAATCTTCATGAAATGTTTCTTAAGAATTCATTTAATCTTTTTCCCTGTTACTTATAGACTAAGTATTAAATAAGTTTTAAATAGGCAAATTCGTTTCATAATTCATAAGTATATGCTGTGAACTTGCACAGGAAAATGCTTTCAAACCCCATTATTGGTAATTTTATGATTTGTATTTCTGTTGTAAATGTTGTGGCATGGGATAAATAGCTAAGAAAGCACTTTCCAGCAAATGAAATAGGTATGAGTGTAAGAAAATCAAAATCTGATTTTTGAAAATAACTACTGATATTAATAAAAGCCAAATGGATTTCTTGCAAATCTGGTAAATAAAGATGGGGTTTGAGGCTTAGACTTTCTATCTCCTTTGATTCGTGAGCTAATTTTCTAAGCTGAGTTGTAAGCCTTAGTTTATATTGTACCTGAGGTGCAGGCAGTCTCATACAATAGCTATACTTCAAGTGTCACTATAATATAGTAAATGTAATAAAATTACATTTAAATAATGTAAAAATCTAATTTAGGCAGGAGGAAATGAAATTTTAAGTTGAATTTCATGCCTTTTTTTTTTTTTCTGTTGCTCCCAATGTTGTCCATGCCTTCTACATCCACAGTGCTGCTGCGGGTCTTTCGTCTTAATACTTGATAATGTAACAAAAGAGAATACATAATAATTTAGCCACTCTGCTCTCCAGATAAAAAATGAGCATCTAATATCAAGCATTCTGAAACATCATGTCACCTGTTTTTAGGAGGGTAAAGGTGGCATTACTGACAACCAACATATAAATTCTTAATTTTATTTTAAGGACAGTTTTCTTCTTTGACACGTTTAAGAAATTAATTTTAGGACGCAGTCATTGATTTTTCTAAACTTCTTTTAGAAGGGTAAAATTGTGTAAGTCGGAGAAGAATAACAGAGCACATTGGTGAATGACAGTGAAAACATGTGGATGGCCAGAGCATGCTTTAAAGCATGTTTTCAACAAGTGTTTAGATAGCGGTGTTATGCATTCACTTAATGCCTTCATGCTTTGGTTTCCTGCTTCCTACATTGGAATAAAAGCCTTACCCTCATATCATTGTTATGACAACTGTGTGAAATGTAGGCCATGTAGGTAGATCAGTACCTTGCACATCGGAACTAGAAGTGTGCTAGTTATTGTTATTAGCCCTTTCTTGTTATATAAAATACACTTAAATAAGTTTTACAAATAAAAACAGAGTGATAGAAAATTTTAAATTACTCAAGGTAAGGATGGCTTATACTTGTGTGTATTTGTTTTATCTAAAACCTCAAATATATTAAGACTTAAATCTGTTTATTTCAGGGTTGTGAATCCAGACAAATTTTAATTTCTGTAAATCGTAATTGTTAGTAAATGATGTTAAAAGTCATGAAGTGACAGTGTTAAGTGGACTCTATTTTTCATTATTTCTATCTTCAGAAACATTGTTCCTAGTAAGAACAGATTTTTTTCCCTAAAACTTGGAGCAGATATAGTTCTACAAGAAGTAGTGTCTGTACATATCTCAAACCTGGATGAGTCTTTAGATAAAACTGAGTCATGAGTTTAAGTCTGGCTTCCCTTCAGTCTTTACTGGAGGACACTGTGTGTTTTTGAATATCTTGGTTGTTTACCAATGTTTTCTGGCTTTAGAAATTTAACATTTGTCCTGCTTAAGTTGCCTGCACTTTATTTGTTATAGCTTAACCTACGTACCTCTACTGATACTCAAAACTGGGAAACTCCTTTTACATTGACTATATGTGTATCTCAATACTCCCATTCGTGAATAACTTTATACCTCTTATTTAAGCCTAGATAAGAAGGTAGGAGGGAACTTAGATATTACATTTTACCTTACAAATAAGTTCATGTAAACATTTATTATTAATATTATCATTATTTATTATTGTAAGTTTTAAATTATACATTTAACCACACAGATATATTTATACAACATATATGTATATGTGTGTAGATATATATCCAAATTATTAATTAACTTGAAATTAATACAGGAAGAACTACACTGCTTGATTCCAGAAATGTAAGATTTTCAGCTAATTATACAAGTTCAGATATCTCATTAAGTGATTTGCAAGTACCAGCACATTTTATAAGCAAACATTTACCTCGAAACTTGGTGTCATTTTAGAAAATATTATTGAAGACATTTTAAAAATATAACCAAAGTAGACTCCTCTCAGGGTATAGTTGTATTTAAAACATTCAAGTAGAGCTGGCTTAGCCATAGAGAGGAAACAGTCAGACCTATGACACTGTACTTGTGTTTGAAAGGCTAGTAAAGACATGGACTTAATCAGGTCTGACATGTTAGTATAGTAACTTTCCTGGAATTTAAAATAATAATAAAAAAAAACCCCACAGAACAACATTAAATTGTGTGACTCGTGGGAGTAAAAATTTTAGCAAAGTGTGTACTCTCCTGTCTTTCTTCACAAGCAGCATTTTGTTATTGTATGTTTTTTTTTTTATTAATCTCTGAAAATGACAGGTGTCAGGGGTCTTTTGTGATGCACATTCTGGAAGGTTCGGGTCGAGAGGTCACATTGCTGTGATGAGTTAGTCCGTAGCCTTGTCTCCTGTGGAATTTGCCTTGTTTGAAGTGTTTCCAAAGCAAAACATTTTCTGTAATGCACGTCAGTTAAATAATGTGTTTGAGAACAGCTTCGCAAAGAATAAAAAGCTGTGAGAATTCTTTATGATTAAAAAAAAGAGAAAGAAAGAAACTTCTTTAAACACAATAAAACCCCTAAAAAGAACATAGCGAATGAATAGTTGAAGTGAATATATTCTCAGGAAGGGCATTAAATAATCAAAATGTATATTCATGACCTTTTGAAACTATTGTCTCAGTTCATTTGAAATACAAGTTGAGCTGCTCAATGTTTTTAAAGACATAGGTATCCATTTGAATAAAGGTGCTTTTAAGAGGGACAAATTTATTCTTTCTAAGTTCAATGTGGTATTGTTGAATTTTTAAAGTTATAACTAAATAAAGGTTGTAAGGATTGCTTTTTAAAACATATTGTTTTCTTATCTTTAAATATAACATTTGAGATTATGTAAATGTGAGAAATATTAATAAAAATTTACCTACCTTTTCAGTATAACCTGGAAGCGTACTTTGTACATATTCTTTCAAGTAATACTGTGCTATCAGATAAATAACAGGCATTTAAAATGACCTCTTAACACGTGTATATATTGTGATATTCTGGCATAGGCCTTTTGTATAATAGAAATTTTACACACACACCACACACACACACACTCACACACATTCTCTTTTAACTGGACAGATTTGGATTTGCATTTAATTTAAATTATCAGCTTTGAAATTAGACTAACAAGTATATCTTATCTTCAAATTATGATTTGTTTAAATGTGTATGATACTATTTATTCCATGATAACTAAGAAAATAAGAAAATCTAAAATACCTTTTTTTTCTGATGTGGACGTACCCATTAAATGGCTGAATATAAGTCTCATCTTTATAATAAAAACTGTTATTCCTTCCTTTCCTTACTTAGTTTTCAAGTTATGCAGTTTATTAAATCATTTCAAGCTGGCCTTCTTGGAACTTTCAACCCAACAAAGAAAATATATCATGTAAGTGGTTGACCTATGGTGGCTGATTAATATGCAAAGTAAATAATGGTTAAAATTTATAGAACGTTTCCTGCAAAAAAAGAAAAGGTATTAATTAAAAGGAATGCAGAGAGCATTTTTAAATGTTAGATCCTTGCACTGGAACCAGTATATATAGTAGCAATATAGTAGGAGCAAAATATTAACACAAGATGTATACAGATATTACCAAGAGATTCACATAGACCAACTCTTAAAAAAAAAAAATCTAGTGGCAGTGTTATATAGGTAGAAATCCTAATGAGTGAAGCACATCGTGATGTAAGATTCTCATAAAGTTCTAGAAAGGATCTTATGCACCTACTTCATTAAATGCTAAAACAAATTTCATTGTATATTTCCACTAATTACACTCTCACAATTTGTTGTTGTCAAAGCTTTTGGTCAAGATATATGAAATATTCAAAAGTCTTTCAAAACACTTTTTTTGTACTGCTCTATGTATTTCTTTTATGTTAAATGAAAATGTGACTTTGATAAATGATCTATCTTTTCAACTTTCTCTATGTGAACTAGCCTCAAACATCGTTGGTTCCCATTTTATTATTCTTTCACTCACTCATTCATTCATTTTAAAGGCTCTTGCTAGGCTGTCTTAGCTGGCTGGGCCTGAACTTTTGGGTTCCAGCAATCTTCCTGCCATGGCCTTTGATGTAGATGAAACTAAAAGTTCGAATATGTTGATAATATAAGAAGTTGTGTTTCTTTGTTTGTTTGTTTCATGTAATGGTCCTTTATAAAAATTACATTATCTGGGAAATGTTGTGTACCTTTAAGTATTTAGATACAATGAGGGATACAGATTAGGACTTGTTAAGGTGTTTTGTGTTGGGGCTTCATAGACACAGCCATTAAATGTAAATTCTGGAAGCCATCAGCCATAATGTCATAGGTATGCAGAGCAGATGGTTCCTGTTCTTTCCAGTGGTGAGCTATTGTGGTGTTTATCATTTCCCCAAGCCTTGGGAATCATTAAGGATGAGAGTACAGAAAAATGGAGGAGCCAGAGGAATAGGGATTTTTTTTTATTATATGTTTTCTTTATTTACAATATCTCCTTTCCCAGATTCCCCTCCAAAAGAAAAAAAAAAGAAAAGAAGAAAAAAATTTTAAAA
>NW_022196903.1:10945547-10951832 GCF_008632895.1 Mastomys coucha
GCCCTGGCATTCCCCTACACTGGGGCATAGAACCTTCACAGGGCCAAGGGCCTCTCCTGCCATTGATGTCCGACTTGGCCATCCTCTGCTATACATATGCCGCTGGAGCCATACTTCTGTATTAGTCGTGTACTGTCTGAGCCTCTCAGAAGACAGCTATCTCAGGCTCCTGTCATCCAACATTTGTTGGCATCCACAATAGTGTCTAGATTTGATGACTGAATATGGGTAGGATTCCCAGTTGGAATCTCTGAATTGTCCTTCCTTTAGTCTCTGCTCCAAAGTTAGCCAAGGAACAGGGATTTTGCTATGAGATTGTGTCCTAGAAATGTCAGAAAATCTACACCAATGAAATCTCACCAAAATGACTGCTTAAGCATGACCTGAACAAGGATGACACCAGTGAACATGTTAATATGGGTGGGGGGAAGCTCAGGAGCTTCAGTCCTAGACAAAGATATACAGGCAACTAAGGAATGCTGACAGCAGGGAAAAAAATATCTGCCCTAGAAAAGATCACACTATGGTTGTCCAATACCAAGAGGTCAGCCATGAAAACTTATACATATGAGTATCATGACAAAAATTAAACAGGATTTATTTATATATTTAGGGAAACACACAGAAACACGCAGGTAAGGGTGATTAAAGATAAAAAGCCATTCATTTGAAAGAGATCAAAGGAGAGGGATACATGGGAAGGGGAGAGAGGGGGAAGGAAAAGGCGAAGATGTGATTTTATTAAAATCTTAAAAAGTAAAAAAAATGTTAAATGTGATACCAACAGGATCCCTATAGTTAACAGAAGGAAAATTCCATAGATCTTTAATGAGCCACTGAATCTAACACAGTATTAATCACTTTCAAATTCTCAAAATCTTTTATCATGTTGTTAATGTATCTTCCAACTTTAGAACATTTGTGTTATTTTTGTCATGGAGTTTGCATAGTTCTGATTCCCAAAAGAATATAAATGAAATTCAGAAACATTTGTAGACATGAAATTGATGGTTACCCTGTGAGTTCCACCTGAAAATTAAACTGACTTTCATATAGTAACAGTATCTTTTCAATTTTAATAAAGTTATTTATTTATTTATTTTGCATCCCACTATCAGCCCCCCTTTCCTCCTAGTAAACCCTCACACAGATCCTCTCCACATCCATCCCTCCTCTTTTCTTTTTTTTTTTTTTTAGATATTTTCTTTATTTACATGTAAATTTCTCCATTCCCAGTTTCCCCTCCAAAAAACAAAGAAACAAACAAAAACAACAAAAACAAACCCCTGTTGCCTCCCCCTTCCCCATGCCTGCCACCCCGCCCTCTCCCACTTTCTGGCCCTGGCATTCCCCTACACTGGGGCACAGAACCTTCACAGGGCCTTACAAAATGGGGTACAGAGCTAAACAAAGAATTCTCAATTGAGGAACACCGAATGGCAGAGAAGCACCTAAAGAAATGTTCAACATCCTTAGTCATCAGGGAAATGCAAATCAAAACAACCCTGAGATTTCACCTCACACCAGTCAGAATGGCTAGGATAAAAAACTCAGGTGACAGCAGATGCTGGAGAGGTTGTGGAGAAAGAGGAACATTACTTCATTGCTGGTGGGATTGCAAACTGATACAACCACTCTGGAAATCAGTTTGGCGGTTCCTCCAGAAATTGGACATAGTACTACTGGAGGACCCAGCTATACCCCTCCTCTTTTCTTGAGAAGGGGAAGTCCCTCTCAGTATCCCACCCTTCCTACCCTCTATATACCAAGTCACTGCAGGACCAGGAACATCTTCTCCCACTGAGGCCAAACAAGGTGGCCAGTTATGGCAATGGGATCCACAGGCATGTAGGCCACAGATTCAGGGACATCCCTTCTTCTATTGTTGGAGGACTGGCATGAAGACCAAGCTGCTCATCTGCTAGCGAGCCTAGATCCAGTCCATGCTTGCTCTTTAGTTTGTGGTTCTATCTCTGGAAACACAAAAGAGTCCAGGTTAGATGACTCTGCTGGCTTTCCTGTGTAGTCCCTGTCCTCTTCAGATCCCTTAATCCTTCTCACAATTCTTCCATATGACTCCTTGAGCTCCAGCTAATGTTTTGCTGTGGGACTCTGCATCTCTTTCCATTGGCTGCTGAGTAGAGACTCTCAGAGGACAGTTATGCTAAGCTCCTGTGTGCAAGGGTAATAGAATATCATCAATAGTGTCCGAGATTGTTTCTTGCCCATGTGGCTCTCAATTTGGAGAAGTATCTTTAAGAGTGTTAGTTAAATCTTTGAGAAAGCCTGTGTTCTATTCTTTCACAGTGGAGTTAACATACTGAATTTAATTTTTTAAAAAACAAATTGTGTATGGCCATAATGCTTCAAGTAAGGAAGTTAACCAAGAAACTCTGGACTGTACATTGTTTTCTTGATCTACATATAGGGACTTCTCATGAGTTTTCAGTAATCAATTCCTTTGAAAATCTTGCTTGGTTTTATACTAGATTATCTTAGCATTACAGTTAGTTTTCAGCACCTTTTATAAATGTCAGTTGGGAAATAGCATATATGATGTATTTTAATTGCCCTTTCTTAATACTACTGAATTAGTTTAAGAGTCATATAAATGATGCATGCAACCACTTATCAAAAGTAAGTAGTGAGATCTTCTGTTATTTGAACTCTGGAACATATCCAAAAGTTCTTGGGGTATCTGGAAGACTTAGAGAGTAAGCATGAACCTGATGGAGGTGAACACAGACAGTGAGAAACATAAAAGGAATGTGATGCAGTTCTTGACATATGATAAGATGCTTGAAACAGCCTTTTAAATTTTTCTCAGAGACAGTTAACTGATGGTATTTGCAATTTCTTAAAAGCTAGTCAGTCTCCCTCACCATTCCTGACCCTGACTAGTCAGTTGTTGGTTAAATGGTACCATGCATTTAAGATTGTGTTTTGGCTCTTGGTAGTTTTTGTTGTTGTTGTTGTTTGTTGTTGTTGGCTTGGTTTGGTTTGTTGTTGTTTTTTTTTTCACTGTTGTTGTTCTTTGCTTGTGTTGTTTTGGTTTGGTTTGACTATTGTTAGTTGTAAATGTAACTTTTATTAGCTTGATTTCATTGTCATCTTGGAGGCTTACTAAATAATAAACTCACCCTTAATAAACTCACCCTTTTTAGTGCTTTCTGAACTCTGGCTGCTAGTTCAACTCAGCTATTCTGGCCCAAATGCCTCTCCAAGCTGACTGCTTCAATCTGACTTTTCTCTGATTCTTAATGAATTGCTTTGCTTGGCCTTAAAGTAACTCTGGCTATATGTTCTAATCTTCTGTCTTCTGCTCATTCTCTTCTATGTTCTGTCTTTATCTGTGTCTAGTATGTTCTTTCTGGAACCTGTCTTTGTTAAACTGTCCATGTAAAATCTGCCTCAGAACCTCACAAACTCAACTTCCAAGAACTCCACTGCACTGCACTGCCTCTCAACTCCCTGACTCAACCAAACTGATGGACTGTCTCTCTCTGAACTGCTTTTAAATAGCTTTTTCTTTTCCTGTACTGTTCTCGTTAGAGTAGGTTATATCCTATCTCGGACTCATTCTATCAAATATTTCTCTGATTTGTGACTTTGTCTTATTTGTGTCTCCTCAGTTAAATGTCACTTTTGATCATGTCTGCTTCCTTCTACAATCTAAATTTACCTATATTGCTTGGGACTAAATGTGTGTACAAAATACATGTCTGTATTCCAGACAGAGTAGCCATGTTTCTGGATTAAAATTCCTCTATAGTTAGTAGAGAGTAGACATATCTCTCAGATAGAAGATCTTGTCACATGGCACACACCTGGTTCCTTGTGTGTCCTCCATGTGTTTGTTACACAACTTCTTTCTACTCCATTGCATTGCAACCGCCTCTGCAAACACAAGATGTTGAATGTCATAGCACAAGTTCATTCATACATTCCTTCAGCAAACATTGACTAAGAACCTTCTTTGGATGAGATCTTCATCAGATAACAGGACCTTAATTTTCAGTATTAAAGCACCTCTTGACTGGCTTTTTCTTACTGGAATTCCTCTGAACTATGGATGATATCTAGGTCTCTAGTTCATGCTTTATTTGGCAGCTCCCATACTAATTCTCATTCTGCTATCTCTGACTGTTTTTGGCAACTTTGTAGGAATCTCTTCCCTTATCTGCCTTTTACCTTGATTCCTGAAGGCTACTTCCTCTTCCTGATTACTTTTCTCATTTGATGACATATTTCTGGGTAACTAGCATTGTAACTTTGTTTTTGCCTATCCCACTTCTAGTTTAAATGTCAAATCAGTGTTGTCCCAAAACATTCTTAATGCTCTAATGCCTACTGGACCCTAAATGGAATTTATTCCAAAATTCGTACTAATCTCCTTAGTTTTCCTCTTGCTAGAATCTATTGCTCAGTTGATAAGAGGCACACCCAACTAACTTAACAAGCTAAAATGTTCATCTTTCCATTCAGCTGCTTCCAGCCACCAGTTATAGACACTGTTTCACTCTAAAGATATGTTCCACCCACAAATTTTGCACAGCATCTTAATAACTGTGGGAGTGCTGCTGTCATCCATTAATGATCTTAGCAGTGTCTTGTATCCTTAAGACCAGTATGCTTTGAATGAAAATGAAGTTCCGTGATAGAGTGAACGCTTCACCTAAATAAGGATATTTCATGTCATTTGTCTATATCTATCTTCTAATATGTCAAACTTTCAGTATATACTTTATTCTAACAAATTATAATGCATTTCTAGATAAATTTAAAATGTAGATTTGTTGGGTTAAAAACTTTCTATTTGAGGTATCTCTTCCTTTATAAATAACTGAGCTACATTTAATTGCTTAGAAGGCAACATGGCTACTCTACTGTCTACTCTACTTAATTCCTGAGTTACCATCTGAGGCTTGCTGAACATGAACTAAGCTAGAGACTAGTGAGCCTACTCTCTGCCCCGTATAGTTGACCATCTAGCTGTTCATGTGCATGCTGAAGATTCAAATTCATTTCTTCACACTTCCCCTGTAAGCCCTCTTCTCCACTGAATTATCTGCCCAGCATCCTACATTAATTTTCATATAATAAATTCCTTATAATTTATTATGTCACCTTGGTTGTCATGAATGAAAACAAAGTAGGTGACTGTTGAATAGCAAGAATATTCAACAACAGTAAAAATCTCTCTAAGTAGCTGCTGTTAACAGGGAAATCCTACTAATAATCATAGAAATAAGGGTACTGATGCTGGAATCTAAGTCTGGTCTGTGTCAGCAAACAATACCAACCATGTATTAGATGTGTGTGTGTGTGTATGTGTGTGTGTGTGTGTGTGTGTGTGTACAGGTGCACCTATGTGATTGGTTCCATATAGAGGTCATAAGATAACTTTGTAGAATTGGTTCTCTAATTCAAACTAAACATGGATTCTGTGGCTACAGTCCAGGAGTTAGGGTTATGCTGGCAAACACTTCATTATGCTAGCTCCATAGTGTTAGAATTTTAACAGAACAGTGAATGATGCTGACCAAGGGAACCTGGGGATGACATTGTTCCCTGAAGATTTTTTAAATAGTTTTTATCTTTTTGAGTCTATGTTATTCTTTGAAAATTTAATATAGGAATATAATGAAACATTATGTTTCCTCATCTCCTCTCTAACTTCATTCCCCATTCTGTTCAATAGGTTCCCCTCTCAACTACATTTTTGTCTATTCATATGCATTCCTACTTCCTCCTTCCTTTACTTCTATCCTTCCTTGCTTTCTTCTCTCTCCTTCTCTCCCTCCTTCCTTCTTTATTCCCTTCCTCCTTCCTACTCTCCTACTCTCTATCTCTTCCTCCCTCCATTCATATCTCACTACTTTCTCTATCCACCCTCTCTTCCCATTTATTTTCTGAATAGTGCTGTAGACATGTCTGTGGGGGTCCTCACCAAAGCACGGGAGATCTAACTACATCCTTAACATTTTAACATCCCTTCTTCCTCCTGGTTTCAACCCTCCTTCCTTCAGACTGCCTTAATGTGCTGTAGTTTGTGATGAGAATATATCCTCTGACTCAAGTTGTGTTTTATGTAAAGAGAAAAGATAAGTGAAAATGGAAACTTCTTTAATATTTTATTTTGAATTAAGGAACCAGTATCCTCCTGTTTATTTGCCATATACTGCAAATTATACACATTTGAATTAAAAAATGGGACATATAAACTGTATATATAATATATATGCATATATATTATATATACATATCAGTTGTTTTTTTTTTTTT
>NW_022196903.1:10952591-10952799 GCF_008632895.1 Mastomys coucha
AATTGTCATTGCAGGAATTTTAAGTGCTCTTTTAATAATTTCTATACCTATTTTCTGATCTTCATTGGTTGGCTGTAATGAATCCAAGGCTGGGATGCACTGGAGCAGAGCACAGCCCCCTCCTAGAACGATGCCTTCTTCAACAGCTGCTCTTGTAGCATTGAGAGCATCTGTAACTCTGTCTTTCTTCTCATTCACTTCAACATCA
>NW_022196903.1:10953101-10975985 GCF_008632895.1 Mastomys coucha
TTCCCATCCTTCACTGTGATGACACCCTTCCTTCCAACCTTCTTCATTGCATCAGAAATGATGTTCCCGATGTCTTTGTCTCCATTTGCAGAAATTGTAGCAACCTGAGAAATTTCTTCAGGGGTTGTCACAGGTTTAGATTGATTCTTAAGTTCAGCAATTACAGCATCGGCCAACATCACACCTCTGCGGATTTCCACTGGTTTAGCCCCCTTGCTGATCTTCTCAAAGCCCTCCTTGGCAATAGAGCGGGCCAGAACAGTGCCAGTGGTGGTGCCATCCCCAGCCTCTTCGTTGGTGTTATTGGCAACACCCTGAACAAGTTTAGCTCCGATATTTTTGTATTTATCCTTTAAATCAATTGACTTTGCAACAGTGACCCCATCTTTTGTTACTTTGGGACTTCCCCAACTCTGTTCAATAATCACTGTTCTTCCCTTTGGCCCCGTTGTAACAGCTACAGCATCAGCTAAAAGGTCTACACCTTGAAGCATTGAGGCTCTAGCATCCGCACCAAATTTTACATCTTTGGCATAGGCCCGAGTGAGATGAGGAGCCAGTGCCCGGGACACTGGTCTCATCTGGCGAAGGACTGTGGGTAGTCGAAGCATTTCTGCGGGCGGCAGGAGAGCACGAGGCGAGGCAGGCCGTCGGCAGCGAGTGAGGGCCATATCAGTTTTTTTTTTTAAATTCAAAAATTTTTTTTCTGGGCCTGTGAGATTGCTCAGCAAGTAGTGGTATTTCTAGCAAGCTTGATGACCTGAATTCAATCTCTATGGCTCACACAATAGAAGGGAAGGAATGACTGATACAGCTGGTTCTGTGACATCCAAATTTACATTATTGCAAACACACTACCTTTTTATTCTATTGTCTGACAATTTAATCAGGCTGAATTTATCTTAAATCACAAAGAAAAATTGGTATTTATTTTCTCTAAGTGTCTTTACATATTTTAAAAAATTTCTATTGGCTTATTCCCATTTCATGCTTTTATTTGCATCCTACTCATAATACTTTATTCTGGTACATGATTGTCCTGTCAATTTGTTTGTTTGTTTGTTTGTTTGTTTGGTTGGTTGGTTGGTTAGTTGGTTGGCTTTTTCGAGACAGGGTTTCTCTGTACAGCCCTGGCAGTCCTGGAACTAACTCTGTAGACCACACTGGCCTCAAACTCAGAAATCTGCCTACCTCTGCTTCCCAAGTGCTGGGATTAAAGGTGTGTGCCACCACCGCCCAGCGTTTTGTGTTTGTTTGTTTGGTTGGTTTGGTTTGTTTGTTTGCTTGTTTGTTTACTGTATAGACCTTCATTACATTCTTGAAATAGTTGTCAGCATGTGTACCTTCATATTTTACCATGATCGTAACTTCCTACTTGTGTTATATTTCTGAGGTAGCATCTTTATTTTTTTTTTGTTTTGAACTATGCTAATTGAGAATCTAGATGTCTATTTGTCTTCTTATATCTTTCTCAAGCATCCCCAACTTTTCTGTGGCTGTCTTTCTTTCAGTAATGACTATTTACCAAGATTTCCTTCTGGACTTAAAGGGCACTGGTGACCTCACCTTGTGGCTTTGTCTGTAACCCCCAGGCTTCATTCTGTGTTTCTTTTCTTCCTACTAAAGCATTCAACACTTAATGTACCTCTAAGTCATAGGTAAGATGCACTCATATTTTTCTCAGTTTCTGTTTCACAGAGTCTTTTAAGTTCTATCTTCTGTTTATTGTTTTAAGTAATTTTCTTTGCATACTTAAAGTTATAATTTAAAGAATAGTTTTTATGAGAGGTTGAAGCTGCAGCTCCAGCCAGTGTCAATGGAGAGTTTCTCTGACTCAGAGAATCAGCCTGAACAGCAAGAACAGCAGGAGACCTAGACCTTACTTATCATTCATTGACTCTGAGCAGGCCTGAGCCTCACATGAACTAGCCTCACCAAGCTCCTCTGAGCTTCTGAAATAAGGGGAGGTTCTGTAGGACAGCTCCAGAGCATGGAAATGGAATGGCTCAGCATGACTGAGGGTTGTGGAAAACTCCCTCACTGCCTCCTACAAACCTCCTGTATCCAACATGCCTCTGTGAAGGAAACAATTGATAAGAATGGCTAGAATCTTCTCTTGTTGTGTTAGACCTGGCTTATGTTTGACTTCAGTACCTGTTTAGCTGTGGCCTTCCCTGAAGATGAACTCTCAATAAAACAATTTAAAAAAAATAATTTTTGTTTGAGAATAGCAAACTGAACCAAACAAACAAGCAAACAAAATGTATGTCTCAGCCCCACAAAGGTAAGACATGATGTCTATTTACATCTCAGGGGTGCACAAGAGAACAAATACCAAAAGACATACAAATGGAGACAGGGTCAACTGTTTTCAGCATAGATATTTTTAGCATCTTAGGACTTGGGCTGCTATTTTATTTTCAAGTTGAAATTAGCCCTATGCCTTCCATAGGAATTGTTATGCCTTTTCTGTAATAGGTAACGAGGGATCAACTACTACTCTCAGATATTGCCTGATATGCTATTCAAGAGACTTTCTCAGTAAGCAACTTGGGAGATCAGATTCGATACTCTTACTAAATGTTGTGAACTGAAGTTTTGCAATTTGTTTATTAGTCATCTTTTCAATCAATTGATTTGAGAGAGAATCAATACATTTAATTATAACTCCCAAGCAGTTCATTGAAGATGCAATATATGCATTGACATTAACATAATCACTTACTAAATTAAGGACTGGCTAGACAGAAAATTCTTAAGAAGAAACATATTTGTCAATTCAGAGTAGCAGAAACAGAACTATCTGTGGTGATGTAATGCTACACAGTATGCTGGCAGACACAATTGCAGGGAGCCAGTTGTGGAGAATACCTTGTTTCTAAAGCATTAAGGTAGGATTTCTATCATAACCAAAAGAAACTCAAGAAGTCAGAACTCAAGGACAATATAGTTGAGTTGATCATAATTATCTGAAAACTTCCAAACAGGACTATCCCTAAAGGATGGGCTCTGTGTGTTGTGTGAAGAGCTCTGGTTTTGAATACTATTTTCAGTCTTAACACTATTTTAATCAATAGTTTAATGAGATTTGAATGTGAGAGGCTTTTTGGCATAGAAACTTAATAGTAATATTTATGGGCTACCAGGGGAGAGGAAGCTTTCTTATGTCACTCACAAATGCATTTCTCTCTGTTGTGCTCTGCATTTCCATTCTGTGTATCTTCCCTGTACCTGCATTAATTTCCTTTGGATTCTTGAGTTGCTCTTCCTTTCTACATGGTCATCATCTCAGGACAGCTGCCCCAGTTGTGATTACATTTGTTCTTTTCACTCAAGTACCAACCTCTGGCTGGAATGCCTTTTAGTAAATCCATGCATAGGTCCAGAATTAATCCAGTACACATTTTTAAAGAGAACTTTTTTTTAGAAACAATTGAGGCCATGTATGCATGTTCTTGTACATGCATTCCTGCTAGTTATATTTTTATTAAAATTTACAATCATGGGAAATTGAGGTGAAATTATTCTCAAACGACAGAGTTCTAGACTACTTGTCTATACCTTACTAAGATACAATGAGACGTAAGTGGTTTTTTTTGTCACATCCCTCTACTTTTTGTAGATATAGTGCATTTTAAATCCAGCTTTCATCCATTTAGCCAACAGTAAAAGAACAATATTTTTAACTAATTTGAACTATTTTTAACTTTTTACTGTACATATTTAAGAGTTTTAGCAGAGGCATAAAATATTGTAACTAGTATGACAATCCATTAGTAAAGAGTCCTAGCTCGTTACTAATTTCCTTATACTTCTTTAAATTAATTTATCTTCTATGACAGACAAAGGTATTATTCTACCAAAGTCCAACTTGGCAGACTAATGAGTTCAGAGTACAAAGCGTGGGTGAGGGGCTCTTACAGAAATATTGGTGACATCACAGTAATATCTCACTCTGTCATGGTTGGGTATATAGATGCTATAATGTTTTGAATGAGAAATATCCTCCATACACTCAAGTATTTGAAAGCTTGGTCTCCAGTCTGTGTAGAGAAGATTTTGGGCAAATAGAGCCATGATAGAGAGAGTAAGTCATCCTATAGGGCTCTGTGAATTTAACATCTCATGTCATCCCAGCTCTCTCTCTGCTTTGTGATTGTAGATGAGATGTGATCTTGTAGTTTTCCTCTTCTGCTACTTTGCTCTGCCATGCCTCCCTAACATGACAGGTCTGAAAACTGTAAGCCCAAATACGCTCTAAGTTGCTTTAATCATAGTGTTTTATCACAACAACAGAAACTTAACTAATGTGGATCAAATCCTTTAGTCTTCTACCCTCTATGGATTCTAGCATGTATCAAGATCATGAAGCCGCATATAGCATGAGGAGTACTACATAGATGGAGAGTCTAACTCTTCCAGTTTCAACTTTCATAAGGAAAGGTGAGGATTCTCTGCACGTAGTCACTGATGCTTTGATTGAGGTGAAATTATTCTCAGAAGACAGAGTTCTAGACTACTTGCCTATGCCTTACTAAGATACAATGAGACGTGGTTTTTTTTCTCACATCCCTCTACTTTTTGTAGATATAGTGCATTTTAAATCCAGCTTTCATCCATTTAGCCAACAGTAAAAGAACAATATTTTAAGAAATATGGAAGTTGTTAGTGATTTAGTCAAATTTAAATCCACATGACCAAGAAGACAACTATTTCCATCCTTTAAAAAACTTTTCCTCCCACTCTATTCTTTACTCAGTAGACTGGATTTTGTGCATAGTGAATAAGTTATAAGAGGAACTCAACAAGATGAGAGGAATGAATGTCATACTGACTGGGATACAAAGGAACCTATTAGTGACTAGAACCTCTGGTACTTAATTTTGAGGTATGATATTAGGAATATTGAAGTCTAAGCCTCAAAATACATGAGCTAAATTCAAGAATACTTCAAGAGAATATACCTTCTTAAATAGTCCTCTATCAACCCCATTGACTGAATCTTCAGAGGACACAGATGGGTAATCATTGCTGAGCCCCTTACTAGCAGTAAGTATAGTAACAGTGTTGAGAAAAAGAAGCATTTTGACTTTCCCATTGACTACATACTCCTTCCCATGATAGGAGGCTCATTTCTAAATCTCAGACTGCTCTATAGGAAAGTACCCAAGAGATCATTAGCTCTAGAATACTTCATTGTATTTAGATAATGTTTATTACAACTCTCACATGGGCTAGCTCAGAACTGCTTCTGGATCTGAGCTCACTTCCTTTCTGAAGTCTACCCTGATAAAGTAATTTTCTCAACTTAAATTCTTCATTTATACCTAATTAAATTGGTTAGAATTTTGTGACTTACCTGTTTCTAGAATCATCCTGAAAATTTCTACAAAGGAAACTCTTGGATTCCTGTTTGTTTTATCCATTGCTAATCCTCTAGTCCACAAATTCAAGTCCCCAGGACTTTAGTGATATGAGAAGCTTAAAACAAGCAAACAAAATGAAAATCAAAACAAAACAACAACAACAAAAACAAGTTCCTTCAACCAGATTGCTGTCGTAATCCCTACTTAATTGTCCAGCCTTCTGTTATCTTAGCTTAATTCAGATTTTTCAAATACATTTACTGAAAAACTGTTCCAAATCTTTGGATTTCAGGCTTTTTTCATTTACTGATCAAACTTTTGCAGCAATACTGCTGGCTCTCTAGTAACTGGTGGATTAATACTTTCTCTAGTTTTGCAACCGGCTTTAGATTAATAAACTGCCAAGTATCACTGAAAAATCTAAGGTATGCATCCGTTATTTCGAAACTCCTTTAAGACTCTAGTCTTTCTCTTCCTTCTCTCCACATTACAGGGGCGAACTGTCCGGTAATGATTTCCTGTCGATTTCAGAAGTAATTTAAGAAATGGAATAGAGTCGTTGGACATGAAGGGAACAGAGAATCAGCTTGATGGTTTTCATTTTGCTCTTACCAAATCTGAAATGCCACAAACAAGCCACAGTTTTCTAAATAGGGCAAGGGCACTTTTCAAAATGGAATCTTGATTATAACACCTGCATGCTAAGCTCAGCATTGCATGAAATTTGAGAATGTTTTGCTAATGTTCAAAGTCCAGAGAGTCTGAGTGATGACTGTCTAGGATCAGCAAGGAGGCTCACCACAGTTAGTTCCTGGAGCTGAATTATTTGAAATTGGCAGGTGGTTTCCCTTTTTTCCATAGATTGCTTTCCCCTTTTCCTGACAGTGCATGTGTTTGGTGACCTCCACTGTTTATTTAGCTTCTGCATACATTCCTTAGGATTTGTTTTATGTGTGGTTTTGGGGTTGCTTATGTTTCTTGTTATGCTTGGCCTCTTCTAGAAGTAGAAATGGTGGTGGTCTGCTTTCAGTTGGCAGTCAAAACAAATGTGATACTCATTTTGAATATCTGGCTTTGAGTTTTCGTATAAAAATACAAGCACCATTTACATAAGGATATTGCTTGAACTCAATTCATTTTCGACTCCTCACTTGCCTCAAGGAAGTGCCAACCAACTGCACAACTGTTTAAGTATGAGAACCAGAGCAAAAGAAAAGTGATTAGTGAAGCAAAGCCAGTGCCTCTCTAACCAAGCCTAAAGAATAGCACAGCAGCATGTGAAGAATTAATGCTCTTGAGAGTGCCTTGCCTTCCCCATCCCCTACCCTTACCCCTTCCCCTTCCCCACCACCTTCTTTGTTGTTCACTTGCTACATTGTCACAAATGAGCTTTTGCGCACACCTGGGTTCTAAGTGAATAAGAACAAGCAAAACGGCAGAGCTAGAGGAATCTGAAGAACTGGAATTAGTGATCCATAGATCCTTTAGTGCTACTAATATTTTCACTTAAAATATTTCATTATTGTACTTCCTTATTTATGTGAGCATTGTATATGCCTGTATGTGTGTTTGTACATTATAGGCACATGTGTGGGGGAAGGAGCTATATATGTTCATATGTATTCCTGTGGAGGCCTGAAGGTGAGATTAAGTGTGATCCTCTATTTTACTGTACATTTTACTCTAAGGAAACAGGGATTCTTGCTGATCCCAAAGCTTCCAAATGCCATCTAGACTAGCCAGCAAACTTGTACCCAAAGATCTCCTCTTAGCCTCTGAGATCACAGGCAGGCTGTTATATACACATCAGATGTTACAAGAACGAAGATCATCTGAGCTCAGTCCTCATGCCAGCCTTGCAAGTGACCTACCACCTTCTCAGCTCATAATGCCACTTTCAAGGCAGCTAGCAGTACCATGGTTCTAGAATTAACTAGCAGAATGGATCTCTTTGGGAGTGTCCTTCTTAGATCTCTCCACTCTGGATTTCAGAACATCTCCATCCTATCTTGTTCTTCACATACCTTTTCAGGCTTGCTTTATTTGTTTGTTCATTCATTTGTTTGCCTTTTTTGAGTTGTTGCTAACCTATTCAGTGCTAGCTCTTCCCAGGGGGACTATCCATAGACTGTTGCTGTTCTACAGGGAGTAGACTTATGTAGTCCCACCCAAGTCCTGGTTGCAGCTCCCATGACAGGCTTTAGTGACCACGACACTTTCATTTCTCAGCTGTGATCTCCACTCAAAGTTCATGTAGATTGAATTACAATTATTTATTACAAAATCCATATTAATAGTAGCTACATTAAGTAGATGCATACCCTAACACAATTCTCTTTGAAAGCTATCAAAGTTTTCACAGACCTTGAGCCTTTTGTTGAATTGCTCACTTTTGACTGCAGATAAACATCCAATCAAGAACCTGATTCTAACCTGTAAATGCTGCCTTTCCAATGAGCTCACCTTTATATATTACGTGAGTGAGGAGTTGTCCATGTAGCTCAGTGGGCATGTATTTTTCTAGTGTTTTCAAGATCCTGCATTTGATCCTGTAATTAAGAATAAGCAAAATCATTCACTTAGACAGTTGCAGCAGTTTCCTAATAGTGCCATCTGATTTTGTATTTGGAAATTTTGACATGTATCTGTGTGTATATACAATATAAAATACACACATAGATAGATAGATAGATAGATAGATAGATAGATAGATAGATAGATAGATAGATTATAGATAGGTAGATCATATGTAAGTAACAATGCATAATTTATATAGTTTGCCACTATATTATTTTTGCTTAAGGATATCTCCTATTCTTTTACTATTATGCTTATGATAAAATACAGGGTACAAAACATGACATCCTAGGTCTTAATGCCCCTTTAATAACTTCATGCTCCCCAGCTCATAGCTCAGTCTCTACCAGCCCTTCTTTATTGAATCACTTCACTCTTTTCTGTGCCATCATGCCTGTCTCTGCTGTTACCATTTTCTACTTGGAAAACTTCTTTAAATAGCAAGGTTTCCTCCCCTAAAAATTTCAGGGAACTCTCTTCAATTAAGGTATGTGTCATTGTTCTTTATTCTCAGGAAAATACTAAGGAGGTGTGTTACACTGTAACAAAATCATCCTTTCATTGTATCTGCCCTCCATAAAACTACTGCTAGTGGCTGGAACAAAGACTTGCTGAGTGTATTCTCCTTATCTGTTGCCACAGAATGTGATGTGCAACAAGCAATAAATAACTCATTTACTCAGTAGCAAAACATGTGTTGTTACTGATGACCTTGAAACTTGGTCTTTCAGGTTTAGGCCTTGAACACAATGCCTGCACAGCTCCTGCTTACCCTAAGCTATTGTTGGGGTTTCAAGACATTTTCTTTGCAGCTCCTGCCTTTGGCACCTTCTCACCCTGTGACCTGTTCCTGTTCCAGTGGGTCTCTTTGGTTGAATGACCACACACTCAAATGTCCTCAGAGAATCAAAGCTGTCCCTTTGTCTTCTCCCTCCCATTGTTGCTTTCATCAATGTATATATATATACATATATATATACATATATATATGTATATATATATGTATATATATATACACACACACACACACACATATATATATATACACACACACACACACACACACATACACACATATATATGGTGTCAGTTAAGTTTTCAAAAGAAAAAAAAGGTCACCATGATGTGCTATATACTGTTGCACAAGAATATATTACATTAAAAGAGGAAAGCTGGCAAGCTAGAAAACAAGAAAGGAGCAAGTTTCCCTTTTGATATAATGCTTTCTAGACCTTTTGCAGGGCTCAGACTTATTCTTGGCTCTCTGGTCACCTCAAAGCTGACTGCTGGCGACCTTCTCAAAGATGTAAGTTTCAGAAAGATATCTGAAAACAAGAATAAAAAGTTTATATTTTAGTTGAGGGGTTTGGACTCATGGAGTATATCTATGACTGGGATGCTTGAGTTCAGCCTTTATGACAAGAAAATTACTCTCAATTTAACTTTTTAAAAAAAATGAGCATATGGTTGAGATGGTGACTAAAGGGCACAGCCATCAAAGAAGCCTTGAATAACATTGTAAGTGGGGACCAGAAACTTATGCCTCTCCAGTCTCCTTCTTTTCCCAACTCAGTACAGCAAAGAAAAAAGTTTTACATCTCTTAACAATTTTCTGGAACATAAATATATTAAGATATTAAAGCAAAACAGATTGTGAAGTGAAAGGTTACATTTCCATCTTCCCGTTGCCAAAAGTGTGAACGTCCTGAAGCTTCTGCTTGGAAATAGACACCTTGGAATTCCCAGCTTTTATAACACTTCTTATAGCTGTCTATTGTTCTTTATTAGGAAATGGGTCTTCTCTTTAGATAATACATAACTTCCAGGAGAGGATTGGAATATAATTCTTATAGTGTGGAATATAGAGTTCAGATCACACCCTGCAATACAGGTGAGACAATTAGCAGTGACTGCTACCCTTAGAAATATTAGAAACAGCCAATCAAACTGGATGCATCTTTTTATTCTTACTGCCATGTCTGTTCAAAAAGCCTTCCCCACTTCTGTTAGCCACAGATCCTCATGTAGGCACTCTCTATGAGGTCTTCCTCCTCCTTGGAATATTTTCAACCTGTCCCTATACAGAAGTATATATAGACCATTTCTGACCAGTTTTCTGCCTTTCAATTTTTAACTAAAGCATCTCTTTCTTTTTGGAATTAGTCTTAACAATTGAATCAAATAATGTCCTATTGTAAAGACATTTCAAGAAACGTAACGGTTTATTATGATTATCGTTTATTATGATATCTGTTTTCACTAGCCTATAAGCAGCTCTCCTTATTTGAGTAGTTCATTTTGCATATGGTAGATTGCAGATCCATATTTTTGAATGCATGAATGAATGATTGAATTTGCACTTAGACGAGCAAACAAGTGTGCTTCACACTGATGCCAAAGTCAACAGTGAGCTCTCCTGTTAATAGAACAACCTGAAGAAGGAAGGCCCTTCTCTTCCTCCCCCCTCCTGCCCCGCCCCAAGGCTTTGTGTATTTGGCATAGTACTTTTTTCCTTGAAACATAATGCTACTTGCTATCTTTCTCCAATATAGAGTGCCATTGTACTTTCAACTCATCATCTCACTGTGGATCTCCTCGACATTTTTGTCTAACCATGGCGGCAGGAGGAGGGAGCACATATATACCTCCGTTCTGCTTTTTTTGTTAACATGGACCTGCACTTTGCTTTCCTCACCATGTGAAAGTCCCCTTGTCACCCTGAGAGATCGTTTGATGTGTTTTTTTCTTGAATTATCAAAGTTCAGTTCTTTGTACAGGGTTAAGCGGACGTATATGTTCCTTCAAGTTCTCCCTGGTGTCTTTGTTGACCCTGACTGTACCAAAATTTTCCTTTTTTGCAGTCATGTCTGTACTTGTTATGGTGCTTTCCTAGAATATTCAAAGCTTATGAAGGTCAGAATTGAAGTCTTCCAGAACAATCCAAATTAAGCTACAAAGTACAGTTTGGTGTTTTAGCCAGTAAAATTAATAAATAATTGTTTAATTTCCTTTCAGCACATAGTACCTTTCTTACTGATTGGCTGTCCGTAGGTGATAAAGAAACCTGTATTTATGAAAAACCTATATCTGACTCTCCAATCAGTCCTTGAGCCTTTTGTCCCCAAACTACCTTCTAAGCATCTTGTCCCTTAACAGCCTGACTCTCTTCATAAGTTAGGTAAATGTTGAGCTGACTGTGAGTATGTGGGGTCTTCGTTTTTGTTGTTGTCTTTTCTCCAGACTATTATATTTCTGTCACTGCTAGTTCAGTTCTTAGGTTCACACAATTTCTAATTTTTTCCATACATTTTTTATAATTTTAATTTTTGTTTGTGTTGAGGTATGGGCACATGAGTGCAGGAAGTCAAGGGCTCAGAACTGTCTGGAGCTAGACATATAAGTGGCTGTTAGTAGCCTTACTTGGGTACCCAGACACAAATTCACGTCCTTTATAGAAGCTGTACATACCCTTGACTCTCTAGGCATCTCTCTAGACCTACATATTCTTTCTTGCTTTCTGTTTTTCTATGTGTCAGAATCCCCACTCATATATAAATCACAAACAGTGTTGACCTCATCTTCCTAATGAAAATCTTCCTAATTGTCATTTTCCATTTCTCAGTGTGATTTGTTACTATTTCAATCATAATTTTTTGAAAAGTTTAATTCCTGTTCTTATAATTTTATGTGTTCTAGTCTGTCTGCTAACTTCTGGTCCAAAGCTAATTAGTGTCTCTACCCAAATGAATGGCTATGGTTAGCTTATTTGTACTTTCTGCAAATACTGCATAAGTGGATCAATATTTGTACCTTATATGATAATAAAGTCATTTATCATTAGCACAATTAAGTCCTTAAAGGATTTAAGGCAAAATAACTTTATGAAAATTGCTCATCCTAGTGTATTGTTTTGCAAACTTTATAAATCTGAAGTTTAATATGTTTTAAAGAAATTGATTTGTGATTTATTGGTAAATATTTGATTTATATATTTTTTGTGTTCTTATATACACAGAGTCAAATGAATTTTTCCCAATCAATAAGGTATCACAAGTAGATGTTTAAAAATTCCTGTTGTAGAACACAATTGTCCAAATGTAACAACTCTCATGTAGAAAGTATACCTCTTGGCTGTGTTGGCAACAGTGCAGATGGTTTTTCTCTCTCTCACTTTGAATCATTTTCCAACAATGGAGTGCTCTACTGCATACATTGAGATAATGCCAAACTGCAATCACCAGTCCTACAGGAGCATCTCGGGTTAATGTGACACATACTGCCCAGGCTCTGCCCTTAACTACACTTGTTCTGTATCAGCTAGGCCTACAGAAAGATTGCTGCCCAGAATAAAACATCTTATTTTATTTAAAACATTACTGTCTCTATAATGTTGCAGAAATAAGCAGCATCTAATAGTGTTTTCACAAAAAGTAGACACTATTTTATGCATGGACATTTTTCTGAAGCTATAGAAACACCCTAGGTTTGCCTGTAAGTGAGGCACCACTTACATGGCTTCACTTGAGGAAATAGAGCTTTGACATTTTATACACACTTTCTTAAGCTTTTTTTTTTTCATTTGGGTCTTTACAATATAAATAGATGGGATATTCATCTTTCTAGAGATCTCCAGTGTCTTTATGAATCAAGAGATGATGATTTCTGTTCATATGCTGAGTCCTGTAGTATCAGGACACAAGAACAACAAAGACAAGACTGCATTGTCAAATAAATTCAAATACAGAAAATATATGACAGAGGACTACTCTTCTCTGCTCTCAAGTATTTTGCTCTATATTTTCTTGTGAACATTTTCCAACTTAAACCAATACTTTTGCAGTTGTGCCTAAGCAAAATGTTTATTGAGAGGCTACCCAAATCAATGCAAGAATCAAAGACAGAAAACATTTCTGTGACTAATGGTGTGCTGAGACCCTTTGTATGGGAAGCAAATATATTCCTCTCATAGAGCTATTCTTTTAACTGAATTAATACTTTGACTTATTTTATTTTATTTATTTTTAAATCTACTAAGGCTTATACTTTTAATTCTATTGGAAGTCTAAAAGAAGAGAACAGAATAGTTACAATGGTGGTGGCTGGTAAGAGAAACTTTACCAAAGAATTTAGTAAGAATTACTACAGATCTGTGTGCTGACATATTTTTTAAATAAAATTTAAGATAAATTTTCAGTCCATGTAGTTACTCAACAGAGCAGTCCAATGCTAAGTACCTACATTTGCACATCACTCCAGGAGGCTGAGCTGAACTTCAGCTGTTCTTTTTTCTGTTAGTTATCAGTGCATTAATACTGGCAGGTTCAAGGGTAATATATAGTATCTCAGAGTCAACCATTTCATGAATGGGAGTTTGTGATGATATTGATGATCAGTTAATTGGTTAGATTAATATGGTTTTAGGTCCATTTTGATTTTTCCTACATAAATTTATAATTATATTTGAATTGGTAAGTGCATACACACACACACACACATACATAGAAACATATCACAAACTACAAATCACAAGTATGTGTACTTCCTACATAGTGGCTGAGCTCAATCCAGTCATTGGTTTTGAACCAAATATTTCACTTAGACAAGACAGGGTATTGATAAATCATCTATGACTTGTTTTAAAGAAACTTTGTTTAGAAAGCTTTTGATTGCTGAGCATTGGTGGCGCACACCTTTAATCCCAGCACTTGGGAGGCAGAGGCAGGCAGATTTCTGAGTTTGACCAACCTGGTCTACAGAGTGAGTTCCAGGACAGCCAGGGCTACATATAGGCACTATTTTTCACTTAGTTACTTTCACATAGTCCTTCTGTTATAGTATTTGGGGTCATCATTCAGTTTTGGATTGAGTTCCAAGAGCAAGTATGTCTAAAACCTGGAAGGAAGCTGGCATTGTAACATTGACACTGGCATCGGCTCACTCACTCCATAGCATTCCATCAAGGAATTACAGAACAAACACAATTTTTGAAGAAATGCTGACTACATTCTCAGCAGCAGAAATATCAAAGAATTTGAAACTATTGTTAATAGATTAAATAGGTCAAATTTACTTTGTTACTAATTTGAGGATTAAAATGAGACAAAATTATATACATGTATTATGTGAATATCACTAAAAATGCATTAAATGTACTTTAGAGTTATGATAACTATTAAAGTAAATAATATTTAAAATTTGTATATAGTGCTAAGAATACAGCAATTTGTATTCATTGTTTCTTTCTAGGGGTAAAACAGAGGAATCAAGTTTTGTATTAATTTGGTTATCTGATCATGAAGTAATGTCTATGTCACTTGGTCAAAGGGTTATTGGACCACTTGTTTTCAACATGGTGGATGACTGGTGACCACACAGCATTCAGAATCTGGTGATGGACAGGATGCCAAATTGAATATGAGAATAAGTAAGAAAGGGTTGGTCTTTTCTCTTAAATGGGTATTTGAAAGACTAAAAGCTAATTCTGAAATCAAGAAAATCATCTCAACATATATAAGAGGAACTAGCTACTAAAGTATTACTCAAATAAGAAGTATTTTGAAAGTGTGCATGTGTGTTTGTGTGTGTGTGCATGTGTGTGTATGCTTGAAAGGCCAGAAATTAATCTTTGTACAACTTTCTTAATGCAAGAGCATCACCAATGGCCACATGATCAGTTGTCTAATAGATGAAATGTGTTTTCACTAAATTTTCCAACTGGATGATGGCATTGTCCTAACTTTTTAGCCATTATAGCATGATCATTCTGAATACTGCTGAATACTCTTATTTACTGCCAGTTATAGTTGTGTTCTGACTGGAACCAGGTATTTAATTTTTTTCTAGAATACTCGCCACAGAACTCATTTCCACCCTAAGCTTCAGATTTAAGTGAACAGTAAGTAATAGAAACACAACTGAGAATCCTGATCATATTACTCCTAAAATCTTTAAACTTGATTCGAGAGAGTTAGGACATGCAAATAGCCTGAAGATTTTGTTTCTGTCATTTTGTCATTGCTTGCTCAAAGCAATAAATACCCACTCGACATAGGTCAGAGAAGTTTTTTTTTTATTTCCCTCATTTCCCCATATTTACCAACAGATTACCTTACTGCTGAAAACATTCTACATACCTTTTGTGTTGCTTCATATAATTCTCAGTTGACCTATAAATGTGTTTCCAGATTTCTAGATGAGAAAATTGAGGTAAATATTGATTAGGTAATCTTCCTATTGGAAGAAGACACCATATTTTAAATCATTTAGTAGATTTAAACCCAAATATTTTAACCTAAAAGCTCATATTCTTAACTTCTTTGTCTATGTCATCCCTAGCATTAATATATCAAATTTAATTATTTTGTGTATATAACATACATTAGTAATATATCAAGATATATACTGTTGCTCTTAAGAGTCCTTTACCTTCCAGTAAAGGACTGTGCTGAAATCTTGTCAGTGGTCATTAACAATGGAACTTTAGAGAGGAGGATAGTAGAACACAGGTACAAAGTAGAAAAGAAGAAAATGACTGTTGGATTTAACCAAGGAAGTAGAGGAAAAGTAACATGGAGGAAGAGAGAAGAAGGAAAGATAAATAACAGTAAGGATACCTGACTAATGCAGAAGTAGAGTCTCATAGCCATCCATTGGACTGAGTACAGGGTCCCCAATGAAGGAAGTAGAGAAAGGACCCAAGGAGCTGAAGGGTTTGCAGCACTTTAGAGGAACAACAATATGAACTAACTAGTATCCTCAGAGCTCCCAGGGACTAAAACTCCAACCAAAGAGTACACATGGTGGGACTAATGGCTCCTGCAGCATATGTACAGCATAGGATGGCCATGTCAGTCATCAATGGGAAGAGAGGACCTTCGCCCTGTGAAGGTTCTATGCCCCAGTGTAGGGGAATGCCAGGGCCAGTAAGCAGGAAGGGGTGGAATCGTGAGCAGGGGGAGGGGGAAGGGAACAAGGGATTATTTTAGTTTTGGGTTTTTTATTTATTTTTTTTCTTCTTTCCCCCCTCCTTTGGAGGGGAATCTGGGAAAGGAGATATTGTAAATAAAGAAAACATCTAATAAAAAAAAAAAGAAAACCATAAAAAATGTAATTTTCTAAACTTATTTAAAATACACATGTAATACCCAGGAGCCATAAACCATCTACCAAATGCCCCACTGCTAGGAGAGGGAATGGATCTTTGACACCATCAGGTGCCCAGGAGCCCTCCTAAAGGATTTAGTCTATTGTCACTGCTTTTATTGCCTCCCAGAAGTTGAAATTAAGACAAAATACACTTTGGACCCAGAACTTAGCAAAATAAAGCTGAGTCTGACCTGGATGTCCTGGGAACTCATTCTTCAAGTTTTTCAAAGATGTTGTGAAACCTGCCAATTGACGAAAGTAATCAATATTCCTATTTAGACATTAAACCCTATGGGAAAAAGACATATTGGCACTGCAGGGCATTTCTAACTTTGTAATAGTGACACTGTCATTTAGAGGGAAACCAACAACTAACTCAACTTAAGGCTCATTTAATAGGCAGGGACTTATATCTGGTACTGAAAACCTAGCTGACCTTTGCTAGAAAGGTCATAAGCCCCAGAGGAGAAACTTTTACAGCTACAACTATTTTCCTAAATCAGTATATCTTATAATTATGTCTAAACACTGATCCATATACCCACAGAGAACTGTAGTTATTATTTCTCATAAAAAAGTTCTACTTTAAAGCAGAAGAAAAATACTAGAGATTCACATCTTATCAAAGTACAGACAATATGTGACCATAGGGTGTACAGACCCAAGTAGTATATCTGTAACATAACCTCTACACCCAAATGTTAGAGAGCATTGTGGAAGAGAGGCCCATAAACCAGAGAAAGGCTAGTAGATCCAGAGGCCTTATTTAAGAGTGTTTTCTAGGCACAACAAAGTTGTTAAACCCACAAAACCTCAACATTTTGACTGCCTAAACTAGACCTGCATAAGGGCTATACCAGTCCACAAGACACATATGAATGTCTAGGGCAACTGTGCAGTTGAGTCTCTCCTATCATTTGTATGTGGGTTCCAGGCATGGAACTGAAGATCAGGTCTTACATGACAAGAGCTTTCCACAACTAACCCACCCTTTCTTGCTACAGATCATTTGTTTGTTTGTTTGGTTGGTTGGTTGTTTTTTGTTTGTTTGTTTGTTTGTTTGTTTGTTTTTTGAGACAGGGTTTCTCAAAACTGTCCTGGAACTCACTCTGTAGGCCAGGCTGGCCTCGAACTCAGAGATACACCTGCCTCTGCCTCTCAAGTGCTGGGATTAAAGGCATTCACCACCACTGCCCAGTACTACAGATCATGTTTATTTCTATAACACATCTAATGTTTGCTAGCAGGGCCAGTACCTGCACAGATATAGAATCAAACATCTTGGTTTTAGAGTTTAGTAGATAAATTTTACTTGGTTTTCTTTTCTACCATATATATTTTAATTAGATGTCTATATTAAATGTTCTCTTAAGAAATAATTATAGCAAATAACTTGGTGATTTTGATGTAATTTGGGGGTTTATGCAAACCACGCCCAAATCTTTTTCACCTAAACACTTCAGAGAAATGTTGACACCACCTATTTTTATTTATCTGTTTAACCTTTGACCCCCAATAAACGATTAGAGTTAAAAATGGAAGGATCAGCCAGAGGCAGGCGGATTTCTTAGTGTGAGGCCAGCCTGGTCTACAGAGTGATTTCCAGGACAGCCAGGGCTATACAGAGAAACCCTGTCTCAAAAAACCACACACAAAAAAAGAAAGGATCAAATTGGAATTCCAGAAACAAGCTCAGTAATATGCCAAAGTGTGTCAGATTAAAATAGTCTTTGCCGGAAGTATTCAGGGGACAAACTCTCCACTCAGGAGCACAGACAGTATTTTCCTAAAGATTTAAAAGTGAGAGGAGAATTGAGCCACACTTGACCACTGTTCCCACTGACTTTCTACAACTGGAGTCCTTTATTAAAACCAAGTACAAGTCTACTCCAGGGAACTCTGCAGAGTCCCTCAGCCTCTGTTCTGGTGAACTCATACTGGAACGGTTCTTTCCAGTTAAGTCAGATTAAAAGTATCTATAGCAGCATGGTGTGTAACCCGTTACGTAGCAAGATCCGCTTTCTAGAATTTTTAGCTCTCTTGTCTGACCAGTCTTCTGCATGTAATTCTTTCTTGCATACTCTTTCACTAAAGCCAAGTAGTACTGTAGAAATTAATTCCTACTAGTACTTATTACAACAGGACTATCTCAAGAGAAGGAGTTCTTATGTTTCCAGCTTGTGCTACTATTTATGCATTGTGAAACCACGCGTGCCTGAACTAGTGATTGAGGAGAAAATCGTTTTAATAGCAGTTGGCAGTTAGCCCAGAAGTCCTCCTCCATGTTGTTCTGAACAATACGCACATGTAGAATCATCTCTGCATTATGGAAGTTTGTAAAGATTAACATTCAGATGTATTTCTTTGTTTACGTTAAAAGATTTAAAGTAGCACTTTGCTCAATTGTGATGTCAATTTGGGGTTTCCATTAGAGTGTGATTTCATTTCTTTTTTCTTATCTGTCTCATCATTCGTAGCTTGGTGTTTTGGGGAGACATATAAATGTAGCGCTAAGGAAAGGTGTGTGTGTGTGTGTGTGTGTGTGAGTGTGTGTGTGTGTGTGTGTGTGTGTGTGTGTGTGTGTTTATCATTGTGCACCCCGCAGGGGTACATCCGTGTCTTTGCCGCTTATTTCCACCTTTAGGAATTTTTCTTTTTTTTAACTATACCCACTCTTGCCTTGCTATATGGTATGAGCACAAGCAGACATAAATGTTTGTTCTTGGTTCACATTGTATCTACACACTTGCTCAAATAGCAATGTTAAATCAAATAAAAAAGTAGGAAAAATGACATAGAAAACAGAAACAGAGCTTTGATGTTGTTCGAATGCTTGATATCCATCAGGTTGAGGATGGAAAGGAATATCAAAATTTCTAGAGCAACAATGAACATCAGGAGCTTTCTACTGTGTTAATCAGACTTCATAATTCTGGAAAATGTACTGTTGTACACAGTTAAATTAATGGACTCCAGAGATCACAGATTTCTTCATATACATAATGCCTCTTTCCCCAGTGAGCTTCCCTTTTTCCTAGACCTTTTGTCATCCCTTTTAGAGTCAGTCATGTTTGTGTAAAACCATTCAATATTTTGCATTTACCCTTGTAGAAACAGCTTAGGCTAAACTTACGTCATATTATCTATCAGTTCTTACTTTACATTGTCTTCTCTGCCTTACATTTTCATTACCACAGTGATCTCACTCCTGTCTTCTCTTATCTTTTCTTTCTCCTCTCTGATCTTGCATCCCCATTGGTAGCCTTTTCCTTCTATGGCAATATTAAATCCCTTGCTTAGAGGCCTCCAAACTAAACTCCCAATTCAATAGTCTTCAGTGTTTCTAGGATATCTGAAATGAACTTTACTCACATGATATGATAATGGTAATCACCAATATCAAATAGTCTCTGATCATTGTCTTTCTTATCCACTTATTGTGGACTTGTGATAAGCATAATCTTGACCCATTTCCATTGGACTACATCCTTTCCTCCTCAAGATTCCCAGAACATACAATAAAGGCCCAGTGATAAATACATATGAAAATGCCATACTGCATCTCATTATTTCATATACTAACTAAAAATGTAAGAATTAAAATATAGTAACTATGATCACCATTAAAGATGCTCTCCAGTTTAAGATGATCTAACTGACAATTTTGACAGGCATTTTGGTTTTCACCTTTGGGGCATTATTCAATAAATTACATTAAATATTCTAAAAGCACGCAGTAAAACTTAATTGCAAGAGAATCAAAACACATAAAATAGAATACATGGTATTTGATGTTGTTTCAACTTGCCTAGTACTTAATGATAACTTTCTTTAAAGCTTATTTATCAACATATTTTATTTCCTTAAGAAAGTTTATGACATCTTAACATCAAATACCATGTTTAAAAGGTGCTTAGCATGTACTGGACACACAGTAGTTGTTCAATAAGTAATTTTCAATGACGAGACCAGTGTTTAATTAGGATTGTAATAAATGGGACTTTTAAGATAATTAAATTACATATGCATTTTTACAAAACAGTAAAGTAGCTGGGCACATCCTTCATTATAATTAAAGTTAAATTTACTGGTCTACTTCTTCTAGCACTATATCTAAGACATGAGTACATTTTAAGTTGCTAGTCAATTAATTTTTAAATGTACTTTACAATTTATGGATCTAAATTGCACTTGAATCACATGCTCATCTTTCTTAGTCGTATATGGATTTCATGTCCATGACAACAGTTCGTGACTCCTGGGTCACAATTTTTCTTCCAGGATGGAATGACCCATTTTAAAAAGGACTATTAAGTAATTTTCCCAGAGTATACCAAAGTTTGATTTGTCACTTACATTACAGTGACACCTTTTAAGACCAAATTAGAATCATCTGCTAATCCCACTATGCTCTTGTGCAGAGATGCACATCAAGGGACTCTATGTGACTGTGGCTATTTTGACATGTTGATATGTTAAATGTATCTTCCAAACCCACTTTTAGTGACAGTCAGCTGAAGTCAGTTTATTTTAGACTTCAGTGCATTCATTATATTTCTATTGCTATTTTAAAATATTGTGGACAGTTAATCAGTACATCCTCTATCTATGACTTCTATAATTGAGTTTCTCTTGGAAGAATAAAAATAATTCTGATAACTTTAAATTATAACATTTTAATTACCATTAAATTAAAATAACTTTCATAACACTTCTTTGAGGGGCTGTGGACTAAAGAGTGGACAGGGAATTTTCCTAGCATATGCAAGGCCTGGGTTCAGCATCCAATGTTGTTTTCTTCAGTAGTAATAATAATAAGGAGGCTGAATATTCATTTTTTGGAAGAAAAGTAGTGATTAATGTGAAAAAGATATTGTTATCTTTCATCGCTAGTTATTGCTTAAGAAGTTATATTTTAAATTGAATGTATGTAACCTTTCACCAATATACGTCATGAGAAACAATATTTGTTCTTTAAGAGAGTACCCTATAGATAGAGAAAAATCACAATTCAAGAGCAAGAAGAGTAGCAGCTTATATTCTACAGCACAAGAAAACTTAGTTATAAACAACATGATCCTGCTATTTGTTTATGGAATAAAATTTTATACTTCCTTTACAGTGAATATTAGCTCAAAATTTATTAATAATGTAAATGGGATTAATTATTTTGACAATATTTCCTATTCTTTGAATTATTAGCGTATAGTCATTGCCAAAAATAGTTTGCTTTATGATATATTCTTGTGTAAATATGATGGGGTTTGATGATCTTTTCCCCATTTCCCTCTCTGGTGTACCCTGCTATATCTGATCAGCCCCCTTCACTAAGATTTAAATAAATGGCTAGGTTTTCTTTTTAAAGGGTCATTTTATGTGAAAAAATAAAACCGGAATGGCTTTACATGAGCAATGCATAGTATTAAAGGCTATAGATCATTTTTATTCTTATGAAAAAGGTTTTGTTTTGTTGCAAGTTCTGAAGTGAAATTAGTGCTTTGTAAGATAATATTTGATTTTGAAAATACTTTAATAGCCGATATCAATGAATACTTCAAAATATAAATACAAGCCTTCTCAAAAAATATGTTTAGAACAATGAGTGAAGTATGATGCTAATCTGCAACTTAAAGTCACCTGGTGCTTGTCTCACAGTGCTGAAGCCCTCATAAAACCTCCGTGCTGTCTATAAAACAAACAAATGATGAGCAAATATTAAAGTAACAATATCACTCTCTCTCTCAATCAGAGGAATTGCAGACAGAAATTATTTTATTATATGGGATTATTGGGGATCCATCCCATGTACAGACACCAAACCCAGACACTGTTGCGGATGCCAAGACGTGCTTGAGACAGGATGCTGATATAGCTGTCTCCTGAGAGGCTCTGCCAGTCCCTAACAAATATAGAGATGGATGCTCGCAGCTAAGCATTAGAACCATTGAGCACAGAGATCTCAATGGAGGAGTTAGAGAAAGGACTGAAGAAGCTGAAGGGTTTGCAACTCCATAGGAAGAACAACAATATCAACCAACCAGACCCCCCAGAGCTCTCAGGGACTAAACCACCAACCAAAGAGTACAGATGAAGGGACCCATGGCTCCACCCGCATATGTAGCAGAGGGTGGTCTTGTCAGACATCAGTGGGCCGAGGCCCTTGGTCATGGGAAGGCTTGATTCACCAGTGTAGCGGAATGCTAGAGCAGGGAGGTGGAAATGGGTGGGACAGTGGGTTGGGAAGCACCCTCATAGAAACAAGGGAACTGAAGATAGGACAGGGATTTTCTGGCGGGGAAATCGGGAAAAGGGATAATATTTGAAATGGAAATAAATGAAATATCAGAGAGGGGGCTATACTACAAAGCCAATGAGTTAGCACATAAACACATTTTGGAATTTTTTTATATACAAAAATGTAAACTGAATGGGCATTTCAAGGCAAATGTTCTTTAAGCCTACATTTTAGCACTCCCAGCGTTTCTCAAATCCTAGAAATTATTTTTTCTGGCTCTGGGTTATTGACAAAGATAATAATATCATATAATCACGAGGCAACACTTGTGGAGACAGGATCCATCTTTGTCTACTACATAATCCGTAAAACACAGTGGAATATCATTCCACATGTACACAGTTAGATATTTAATACTCGAAGATTTGGAGATTTCAGTGCCTTGTAGTGACCACAAGATTTGCTCTAGGAGTGTTGTTTCCTATAGAATGTGGCTTCTGCTTCCCTCAGTCCTGTTCAGGCTTCCATCTGCTGCCTTGGCAGTGAGGAAATCATCGCCAC
>NW_022196903.1:10976011-11088697 GCF_008632895.1 Mastomys coucha
CCCCCCCCCCCGCCCAATATATAAAAGTCTCCACTTCTGCTTCAGTTCAGTGATGAATCTGGGACTTGAGGCTTAAGTTACAACCTGTGGTTTACATGTTTAACTGAAGAAGATACATTTCAAATTTCCTGCATGTGCAGTCTGGATGTTCACTGATGCTCTCTTATACTTCATAGCTTTTCACTATGTATCTATCACTAACCAGCATACAGACGTCTCAATGCCTTTCATGTTCATGAACCCATAGCCTGGATACTCACAGAAACAATGTTTGCAAAGAAAATAGTTCTGAAAAACTCTTTAAAAAATAAAGAGTAATGCCTGTCTGTGCACTGAGATATTTTAGCTAACACCCCTAGATCTGCTCTGAACTTCAGACAAAATCTGCATATCCTTTTGCTTTAGGATTCTTTTGTCAGTGGGCAATGTCTCTCAAAATGATAATATTGATTTTAAAAGTTCAAATCTCTTACAGTTTTCAATTTTTTGCCCTTCTACTACCCAACTATGGCAACAACACATTTTTTTAAATACATATCTTCTTTTTCTACATTCTATGATGCAAAACACCACTTACTACCTTCTTATTTATTTAGTATTCATAGAGTAATTAAAAGTAGATGGTATTTACAACCATTTATGGAAATGGCTATGAAACATTCCAAATAGAATATAAATATTCAGCTCACTGGGTATTCATTTTAAATCATTTGTAAATAAAGCAATAACACCTTGATTACTCATTGCAAATAATCTATTCTTCTAGGCCTATGAGACAGAGGCGTGAACTTGGTCCTGTTTATTATATGACCCTTTAATTCACAGCTTGTCCCTTCAACTCTCTTCTTTCCAAGTTCTTACTACTACTTTGCACTGCACGGCTTCCTTCCCTTCTTCCCATCTAATAGTAGATAATAACAGTAAACAAAATGCACCGAAGCCCAAAGAAGATGGATAATAGATCTAGAGTTGTAAATGGGAACTTGGAGTGTACATCACCAAGAATGAATCCTAAGGTAATGGGTGGCAATTTTATGGAAAAGTAGGGTAGGAATTTGTAGATTCTTCCTCACTGGGATGGGTGTGGGAAACAACTCTGCCTTCTGTTACATTTTACTGTGAAGTCAGAGTGGTGGTATAGGATGGCACTTCCAGGTAATGCTGCTGCCTAAGAGATGGATGCAGCTGGACAGTAAGGGCAAGGTCTCCTGGGAGCCAGTGTTAGCCCAGCACTTAATGAAACTCTGTCTTAAAATAAAAAGTGAGAATCAATCTGGGGACATAGCTCAATGGTGAATTTTTTTGCTTTGCATATGTCTGTGTCCCTAGGTTCCATCTCTAGTGCCTTCCCAAAAGGAAAACAACTCTATAAACCTAAAGCTGTTTGTTAAAAAAATTATTTAAACACACACACACACACAGAGAGAGAGAGAGAGAGAGAGAGAGAGAGAGAGAGACACTCACACACTCATATCCACACAGTCATACACACCCACACACAATCTCAATATTCACACACTCACACATACACACACACACACACACACACACACACACAGAGAGACACTCACACACTCAAATCCACACAGTCATACACACCCACACACAATCTCAGTATTCACACATTCACACATATACACACACACTCATACATTCACATACTTGCACAAGATCACACATACATTTGCAAGCAGAAGCATACCAAGTGGCAATATATATTTATTAACATAATTTACATATACTACACTAAGTGTATTCATCTCAGAGAAAACAAATACATATAAATAGCATGCATGGAGCTACTCATGAAAACTGAGAAATTATAGGATCTTTGAAAACAGATTTGTGGTTCCCTACCCTGTGGATTTTGAACCATGACATGTAGCACAATTTGGATTTTTGTCTTAATTTAACTTTGTGAAGTAATGGAACTTGTGAGAATTGCCTCTCTGACACACTGTTACCAAGAGAAGTGTTATCAAAATTATTATTTGTCTTTAAGTCACAGAAAAATGCCCAGTATTTATCCATTGATATTTACAGAATAGGAATTTTGAGATTCCTAGGCTTTAAAATAAAAATAATTACTTTTTAGAATTGAGAGCATATTTGTAATAAAACCAATTTAATGTCCATAGAGATTTTTTTTTAACCAATGTAAGGTTGCAAACACTCCGCCAAGTGTGAGGCATTTTGCCAAAACGAATACAAAGCAACATTCCATAAGAAAATCAAAGAACTGTGTACTAGAGTGTTCGTGAGATCATTTGAAAAGAAATTGCCTTAAAATTACCCCCAAGTTGCAATTCAGTCCTACCACAATCTTTGCCCTGGGTTCAGGCAATAATACTACAGAAGCAGTATTTCTTTTCCTAGTCTCGCCAATAGCTAAAAAAGCTACAAAATGCACATTGAAAATGAAGACATTTTGATAGGTTTTCTAGAAAATATGGCAATTATTGAAAGGAGAGTGATAATAAAAATCCATATTTTATAAAGTGTCAGAAGTTTTCAAGTGTTATGGAATACATTCTTGCCCCTCACACAGAATTACTATCATGATATTAATGATTGTAAAATCTGGGATCAACTTAAAGATTGAAATTGATCTAAAACTCATAATTAACAAGCATTTTCATCACTGAATTTATGTGAAAGGAGCAGGTGGTATAAATTTGAAAACATATACCCAAGAATCTTCAAAAACAATTCATAATTAGAATTTCACTTGTCTTACCTTTCACTTCTGCCATTAGAAAGGACTATGTCAATTCTGTTTTTCTTTAGTTTTCATTACTTAGAATTTCTAAACAGCCACCCTCTCATTCTTAAAATGTCAAGTGCCATGGTTTATGCCAAGGCAACACTTAATGCCCACCATGTCTCCGTAGCTCCTTGTGAGAAGGAACATACCAACCAACACTCAGGATCCCATCATATTTACCACAGAGAGGGCATGAAGGTTTTCCTTACCTACTTTCTCCCTTCCAACATACACAAACGGCACAATCTCACAAGCCCGGAGCTTTTATGAATACTTGATCAAAGTTACAACTTGATGTGCACCAGAATGTATGGGTCCTCTGTGAGTCAGCATGAGGGTCTGGAGGCCAGGGCTGCCCCTGCAGCCCCAAGCCCAAGAATGTTCCAGGATATGCCTTGCCTCACTACAGTGTCCTGCAGAAAATACACAAGTCTCATGAAAACTTTTTTTTAAATAGTATCCTAAAGAACATTGTAACTGCTACAGTGCATTTTTCCCTCAAATTATTATATTAACACAGTTTTCAGGCAGCTTTAATCCATTTTATTTTACACATAAGGTCTGTCTTTATTTGAACAAACCATTGTTGAAGACTTGTGAAAAATTCTATTATTACTTACATAGTAAACTTTTATTTCTTTAGATAAATCTAAGTGGAATTTATGACATATATATTTTCTTCAGCCAATGCAACATCACAACACAGGTTACAGATCCTAGATAAATGGCATCTTTAGGGGAATTAATATTTTGAAATTTCTTTTATTTTGATAGTACAATATAATTACAACATTTCTCACTCCATTTTCTCTCTTTCAATTTCATTTCTTTTCAAATATATATATATATATATATATATATATATATATATATATTGCTAAATTCATAAATACAACCTTTGCAGTCTGTATAATGATGTCTCTATGTATGTCTTCAGGGTTAATCATTTGCCGTTGGATATCTGCTTGGTGTGCTCTTCCCCGGGGAAGCTTATCTCTCCACCTCTCAGCAGTATGTAGCGGCCTGTAGTCCTTTGGGTAGGGTTAGGAACTCATAGTCTTTTTCCTGTCCACCTTTCTGGGTTATTGGTGTCATCAGCTTATATTTAGGCATTCAAGTGGGTGAGACTTTATGGGTTTAGTTTTGGACATCACTAGGGAACACATCTTAAAATTTGCACACATGAGGTTTTTTGTTTGCAAATCATTTTCCCTTTAGTAAAAACAAATTAAGTGATGTTGAATCCAGTACAGCCTATATTGCAACTAAAAATGGATTCTGTAAGATGGTCGTTAAGATGTATAATTGGACTGGTGTTGTGCCTCAGAAATTGGGGTCTTTTTTAGCATACACTTCAGCTCTTTTGCCATTAACACACACACACACACACACACACACACACACACACACACACACACAGGGCAGTGGAATGATTGAAAGATAAGAGGCAGACACACAAGTACACATACAGAGGGAGGAGGGAGGGAGGTACAGAGGGAGAAGGGAAGAAGGGAGGAAGAGAGGGACAGAGAGAGAGAGAGAGAGAGAGAGAGAGAGATGATGATGATGATGATGATCTAATAAATAAAATACATATTTCAAAATAAAATATTAGATTCTAATCAGAAAAATATAAGCAATAGAAAGCAGGAAATGATTAAATTGATAATACCATAAAATGATAGATTAGCTACATTGCTGAAAGGCAAATTAAACTGAGTTATGAAACTCTGAAGACCTGTTTATATGATGATCACATGGTATTAATTATATTGATTAGAAATAATTTTTGAAAAATAGTTGTCTAATATCTAATACAAACAGTATTATTCTTATGGCAAAAGAAACCATTTGGTAAATATTCTACATTTTATTAATTAAATCCGAATGCCAATCACTATTACTTTGTTTAACTTCACAAGCACACTATGTTAGTCTATAGTTTTCTGTCAATGTCAGGATGATCCTTTGCTTGGTAAGAGGCTTGGCTGTCTTGGTTGAATATATCTCTCTCTCCTCAGGAGGATCTTGTCTGTGGTACCCAGGCAGCTGAAGTTTTGGTGTGTTAGCAGATGACTAAGAGGAGAGGTTATTGAAAGTCAAGAACTAGTAGCAATAGCAGCTAGAGCTGTAAATTCTCAGGTCCTCTTAGATTTACCAGGTGGAGTTGAGCAAATGCCCTGCAGAGCACCTAGCTCTAGCTCAGGTTTGAGAACTCCTGTTGAAAAGCAGTGTCATACTTCTGCTTAAGAGAGTTGTGAGATTGCACTCGCATCAAGGGTTCTGAGAGTGATTTTTCTCTGTTGTGTGTTTTCTTTGCCACCCTTACAGCTTTTCCAAATTTTGTAAGTGCCATATAAAATGCCTGAATACCATTAGCCTCTGTTGGAGGACATTGTACAAGATATTCAACTCATCGTTCTAAGGATTTTTTAAGGACATTATACATTATCCTTTTCAGTCCTGCCATAGAAAGGAACTAGAATTCAGATCTCCAATACTAGGGAGAGTTCTCCTTTGAGCAACTTCTTTGCTTTCACACAGCAAAGCTTATAATTTGATTATGTTTCCTTCTTCATGGGAAATGTTAAAAGTTTAGCATTTAACATGTGTCTAACTAACTTCTAGTAAATACGTTGCACGTAATATTGTCTCTCTCCTGCTCTCAAAACTTCACTATCTAGATTTAAAAATAAATCACTTTTTACTTCCATTCTTATCCATACAGCATCATGTTGTCTTCTTTTAAAAAAAAAGTGGCATAGCTAACAAATAACTTTCAAAATTAACTGGTTTGGGAAGATGATGAAGTACATAATAAACTTCCAATCCATAGAAGCATTCATTGTAAAAAAATGCAATTTTGATGAACAAAGTAGAATCCAGAATGTTGAGTCTGATTTAGCTATGATGGTGTGCTCCTGTAATGGAAATACTTGGGAGGCTGAGGCAGGAAAATTATGAGTTTATGGTCAGCCTGAGCTATTAACAGGACCTGTCTTGGAAGAGTGAGGTAGGGACAGTAAGATGAATCAAAGCTATGGATAGGTCAAATATTTGCTGACCAAATGAGCATGGTTAATGGAAAAATCAAGTAGGGATTTTAGTTACCAACTTTAGATTTCTTAGGGTTATTACCTGAATCATTGACAATAATTAAAGATCCATTTTAAAATATTATATAAACATGTAATTTATGTGTGCACAATCCCTTTTTGATGATAAGATGATGCAGTCTTCATTTATATTTTACATGTTTACCACATTGAAAAAAATTCTGTGTGGAGAACCAAGTTTCATATTTAAGAAATATTATGCAGAGCACTGAGCATTTATTTTCAAAGATCCTGAGAGGCATGGAGATTGGAGAGCTTAGATGAAGGAAAAGCTCTCTACTTTAGTTGTTCAATGTAGTTCAGCGTTTTAATAGTGGGACCAGAACTGGGAGAGAAATCCATCTGTTCCTGGAGGTTGTGCTTATTCCAAGTGTGAAAAACAAACAAATGAATTGTACTGCATGGAAATTAATTGTCTCCCATGAAAATACAACTATTGCTGAGGTGTTCTAGGCATGAATGACTATTGGGTCCCAAAGAGTCATTCACTATGAGTAGCACTCAGTGTGTGGGGCTATTCTTTTACATGTATCAATCTTCATAGCCATTCACATCTAGACATCCGCATCACCACACACTACAGGAGGTAACTGGCTGAGCTCTACAATGATAAATTTTTCTTGTTAGCAGAAATTACACTCACTAACTTGAGCTACTTCAGCATGAAATTGAAAAAGAATCGTTTTGTCTTAATTTACATCCTTGATTCAATGAAGAAAAAAATGTGAATTAACCCCAACAGAACTACGGATGCATTGCTTCAGATAAGCATAGTAATCTAAATTGGCGTCATTATAAGTTTATCAACTTAAACTATGCCTTTCCCCTTTTCCTCGACTGGATTTTAAGCAAGGATATCAAAGTTTATTATGATAAGTCTAAATGTTTCCAAACATTCACTTTCTTCTTTTGTTCCATTTTATTGTTTCTGAAACATCTTTATCAACACTCCTCTGAGTTTTCCATTCTTCACCTAAGCTGTGCACATCATTTCTTAATCAAAATCACTTGGCTAGGGCTGCGGTTCACTAGCCTTAGGAGCTGCTATTTGCCTTGAATAAATTACGTGAAAACATGTTGATTGATAGATGTTGCATGTCAGAAAAGAAGATAACTGTGTCTTCTTCAGCTTACTCAAAGGTCAGGTACACAAGTGATAGGAACAGCCTCAGACAACCTAGAGACAAAGTGTCTCATGAAAAGCTACACAGCCTTGTAACCATGAAACCGGGACCTGGAATCCATTTATGTATTCTTTCTTTTAAAAAAATCATATACCAAGTGTTAAAATAAGAATGAGGTATGCTTAGCTGAAACATATTTTCCAGTATTTCAGTAATAACTTCTGCTTTTCTTATTTGCCTAATACAGAGAAATTAATAGTCACTTTTAACATTTATCTTGCTATTTGAATATGGTAAAGCTGTGGCAAGATTTGAGGAAATGCTCTAATGGACTTGAAGAAGCATCCTGTGTAACAGAAATGAAGAAAATTAAAGGTAGATACAAGGTTACTGTCAGTAAATTGGCAACAAGAGTTTGTAGCCATTTCCTATTTGACTTGGGTTTCCCTTGTCTATTGGAGCCTCTAAAGAATTTGTGGCACAGGGATTTCTTTTACTTTTTGGTTTGGTTCATCTTTGTACAATATCAGTATATTTCTAAGATTCGACATTTTCACAATGCATTTATCTAAATGTTTACATCAAGAAGGCAAAGTGAGAAGTACTTCAGTAAAAACAATCCATGTAAACATTGTGATTTTCTGTCTTACAATATACCTGAGGCATATGTTGCAAATGTTAAGCCTTATTTACTTAAAAGAAATTTGATTTTTTTAACCATTATTCTTTATCTTTGTGACTATTCATCTAGCTTATCTTTGAAAAGTTTGGGTAGGAAAAAGAAATCTGACAGTGTTTTAGAAGAACAGTTTTAAAATACTCTGGAATGTTTTCGTCAAAAAAAAAAAAAAAAAGCCTAGCTGTGCCCTTATCTATCCCAAATGACTTTTTTCTCCGACAGAGCTGCCAAACTGACAAACTGTCCTGCTTTAGTGTATGACAAAGATTCTGTTGTGTTGTAAAGATATTCTTAACAATCTTTATGGAAGGCCGAAAGCGTCTGAGTTCACAGTCGGAGTGATAACGTGGTGCTCCTTGCTGTTTGGCTCGTTTACATTGGCACATTCCCCAAAGTGGAGGCTGACGGAGTCATGCAGAAATCTGGTATTTGAGCTGAAATTTACACACTTTAAGTGATGAACTAAACAGGCTGCTGTTTTCTTTCTCTTACTCAAAAAGTGCAAGGTTACACAATACAGACGGTTTTCATCTTTTCCCATAAATGCACAGATTCCTGGGATATAAATGACTGAATTCATCACCAATTCATCGGGGACGCTGAGCTATGCAGTTCTGTTTACAGTGGCAGAAAGTTAATATAAATTTTCATCAGAAGGGGAAGTTTACACATATGATTCTATTTGTCCTTCATTATTAGCACCTGAGTCTAGGCTAGAACGCATAATTGTCTACAGGCACAGGCCAAATAGATGCAAGGGAAAGGCAAATAAGCACACCAAAAATAATTTTATGGTTGTCTGTTACAATTCTCTCTCTGGGATTCTTAATCTAGAAAATCAATAAACAACAGGAGTGAAACTCCTTTCCTCTGCCCGGGCATGGCGCAGCCAGGAGCAGCACATAGCTGCTCCATTGTGCTTTTTTGTTTTACTTGATTCTTTCTGTGAAGTTTATTGGATCAGTTTCGACTCAAGAAAAATATATCCCAGCTCTCTTTGCTCCTTTTATATATATTTTCAATCTGTTTTCCTTTTGAAGTTCAAATGGCAGCAAATTTTGCCGAACAAAATACTACCGTCAGTTAGTTTTCTAGGATAATTAATTTTAGGAGTACTTATGTATCCTAAACTTTTTGTTACATTATCACACAAAAAAAAATGTAAAGAAATTTCTATATTCATATAATGCTGTGGAAAGCGATAATGTGTAGACCACACACTAATTTTGTAACAATTGGATCAATAACTCTGATGTTAGAGTTATGTATCAATTCTATTCTATAATATGTTTTGACATAAAAGCACTAATAGGAACCTGTTTGAATATCCTGCTTTCTCATTCTTCATGTTGTTCTGTGGTTATCTAACTTTGTGTTTTATTTAAAGTACAGTATATTTAATTTGAATTTAAATGTTTGTCAATTTAAATTGAGTTTATATTTTATATAATATTGACAGCTGTTTGTTTTCCCCCTCACCTAGACCAAGTCATTAACAATAACACCATTTTCTCCCGTTTTGATTCAACTAGTAAATAAGCCACTTTCTTGTGTGTGTCTTGTGTGTCGTTTGTCACTTAGTTTACTATTTATTTTTGTATTAATTCCTTGTTTTTCTATTTCAAACAAGTGTTATTGGTTTGAGGAGTAAGCAATTGTATCAATTATATAAAGAACTCTTTTTTTCTTCCTAGACAGAGCAAGAAAATGTTAGAGTTTTAGGAAAATCAAAATGCAGAATGCTAGGTAACACATTAAGGAATATCATTAGAATAGGATTTTTAAGGTGGTAATATAATTCCTGAAAATTTTAGTTTGGAAATTTTTCACATAGACTCATTTAGAAAGAACAAAGTTCACTTTTTCTATGATAATTGAATCAATGAACTTCTATACATTTTGTAAACTTAGTTCTTGAATCCAGATACCTACATGTTTATTCTAAGTGTAGTATTGATAGTTTTCCGCAATTTTCAGAACTGTTGATTACTAAGTCTCTTCTGTGCACTTAGCTTGAAAGCAACATTAGTTTATTTCACTTAAAGTTTCATAAGATTGGCTAACTCTAATGCTAATATCACATCTTTTCTGCATAACTAGGCAAAGAGTGGTTTCAGCATTTGAGTAGGAAAGGAATATGATCTCACTTATGCACTACATTTACTAGGTTATTTTGCCCTTATCATCAACATTATAAATCATTTTATTATATTTTCCTCATTTTTATAGCATAGTCCACTGACATATATAACATGGACAATGCATTTCATTTTTTAACAGAGAAAGATGTGATTTACCTATTAAAGTATTTGAGAAGAAATAGCAGCAGTATTCACTCCTAAGAGGAAGAGTCACATAGAGTGTATCAACATGATACACATCTGGATGAAAACTAAATAAATTATGCAAATAGACAGATGTTTTCCATGATATATGTTGTACAGATAGCTTTCTCAGGTTTCATCCAGATGTTTAGCATCATGTAGACATGCTTATGGCCTCTTTGTGACCTGTTCTATCAGGTAGACAGAGATTAAATGAGTTGTTTAAAAGCATTTGGGATTGGATCTTTTTTTTAATGCTCAGAAGTTCACTCAGCCTTAACTTTAGTGTTTTTTTTTTTTCTTTTAGTAAATAACCCTGAGCCCAGAGTACTACATCTCCAGAGTAGATAATTAGTTCAGCTGCTTCTAACTAGAAATTAACAAATTTACTCTAAGAACAAGATGATTATTTATCAGTTTGAATCACACAGTTTGAGATTCATATCTGCATGTCCTCATGCATTGTTCGCCCCTATTTCTACAGCCCATTTTTTTTTCTTTTTGAAATAAAACTCTCCCACATTTATATTAAAAAACCTCATAAATTAAACAAGTTACACATTAAATCAAGACTATGGGAGAATTCAGAGATTCAAATTGTTTTCAAACACTTGAACCCATGCAGGGGCCCTTACTCTCATAAATAATGTGCTAATTACAAATTATTCTTTTCTGTTAATTAAAGCAGGTCAGCAGGATTTCTACTCTGTGACACTTAGCTTAAGTGTTCAAGTTACTATATGTACTTGAAATTAATGAATTTGAATTATCTTAAAATGTTAGGCTTTTTACTATTTTCTGAGTTTTGCATCTCTTTTTCAGTTATTGTAATGCAGAGGTTTAAAGTTACATGCACATTTATCTACCAAATTTTAGAAATTATGTTGGCAGTATTTATAAATAAAAATTGAATAACAGGAAAATCACTTTATAAGAAAAATCATCACTTAGGTTTTACTGTCTCTGAGTTCAGAGAGCTAGCTCAAACAACTTAGAAAATCTCTTAAGGGTCCTATTTCCAATAATTCCACTAATTGTTTTTGGTTTTGTTTTGTTTTGTTTTGTTTTAAGCAGTTTTTATGGACCCTGAACATGTATTGATTCACATGAATTTACAGTTAATTTGTGGTGTGTTTGATCAAAATTATTGTGAAGCTTCGTCTCTTTTCATTAGGTTAGCATCAATATGGGCATGCTATAGGACAAAGGAGAAAAACGTTATCTCTTTTGTACACTTCCATGGGGGCTCCTCCCAGGAGACTCAGCTTGTTTTTATCCAAAGCACAGTTTTTCCAGAAGGTATGTTTGAAAGTTTAGTTTGCCATTTTGAACATTTTAAAATCTATGATTTTTTCTCTTCAGCACTTTCACTTCCAACATTCAAAACAAAACCAGAAACTGATTATTTACAGTATATACTAGTTAATTGATGGTCAGTAAATATCTGTCAAGTGAATAGTAAATATATGGGAAGAAAACAAAACAGATTTGCTTTCTCATCCCAAAGTGATATGATCATGATTTTGAGTAAATTAACAGATAATCAAGATTATTATGTTGCTGCATGAAATTTGGCAAGCTGATGCTATTCTAGCCTTCGTTTTCCCACATTTGCTTGTTTAGAATCTACTTTGTTTCCATACTAATATAATTCTGACAACCCTCAAATATGTCAATAATGCTTATTATTTTGACATTTCAGCACATGTGGTATTCTATTACATATTTATTATGTAGGCATATGCTCATTCAGACTAAAAGGAGAACATCAGAAACAGGAAGAAAATCCCACATATGAGTGACCACAACATATTGATCCTCAAAAAACTTAATCATGAAATCCTCAATCTTAGTAATCACCTCTGCATCATCCATTTAAGATGTTATTTTTTATACTTTCATGGAGATAGATTTATTAAGGATATTTGCATGTTGCTATCAGAGGTTCTACACATACTTCATGTTTGTTACAATCCAGATGATTAAATTTTTACTCTAAGTACTTCAGAAGGTCGAAGGTCCTAAGTCTTCAGGACTGGCCTGTAAAAAAGCCACACCGTGGTGAGGAGTCACTAGAAATTCTTCAGTAAATGAGCTAAGCGAATGAAAAAAGGTCTGAAGGGGAAATGTATCAGTAAGTTATATTCATTTGGGGCTCGGGTGTATGATTCTTGTAAAAGAATGTATCTGTAAAGAAAGTCTTTTTTTTTTCTTTTTTTAAATTGGATATATTATTTATTTGCATTTCAAATGTTATACCCTTTCTAGGTTTCCCCTCCGGAAATCCCCTCTCCCATCCTCCACCACCTCTCCTACTTCTATGAGGGTGCTCCCCCACCCACCTACACACTCTCCCACCCTGGCATTCCCCTACAGAGTGGGGAATCGAGCCTTCACAGAACCTAGGACTCTTCTCCCATTAATGTTCAAGCCCAGCCTCTGCTACATATATGGCAGGAGCCATGGGTCCTTCCATGTGTATTCTTTGGCTGGTGGTTTAGTCACTGGGAGCTCTGAGGGATCTGGTTGGTTGATATTGTTTTTCTTCCTATGGGTTACAAACCCCTTCAGTTCTTTTAGTCCTTTCTCTAACTCCTCTATTGAGGACCCCATGCTCAGTCCAATAGTTGGCTGTGAGCATCCATCTCTGTATTTGTCAGGCACTGGCAGAGCCTCTCAGGAAACAGCTAGATCAGGCTCCTGTCAGCAAGCACTTGTTGCCATCCACAATAGTGTCTGGGTTTGGTGACTCTATATGGGATGGATCCCCAAATGGGGCAGTCTCTAGATGGCCTTACCTTCAGTCTCTGTTCCACTCTTTGTCTCTGTATTTGCTCCTGTGAGTATTTTGTTCCTCCTTCTAAGGAGGACAGAAGCACCCACACTTTGGTCTTCCTTCTTCTTGAGCTTCATGTGGTCTGTGAATTGTATCTTGGGTATTCCAAGCTCTTGGGCTAATATCCACTTATCAGGGAGACATTACATATACAAAGTTGAAAAGACCTACCATTTCATAGTGAAAATATAATGGGGCTTATAATAGTGTTTCTAATGAGCTATAATTACTAATGATATTAAAAGAGTAAGTACTTTTGAGTGAAGTAAAACAACATTATCCAGGGTTTGTTGAAAGTAATAGAATCTTATGGACTGGGATTTATTTTTCTCCCTAAAGAAAGAAAAAATAAACATTTCAGCAACAACTGAAAAGCTACATATATAATTCAACACAATGAAAACACTGTCAAAACTCCGACCTGACTGATCCCTTGCTTGCCAGAAGTCTAAAACCCTTTATTAATTTCTCTTGAAAACTATCTTCACATGTAGAAGTGTAGTTGTTCTCTATAATACCATCAGGAGGACTGCTCATGTATTCATAATTGTGATGTGTTTTCCAGGATGCAATTTCACCATTGTGTACATAAGAATGATGACACTTATTAGACCAAAAGTTGAAATTGAACTGGATCTCAGATCTGTAAATATATTTCTCATCTCAAGGATAATGAGAGATTAAAATCTGAGACATAAACAAATTAGGAAATTAATTTTTTTTTTTGCACAAAACTGAGAAGCTTGCAAGTTATCCTTTGCTGTTAATGACTGGCTAGAAGAAGCTGTAACTGAAATTTTGGTAATACAGTTGCCTGAATGTTTGTAGTGACAAGATTCTAAAGACCACACAGCGATATATGAAAGAAGAAGAGCAAAGGACAATAGAATGTCTTTATCAGAAAAGCAAAGGTCCCTGTAGACTTTCGCTAATGTTGTGTCTTTTATAACTGTGTCCCATAGGCACCACTACTTTTATAGGAGACAGCACAATTAGTTTTCACCAGGATCCATTGCCTTCTCTAACACAATTATGTTTCTATTAGTAAGGAAGAATGAGGCAATATATTTTGTGTTCACAACTAGACTACTCTGCCACTGAGATAGATATAACTTCATTAAACCTAAGAACAAAAGGTAACATTTAGCATTCATCCAACACATGAGGTATTAACGGTATGCTAGGAGCAGTCCCAGGTGCTGGAAATATGAACATGAGTAAATACAACACATTCCTTACCCCTGAGAGCACATGCACTTTTAAAAGATGCTTATATTATTAAATAATTAAAATGTCATTTTAAATATGCTAGAGAGTGGGTAGGGTATGGGGTAATAAAGGAGTACATTTTTTTTCTGCTTGGGAATGTCAGGAAACCATGTAACAAACGTGAAATACAAGTTTAGTCTTGAAAGATGAGTAGGGGGTTGACAAATATGCAAAAGGAGGACAAGAAGAGAAGAATAATAGCTATCCCTGGCAGAAAGTTCACACAGACTAAAAGGGAAGTCTCCCATTCACATAACAAACACATTAAGCCCCTATACATGAATTATAGTACCTAGAACTATGATAAGCAAATGGATAGAACTGATGTGGTCCTTGTCATCACAGGGCTGGTGATGCAGCTATAAAATTGCATGTGGCCTTACTGATTGTGCACAAGTGGGTCCCAGGATGCCTTTGAAGCTGTAAGGTGCTACAGAACTGGACCAGACTCTCTCCCTAGGAAAATTGATAGGTCAGACAAGGAGCAAGGAACCCAAAGGCTAGGTTTCTGGCATCCTACTTCTTATCTGTTAATACTATTGTAGAGAAATGGTCCATAAACAAGTTTGAATTTTATAAATCTAGATGTCTGCTGTGCACAGGTTAATTTTGATCTAAGTCTCAGGATAAAAACTGGATACTGAGATAGTAGCTTACTGCCATAGGTCAGCAAGAGGTGAGACCTTAGAGTGAACCCATGGCTGTGGCCATAGAGGGCAATCCAGAGAAAAGTTTAGGAAGCAGCACTACCAAGAGTTAGTGATGCCCAGCTGGTATGAGGCCCCGAACACATATCAGCAGATGAAGGCCTGGTCTGGCCTCAGTGAGATACGATACACCTAACCCTAGAAAGACTTGAGGCCCCAGGCAGTGAAGAGATCTGGTAGGGTGGGATTGGAGGAGGGATGGACATGCTCTTGGAGATGGTAGGGGAGAGTAGGTGTGGGATGTGGAACAATGGGAGGGGGACAAAGACTGGACTGTAAAAAAAAAAATTAAAGAATTAAAAAAAAAGAGTTGGTGATGCATTGGATAGGGGAGAGCAGCTGAAATAAATTAAGCAATATTCTCACAGATTGCTCTTATTGGGCCATGTGCTGGGGAATTTCCATCTGTCTTCAGCAAAAATGAATGAATAAGTTTGGAAGATGAGAACACGTTTGATATTTTTAAGTTTATAGTATCTGTAGTGTATCAAGTATAATATTCAAGAATTAAAATACAGTTTGCAGTCTAAATTTAGTATTAGAAAGCAATAATATAAGAAATAGTTTGGGGCAAAATCTAGCTTCTATTTGTAGTATACATACCAACCCCTTATTTTGACAAATATTAAATACCAACTGCATGCCAAAATACTACTTTTAGTACTTGGAGAGGTTCTGCAGTGTGTGCATACATGCGAATAAATGGGTTCGAAAAGCATCTGTTTTTATGGTTTCACAATCTAGCTAGGATAATAAGCAATAAGCAACTGCACATTATAACGCAGTGAATAATTCTGTAAAGAAAAAGAAAATTGGAGGTTACTGTGATAGAGTCTCAGAAGTGTACTGTATTCTGTATGTCAATCAGAAAGACAGCCTTTGATAAGAGGCATGATAGCACAGTCTATAAAGAAGCAAGCCTTGTGTATCAAAGAGGTTCTGGGCAGCTGGAACAGTGTAAGATGGGAGCACCCTTTCTAAATGTATGGTTTGCAAGGAGACGTAGTTTGCCTGGAGCAGAATAAGCAAATGGCTGTGAAATTCAGTCTTACAGGCAGCAATTGGCCAGTTTATGTACAATTTTATTCAAGAAAGATAGGAAGTCCTTGAAGATCTTAGAAAAGAAAATTGAAATGATGTCTTAACTTTTAAGAAGATTTACTTGGGCTGCATGTGCAAAACATGATGGAGAGAAAACTGAAAATACACAGAAGGTCCAGGAAAGGAATGATGGGAGCTTGAGCAAGGCTGTTTTTGGTGTAGCCTTAATGGGTTAACAGATACTGATGCATTTCTGATGTTCTGCTGAGGCTTTGATTTGGGAGTGCAAAAGATAAACAAAATCAAGGATGGCTGTAACACTTGGCCTTCATCCAAACCAGTGGGTTGAGAAAAAGCAGAGAAGCTACTCTGGCTTGTTTTATTTGGTGGTGGCTCACTTGTGATAATATGCAATTCAGATGTATTTTAATTTTTAAGTCAATGGGCATGACCAAGACAGGCAGATGGTTATAGATAGTGAGTTCACTTGAGGCAAGAAACTGCGTTTGTGGACTATCAGTATGGAGATGGGGTAGGAGTAGATGGTGTGGGAAAAAGTCCCAAAGCAAAGATGTTCCTAAGCACGCTAGGATTTGATGGCAGGAAATGGATGGAAAGATGGTTAAGAAATACCATAGTTACTTTACAGAGTGATAAGCAAAAGGAGAGGTAATTTGGGATAACCTTTCACAGATGATAACTGGGTTAGAATGGACATTGGAAAAGGAGCACAGATGTGTTCTGTCCTGTTTCTGTGGGTTAAAAAGTTTTTCACACTCTTAACATTTTCATTTAAAACCTCTATGCCTCAGTATTAAATAAGCCCAAATTTCCAGCTCAATGCAGTGAAGCTCTCTTGACCATCGTCACACAGATCACGTGTTACTGATGTTCTAGTGTTTGCTTATGCTTAGATTCTAGAAAACCACTATTTCACACAATTTTTCTCTGTATGGTGGTGTCATACACTCAGTCTCTCTAAGGCTCAATAATAAAGCAAAGCAGAAGAGATTGGAAGACAATAGTAAATGAAAATATGATGATAAGAAAATTGGAATAGAAATATAATTTGTATTTAACTTTGCATCTGTATAAGGGCTCACTTTGCATATTCATCATTTGCAAGGTTGACTTTATAATCACAATCTTTTCCTGAAGCTCGGATCTCCCATAGACAAGTTTAAAGACTGAAACAAATAGATATAGAAATAGACTAAAATAGGCTTTAAAACATACATACTTTCTTTTCCTCATATCTCTTGACACAAACTGGCTGTGTGCAGGTACAAGGAGTAAAGAAGTGAGTCAAAGAAAGAATTCTTCTGCAGAAGGCATTTGCATCAGTGTGTAAGTGGAGAAGGAATGATTTCCGAAGAGCACCAAAGACTAACCCAGTACATAGAGGAGAAATTATCAGACAACTTGCCCTAGGACACATATCAGATTGCGGTACAGGCAAAGCTGAACTTCAAGAGTTGATGGCTACACAGTTTCACTAAAAAAATAAAAATTTCTTCTAATGTTACACCAAATTCATAATTCATTAGTAATTTTAAAGAAATATATTCCACTGAGCTCTTTGCAGCCAGCTTTTCATTACATTTTATTTCTCTTGCTAGCTCATTCTGTGAGTTTAAGGTTATGCTTAATTGTTAATATTTCATCATGCACAATTATTTATTTTGTATCCAGTTCATAGTAGCTTATTTAGTTCACTGAGTAATTTTTAGGAAAGCAAAAAAATAGTAGTTTGCCTCCGTTAAAAATATTTTATAAACAACTCAAGGTAAATGTTAAGTTGATAGAAAATTAATTTTGAAATTCAGTTATATTGTACACATTTATTATTAATTTGTATACTTACCATTATACTATTTTTAGTTATGAATATGATTTCTGTATGATTTAAGTATTTATTTATATAATTGCTTATTATCTTGTACGTGGTGAATTCATGTAATAGTGCCTCTTCACAGGCATCCCCAGATGGTAAATTGAGAGCTTCACAAATTGAGCCGAGAAGACCAGTGCTTGATATGAGAGAAATGTGTTTTTCAATCCCTTCATTAACCCACATTCTCTCACAGACTGTCCCCGCCTTACACTTAGGCCTTGCTGCATACTACCATTTCAAAGCTGATTGTTCAGAAAGAGGCATGTGTGTTCCCATAGAAACAATGTTGCGATGATCTCATGCTAACTTTCAGACACTTGCTCCTGACTGAAATGTAACTCCAGTAACACAGTTAGAATGTTTGGACAGGGCTGTGCCTGAGCCAGGTCACTGAGACTGCCAGGAGATCAACCAGGACAGAGATAAACGTTCTGTGTAAGACCTCTCATGGATGGTGAGAAGCAGGGCTCCTAGCATAAACCCAGAAGCTGGTCGCAGCACTGCCCAGTGTTTTATGATGCTCTAGAGACTGTGGAGTAGACAAAGGATATTATGTCAAAGTAGGATGTCATATTTGAGAAAACAGAGAATAAAATGGATAATTTGATTTTTTTTAAGTCATGGTTTTATTTTTGTGTTTATACTATTAAACTGAGTGTAATGGTGAAGAAAACACTAGATAAACCTTGGGTTCTTGATGTTTTATTGATGTAAGTCAAAAACATCCTTGGCTTAGAAATTCTTGCCTTTTTTTCTTATGTAGTGGGGGGTTTTATGAGCTTCTCTTCCTTCAACTTTTTGCTTTCAGATGTTTATTTCTACTACTAGAGTGTTAGTGATAAGAAAGCTGTCATGGACATGAAGCTAATGGGTGGACAGCAGACAACTTCTCACACACTAGCCAATTAATTATGACATATTTAGTAATATTATCAAAACCATCGTGATAATGGCACTGTTATAACTAAATGACTAATAGGATTAATGACAGTATGAAAGTTTTACCTAATACACTAACAGTCCTCATACATATCTGCGAACAGAACCACTTTGAGACCCTTCAAAAAGTAGACCCTCTTAGAACACATCTCATCCGAGAATCAGCCTTTCTCTCAGATAGCTGGCTTTGCTGTTCCAATGTCTTTTCAGATGAGGAACTGTTAAGGTTGATTTCTTCCCTTTGTAATCTAAAGTAAAACTTAATCATGGTTTCTAGTTTCCATAACAAAACTTTTGGATAGAAGAACACTTGGTAATATTCACTTCTTGTTTCATTGAACCAAAGAGTCTCACCCTGTCTCACTGCAGTATAATACAGCATAGACTGGATGGCGACCCTCTTTCATACCTTTCCATTATTTTCCCCATAATAAATGCAGAGTGAACTATTTTTTTTGTGAAAAAAAATTCAATTAATTGCTTTATTTATTTACATCCCAAATGTTGTCTTCCTCCAGCTCTTACAGAATTCTTCCACTGATCCCCCTCCCCTTGACCTCTGAAAGGGTGCCCCTTCCCCCAGGTATGCCCCCACCCAGGGACATCATGTTTATATAGGATTAAGTACATCCTCTCCCACTGAGGCTAGACAAGTCAGCCCTCTGCTTATATAAGTGCCAGGGCGCCTCAAAGCAGCCCATGCACGGTCTTTGGTTGGTTACTTGGTCTCTGGGAGCTAGTAGGAGTCCAGGTTAGTTGGCCTGTTGGGCTTCCTAGGGGATTTCCATCACCATTAGCTCCTTCAATTATTGCCCTAGCTCTTCCATATGGATCCCCAAAGTCCTTTCAGTGTTTAGCTGTGGGTATCTGCATCTGTCTCAGTCATCTGCTGGTAGAGTCTTGTAGAGGACAGCCATGCTGGGCTCCGGTGGACAAGTACAACATAGCATCAGTAATAGTGTTATGGATTGGTGCCTTCTTGTGGTATCCATTTTTGACAGGAGCAATTTGGGGCCAAAAGTTTTGTAGGTGGATTGATGTCCTCCTCCCTCCACTGAGGGTCCTGTCTGACTATGGGAGGTGGTCTTTTCATGTTCCATATCCCTACTATTAGGCATGTTGGCTAAGGTCACCCACATTGAGTCCTGAGGGCTTCTCACATCCCAGGTCTCTGGAACTTTTCAGAGGTTCCCTCTACCCACCTCACCCCTCCTTGGCAACTGCATATTTCCATTTATTCTCCAGGCCTCTTGGCCTTTTCTTAGTTTCTCCCCACACCTGATCCTGTTCCCTTTTTCCCCTACTTCATCTCCTTTCCCACACCGGTCCCTCCCTGCCTCTTCCTCCCATGATTATTTGGTTCTCTCTTCAAAGTGGGATTGAAGAATCCTCACTTGGGCCTTCCTTCTTATTTAACTTCTTAGGGTCGATGAGGTATATTGAGAGTATTCTGTAATTTGTGGCTAATATCCACTTATCCGTGAGTATATACCATGCATATCTTCTGGGTTTCTTCACTCAGCATGATATTTTCTAGTTCCATACATTTGCCTGCAAAATTCACTATGTTCTTGTTTTTAATAGGTGAATAGTATTGCTATGGGTGAATTTTAACTTAAAGATCCCAAATTTCAGAATCTGTTATAATGGATTATTTGTTGTTGTTGTTTAAAACTCCTAGGGAATATTCTATATTAACATAGGATATTATATGTTTTTCTTTCAGTTTCCTTTTTAAATGCATTATAATTCTTCATAAGAGCAATTTTTATATCCAAATTTAATTTTTTCCAAAATATTTTATTACTTTGCAGTTGTAGAAAAATTCTGTCTTTTCAATATAATTTTGAAAGTATTTCAGGTAATTCATTAAAAGAATCTCTTTCATTTGTCATTTTATATAATGTTCCTCTATCTTTTCATATTAGCATGCTTAGAATTGCAAACATAATCAAATATAATGCATTTTAAGCACAGTTAACATTTTGCATAATATTATAGTTAGATATATATATAAGATTCAATGAGATTTATGTGATAAGAGTATATTATTTTCTTTTATCTATATGATTACTTTTCTTAATATATGTTTTTCTAAATGAGAATTTAATTAGTAAAAACAGCATTTAACATTGATATATAGAGACACTGTTGTATTAACAAAATGGGGTTTTCTAAGATTTACATGTAACATAAAATAGCCTTTTACCCCATAACCTGTTAAGTTTTAAACCTTTAAAGTTGTAGGTTAAGGAGTTTGTTAGTTATAGGATAGCATTTTTTTTCAGGAAGTTGCCACAGAAGTGGAAGAATTTAAAACACCCTGCTGTTCTTCGTCCCTGTTTTCTTCACCAGCACATCTCCACTTCCTTGTACTCTGCTGGTACACTTTCCTTTTCCAGAGCCCACTTCTAACATTTTTATAGTAACTTTGTATTTCCCAGAATGGTGGCTATCCTGTGGATATATACATAGGAGGTATTATTTATACTGTCTGGCATTACTTGTTATGTTTGTAAGCCATGTAGGACAAGATATAGCTGAGACAAAAAATTCCTAATAAGTGTCTAAGGAGATAACAACCACAGAGACACAAATTGTGAGGATCTAATTAGCTGTTGGTTGGATGAGATGTTGACAGGACACTTCTCTTTATGTTTAATAGTTACTTTATGACTGTGGAAAGTCTTGAGTGAGTACTTTGGATTTGTCCTCAAATTTCTCAGTGTTTCATTCATGTAGACCAGTGTCCCAGCTGTTGCAGAGTTTGGAATGACTTAGTACTGGGCTCAAACATTGAGTTTCTGCCAGAGGACTCTGGCGATAAGCATTGTCCTGTACAATTGATAGCACTAGAAATGTCAAGGGACTTCACAATAGCGAGCGGGTCTCAGGATCCCAGGTAATGGCTTAACTTCATCATAGGGATGAGAAGAGCAAGTGCCTCATTGTTCAGTTCTGGTGAACGGTAATCTGAGATGCCACTCATGTAAATGAAGATAATTGCAAGCCAGGGCCAGATATGCCCTCCATGAAAAAGTGTGCTGCTCTTAAATAGGTCATTCTGCGATCACAAGGAGTCTGCACAGGGACAAGAAAATCCCCCTTCTATGAAAGACTTAATATCTTCTGAGACACTGGGAGAAAAGGGCATTTTTCACAAAGGCCTTGGGATTTCCCCAAGAGTCTGAAGCATCTTCCCCAAGTAACCCTATGTAATAAAGGTTTAATTACCAGTTTCAACTATCTATTTTCAGAAGCATTCTTTCATGGTTCTTTTCTGATAGGAAATCAAAATGATTCCATTTCAGAAAGAAAAACATTGGACTAGGAAAGTATTTGCCTAGAATGCATAGTTAAACTATTTACTTTAACTAACTATTCCCTTGGGCAGGAGCTTTACATATTGCTTAATTGAAGCCAGTTTTTGAAAGAAATTTTAATATAGTCTCTGTCGTGGGATGACATAGCTAGGTCCGTTTGCACCTTTGGGCTTTTTCATAGGTTTACCTCTAATTTTATTTAACATTTGAAGCATGGTGACATGGAACTTGACCAAAATGTCCACTGTTTGCCAATAAGGAGTTCTCTCTGATGATTTTGCTCTATTGTAATTAATTTAAAACCAGAGAAGGAGTCCTGACCAGAAGATGTTTCAGCCAGTAAAGGCACTTTGTACAAAGACTGTTGATCTCAAGTTGCGTTCCTAGGATCCACATGGTAGGTGAAATGAACTAACTCTAATATGTTGTCCTCCGACCTCAACAAGTATAATATGATACCCAGCAACTCCCTTTGTGCCCCCCACATATAAATATATATACAATATGTATATGTATATGTATATGTATATACATATACATAAGTACAAACAATAATTTAAAAATAAATGTATGTTTTAAATAAAAGTCACAGGAGGCCAAACATACTTCAGTTAAGTATATTCTATAGTCTATAATATAATAGGAAGAACATAGACTGAAAAGCAACACTATCAGATAGTTATTTACATGTCAGTCATTATGCTGCAATTGGGCTCATAGTATGTGTCAATTATACTTTCTTTTTTTTTTTTTTCATTTTTCATAGCAGAATAGAATTCATATGTGTTGACTGGGTGAGTTGGGAAACATCTGCTAACCTTTCACCTCTTTACATCCTAGAGACAGGAAGATGCATAGGAATTTAATGTGTTTTTTAATGTCTCAATTTCTAAGAAGGGATAGATGAACAAGTCATCTAAGTTTAGAAAAGATAAAAAAAAAAAAAAAAAAAAAAAAAAAAAAACAATGAAACCTGAAAGTGCAGAGAACATTGAAAGAGCATTCTTATGTGCTCTATGGACCTGTGTGTGGATGCAAGCATTCGGAAACTGTGTTATAATAACAGCATCCCTGAAAATGCAAAACCTGCAAACTATATGGCTCAGCAGTTAAGCTTTGCAAGATAAAGCCAGATTATAGGAACTCAGGCAACATTATTCTAAATTTCCAATATTGGGAATGTCTAAAAAATTTAACAGAGTAGGATTAAACTAAATGAAAATGAATTTTAAAGAATTGATGATACTAAGATGCTTTAGTAAACTTGAAGCTGAATAAACGTCACCTAGATATGATGCCCTTTTACATATAACTGTTCTTCAAGTATATGTAAATCAGTAAATATTCAAATATTTTAAATCTGAGTACTTTTTTTTTTTTGGTAAAAGAAACCAAGTGAGCATGAATAGTACTTAACATTTTATGTAAATAAGTTATTCTGAAGATTTGCCTCTTATTTTTAAAGTGTGTGTGTGTGTCTATCTGTTCAGATACTAGTTGAGTCCAAGGGTTGTTGGATACCCCTGGAGTTGGAGTTACATGTGATTTAGTCACCAGATGTGGGTGACAGAAATCTAACTCATACTGTCTAAAAAAGCAGGGTACATTCTTAATTGCTGAAGTAACTCTCAAACACCTTTAAATTAATTCTTGAACTCACCATCAAAAGTATTTATATGTTTAGATTGTTTGTCTAGACTCATGATTTAAAGACAGATCAGAGAATGGCTTTCCCATTCCTTAAATAGAATAAAATAATCAAACACTTTAATGAAGGAAGTAAGGACAAATAATGATTGTATTGCATTTTGAGTTTCGAAAGTAATGGACATACATAAGGAATATTATTTGTAAACAACTCATGAGTAAAACACATTTATTACATCTTAATTAAGGAAATAAATCTTAAATATGCTGATGTTAGTGCTATTATAGCCAAGGTTTTAGAGATTTGTAGAGGATTAACTGCGAAATGGTTTCATAGTTGTTGAATTGGGGGCAGGGGGACACTATGTTTTTCACTAATGTACAAATTATATGACACACATCCGGAACTTGCTAGAAGTGTCAAAGGCAATGTGCTTTTAAGTTAAGCATCTGTTATTGAGTGTCAATCAATGTTGTACAGTCCTGACATGTGGGTATTTGCTAGGTGTTAAGGATGATTAGAAATTTTTCATAGCAAATATGGCAATTCAGTAAGCTTGCTTTTGTCTAGAGACCCAGTTGTGCTAACTCTGGGTACACTGACTTGGATCATATGTATACTGGCTTTTGGTTTTGGATTATATGTACACCACACCTCGAGTGTCAAGTCTCTAAGAAATTGAAATTAGGCTAGAGTGTGAAAGCAAACAGTAAAGAGTTGAATGATCACCTCTAGAATCTAATAAGACATGTCATATAAAGCCCTACTGGCCTTTACTTTCAACTCATTAATAAATGCTTATATCAACTGAATGGACATCATTTCAGAGAGGTTTTTTTTTTTAATAATTTATTTACAATTTATTTACACAAATATATGCCAAAGAACTAAGTAAAAAAAATGATTTGCAATCAGAATTAATTTTTAACCTTTTTTTATAGCATTAAATACATAGAAATCCAGGTCTCATTACAAATACTTTTAGGAAAAAAGACCAGAAAACCATTGATATAAGCTATATCAATGTAGTTGTTGATTCACTGAGGGCCTGAGTATTATCACCATCATCTTGTACCTTATTTTCCTCAAAAGATGACTCGTTTTGTAATGTTCATATAAACTAATGATAATGTATCCTAAATGTAGTAGCTGGAAAAAAAATGCTGATACCTGGGTCCCATTGTCAAGTGAGTTTGCCCAAGAACTCTGAAGATACTCTTTAGGCATTAGCTTTAGAGTGTTAGACAGGAAAGATGAGTGTGCACGTGTGTGTGTGTGTGTGTGTGTGTGTGTGTGTGTGTGACAATTTATATTGTACATAACCTGAAACACAAAATTTGATGATCTTAATATAAATTTAGTTCATTAGTTTATTTAGAAAATGTTTTGACTAACTGCAATTCCTTGCTAAAAATTATTCAATGAACTTCAGGGTCCGCTGTGTCCATTGCTGTGAGAAGTGCTGGTCTCCCTTCTTGAGAAACTGCCTGAGTGAGAAAGGAGTTCTTTGGAGACCCTCCTAATAGCAATGATGGAAACGGATACTAGGCATGGCTTTGGGCTTAGACTTGGAATTTCTGAGACCCCTTTGGCAACTGTCCTTTCCTTTCTAAGAACACTGATTTTAGCTTTAGGAACCTTCCCTCAGAGGACTTGAGCTTATCTCTGCACACTTTCACAGATGGTTTTGCCCCTCCCATCTCTTTAGTCCCCTGGGATTAGTCTCCTGGCCATTGAGAACTTGTGCTGAGGTGTTCTGCCTCAAGGCTCTTTCCTTAGATCTACTAGAGCTCTGCCTCCTGCAGGTTTCAATCAGGGTCATGAACTTTGCCTTAGGGTAACTGCCTACTGAGCAGCATCAGGGCTGAGTGTGAATGGAAAAGCAAAGTCTTACATTTTTATCACCTCTGCCCACAACTACTAGTAGCTAGGTGGTGAATGAACTCTGGAAGAAAGTGTTCCTATTCTCTCCTTGTTCTGCCTTTGTCATGTGCAGGGACTTTTTCTTCCTTGTGAGCTATGACCCTTGCCCATCAATTCACACCTTAGTCATTGTTACAGAAAAGCATCCCAACACCTCAAGTTACTTGTTTGTTTGTTTGTTTGTTTGTTTGTGGTTACTTGTTAAATATAGGTAAGATGACTTTAGACATCATGAAGATGAAAATGTCCCATTAATGAGATCTTGTAAAACACCACTAATGGCTGCCTACCCTTAAATTTAAGGAAAATGGTATAGAATATCCTAGTGACACATCTGAAATACTACTTCTAAAGATTAAGATCACAAGAATTGCTTTTCTACAATACCAGCCATTTCCTATTTTACAGGGTTTCCTCTATTTTACCTGGCAACTTATTTTCAACTCCATCAAACATAGCTCATAGCACCCAACGGTTCTTAGTAGGAGATAGCATTTTGTTTGGTTCTGATCAGTGTTTATTAATGTCTTTCCATATTTGATAGTGACTTTTCTGTGTCCAATAGCTTGAATGAATTGGCTTGCCCTTCAGAGTCATAAAGGAGAGTGAAATAGCTACAGAAAGTAGTGTGGGCACATGCCCTAATTAACCTAGCTTATTTATGTATGACAAAGGAATATATTTTGAGAATGAAAGGAGAAAGTATGAATAAAGATGAAGAATTAGAAGTGGTATATATTATCAATTCTCATTTTTTATCATTTTACTAATCCCCCTCTTTTTACTGCCCATTAATTATATGCAGTATATATATTGTATTGTTTTAAATATATTTGGCTTATTTTGACTTTCTCCTACATTCAACAAACCTTGGGCACAGGCATCATTTTTTATAAACTTGTATGTTTATGGAGATATGATGACCTGAAGCTTAAGCAAGTGTATCCTACATATGTATTTATAACAAAAAACACCACAGCCCAAAGGAGATTAAAATGCAAGCTTTTTAAATGTCATAAGACATTATTAAATTAAAGTATTTTTCCATCCAACAGGCTACTCACCTATAAAAATCCCAGGTAACAAAATATTTAATAAATACTGAGGTAAACTTTGAAGAATTATAGTATATTTGGACCATTAACTAAAATGTATATACCTACTTGGCAAAGACACTATAAAATAAAATTCAAGATTTATATTCAAATGTTTGGTATTCTGCATTTGGGAAGAAATGACAACCTCTAGAGAAACCTTATCATTTCAAATTTCCTCTTTGTGAATAATACTAATTTATATTTCAAATTTATGATACTTTAAAATGTATTATCCTGTTTAATTTCACTGATCATCTATAGCAAAGTCAAGTATTTTCAGTTACATTTAATAAATGATAAACTTGAGTTCTAGTATGATTATATTGTTCATGCTTATCAACTAAGAATAAATAAAAGATGTCTTCTGAAATTGAGTCAATACATTTTTGCATAATGGTTATTCCCTAGTTGTAAAGAGAAGCTTTGGTCTAGTGAACTCTGCTAGTAATATGTAAATCAAAGTTAAATCTCTCTCTCTCCCTCCCTCTCTTTCTCTTTCTCTCTCTCTCTTAAATTTTTTAATCTTTAAAGCCAAAGATAACCAGTCCTCAGAATGTATAACACTATAACTTAACTGACTATAACTTAACACTATAAGTTATAACTGACTCACTCTTTAAGGTGTTAAGTCCCTTGTCAGGTTGAAGTTTCAAAGGATGGTTGAGTGAAGACAACAGGAGATTGCAGTAGTGGGATTCTGAGCAGCTCATTAGACAGTTCTAGAGATGGTATTTTTGAAGACTATGTCGGTTTGCCTACATGCCATGGATATATGTAGAAGCACATTTTGTAACCTAATGACCTTTTCAAGATTACTTTTTTTTCTTAATCTACTTATTTTATATCCAGAAGAATTGTTGATAGGAAAGTCTTCATCTATTTCTCGCATAAAGAATGTCGATCTCTCATTCACAATTGCTAATTGCAAGTTTGTATTGTCTTGAGTGATACAGTCTTGTATGAAGCACTTAGCCTGTCCATCACTGTATGTTGGGGTCTCTGACGTCACTCTGCCTCAAAGGATGATACAGTTCTTCTTCCCTACCCCATATGTCACCTGCTATTCCTCATGCTTCATTATGCGTCTCTTACCTATTGAAGTGTCTCTTCCTCTTTATCCCTGAAGCCCATTGTCAAATTTCCTTAACTTGAAAAGCAAAGAGTATCTCAAGCTGTCATTATTCTTTAAAGTCATCTTCATGGAATGTATCAGAATGGTTGTTTGTAGGCATGCCTATGTACATGTCCTATGTAGAACCTGGTAATTCTGATAATCTTGCTTTACTATGGAAATTGATATTTATAACTCACATGCAGTTTATCAAATCAAGTACTGTTGTTAATATTTAACCTTTCTAAATTATAGAAACTATAAATAGTATCTAAAATTACCCTTCATAAATGATTTTTCTTATGAGATATAATTTATACATAAATGTTCAATTTGGTTTTCTTTCCCCTCGGTTCTTCTCAGGGTGTACAACATCACAGATCTAATTCCCAAACATTTTTGTTACTTTTTTAAAAGCCCATGATCTTCATTGTCTTCTTATCCATAACTTCAATTAATATGTATGCTGTCACTCCAGAGCTCCCCTGTTGCAAGCATGGCCCATGAAAGAGCATCTAGAATGTGACATTCAAACTCTTGATTTCTTTGTTGTTGTTGTTGTTGTTGTTGTTGTTGTTGTATCCTATTGTGTTCAAACTTGATTCCTGCTATACCATGTTTTAGCATTATATTCTCTTTATAGAAAAGTGTTATTTCACTTCATAGATAGTCCATATGTTATGTATCCATGCATGAGCTGATGAAATTTTAGGTTACTTATGTTTTGAACATCCTGTAATGTTTTTATCAACATTATATGATCAACTAGTAACTTTTATTTATCTATTGATCAACCGCTCCAACTCTCTCCCTACATCCAACACTTCCTGTGTCTGGTAAACACCATTCTACTCTCAAATTCTTTAATGTTCTCATTTTTAATATTGACATATGAATGGGATTGTACAATGCGTGTCTTTCTATATCCTGATTTATTTCAATTAACCCAGGTGATCTCCTCTTTTTATGATTCAGTAGTTTTGTGTGTGTGTGTGTGTGTGTGTGTGTGTGTGTGTGTGTGAACAGCACTTCTTTGTTTCTTCATTAATCCATGGCCATTTCTATTGTTTCATTCTATGGCTAATATGAATACTATTGCACTGAATATCCTGTTTCAGAGGTGCCTTCGTCAAACTAAATTCATTTCCTTATGAAATCCAGTAGAGGGATTAATGGATCATATGTTAGTTCTAAATTTTTAAATTTTACTTGGCCTTCAGACTGTTTTCCATAATGACTTACTAACTTACATTCTATCAAGAGAACACAGAATTTATCTTTTCTCACTCTTTGCAGGCAAATGCTCTCTTTTGTCTTTTGAGACTACATTTTATGTTAGACATGATACCTCATGGTGACTTACTTTGGTTTTTCAGATGATTAATGGTGTTTACCATTTTTATATGCTTGTTGTCCAACCGAATGCCTTATTTTAAGAAACATTCATCTTTATTGCTTGTTCAATTTTTAATCAAGTCACTGTTACTATTTGCAGGTTTGCAGCACCTTTATCAATAATCAATTGCCTGTAGATGTGTTAGTCTCCTAGTAGGCTCTCTGCTTGTCCCATTGGTGAACTACAGCCTCCTCACAGTTCACCACCTCTCTCTTTTCATTTCCATTCAACATGTCCCTTGATTTTGGGGCCTGGAACTCCCTCTCTCTTCATTTCCATTATCAGAGAACTTAACTATCTATCTTTCTCCTAATATGGTCAATCAATTGTCTTTGATCACTACGAACCTATGTTTTCTTAGAGAAAGCAAACCTCTTCCCCTCAGTCCACTTTTTCTTCAGTCTTTTCCTATCTAGTTTATGTTCTCCTAGTCTACCACAAACTTTGCAATTGGGAGTCATCGTTAACTTCTAGTCCTTCCCCTCATAGCCAAATCTGTAATCATGCTAGTATTACTTTTGCAGGATCTCTTGTGAATCTTGTTTTTAACTAACATTATTTGTGACCTTTCAACATTCAGCTAGATATTCTTTTTCAAAACAATAATGTCTTTGAAGGCAGACAGAATGTCACATGATGTCTGTCTCTGCAAGTCTTCAGGGCTTAGTAGAATGGCTGATGACACATATAGAAACTTTAGTAGTAAGTAAAATCATGCTTTTTATGCTTCTTCTTTTTTTTTAAATAGTGCATCTGGAATTATCCTTTTAAATTGACAAGAAAAATCCAGAAATAGAATATTCAAACAATAGCTTATATTCAGATAATCCTATAATTTAGTAGCATGAATTTCAAGTAATATATAATATGAGGCAATTAGTCTTCAATCAACATCCAAACAACAACAACAACAACAACAATAAAGATCAGGGAGTGGAGAGATGACACTGTGATTAAGAGCCATTGATTTGACTTCCAGGACCCATAAAGTGCTCATATCCATCTGTAACTCCAACCTCAGGGGACCTGTCACACCCTACTGGCCCGTGCAGGACCAGGCATGGAAATGGTACACAGACATGCCTGCACACAAAATACCCACCCAATTATTTTACTTTGATTTGTAAAAGAAAATGTTACCCTCATAATAAAAAAATGACACTAAACTATATTGAAAACAAAAACAAGGAAATTCAAAGCATTCTTGAAAAAAAATGCTAAAATATTTTGTCACTAGTAAAATAATAACAAGAAAACACAAATACAACATTCATTTCTGGGGTATGTACTATGGATTAAAAAAGGATGTGATAAAATTGTAACTAATTAGTAAAACTGGTGCTAATTAATTATTACATTTCACATTTGAGAATTTTAAAGTTGGCAGAATTCCTTTATGTGTGAGTGATTCATAGTTAGTAATTTGTGGTTAATATGAGTATTCCACTGAGTGATCCATAAATGATTCATTACCATTGATAATACAGGAGTGAAGAAAATTGATGGTATAGCCTGCCACTTGGTACTATTTCTGAAAGACTAGTAAATACCAGTTCACAGAAGAGACCAACCTATCAAATTGAGTACATGATTCCAGATTGGAAAGAACCAAACTGACCTCAAACATTCGTACCTATAAATGTGTGAAGATTTTAAAGTTGTACTATACTACACCGAATACTGAGTTTGGATGTGACTCATGAGGACTTCATTGTTATTTCTGAAGATGACTTGTTGACCCAAGGCAGAGTCAATGCCTTGATTTGTCTCCCCAGTGGATCTTCTAAGCATGGCATCTGACTGGTAAACAGGTAGCTTGACAAGTCATTATTCATTCCTACTTTGTCTAAAATATAAGTGATTTTAGCTTTCCAATTTGGCCTCATTGTGATGCACAATATAAATCCAATATATTCACACATTTATGCTCTAACTTTATACAAATGTACTGTAGAAAATAATTATTTCAAAAATATTTTTAATAATTATCTTTTTCCCAACAAACTTAGCCTAATTATGTATCATGCATGATCAAATGAGGGGTCAATAGCGGCAGATGCATAATTTCACTCTGATAGATTGCTGTTTGAAAATAGGTTATGACAATTAGATGATTAATCTCCTTCTATTAAATAGCGCTATGAGACTTCAGATCACATTTATCAGTATATTATCTTTAGTATGAACATAACAGGAAGAAAAGCAAAACAGAATAGAGATTTATATTCTGATAAATAATCTAAATATACTTTTAATCAACTGCACTTGGGAGAATAGCTAGGAAATGAAACTCTGTTTGGAGACTTAAATGTTCTGTATTCAGAATAACATGTTAAATGCAAAATGTTTCAAAATGTAAAAGATAGGAGTTTGGTGAGTAAAAACCCTTTTGGGGTACTGTGTATCTCCAAAGCCTATACCCCTTGTCAGCTTACTGGGGAGTGCCTGTGTAAACATTCTTGTTTCGCCAGCTCCACATAGCCAGTTCTTGTATCGTATTTCTTGTGACCTCGCTATCTGAAACCAATTACAGGAGATCCATTTGGCCTGTTTCTATTTTCATAAGAAGCCTAGGCAGCAGTGTTTTTCTCAGAGATGAATATCAACATCAAATATGCTTCTGAGTGCTTTGTTATTTATGTTTCAGGGGGATTTTGTAGCCTTCAGCTCTCAAGAATGTGTCACGCTGTGCTGTTTATACATTGAAGATATTAATGGGCGTAGATGTCATTTTTCATTTTAATGTCTCAAATGCAACAGGCTGATAGGTTAAGCATTCCTATTTTTATGGGGAAGAATATGAATGATGTCTGTTTTCCCTTAAATGTACATATATATTTACCTAGAAAAATATGTTACTTATAAGCCTTAGAATACTCAACATTTTGGTTTTCTGATTATCTATAAACTATGCTCAAGTGATTTTATTTCTGGTAAATATTTTCAGTGTTCCTCAAAAAAAAAAAATTATACAAAAACTTGACAGGTTTGTCTAGCAGCTCCCAAAGCTTTTCACCTTAAATTCATTTTCACAGTGACCTATTCAGCAGAATTATGTTTTTTGAGACTCATCACACCATGAGGTTAATGCCATGTGAGACAAATGACATGCCTGAACTTTGCTCCTCTTTCAGAAGTTTAGCTTACTTAATATTGTGCAATAATAGTTGGAGTTGATATTTTCTATAAATATTTTAGAGAACAAAATGCACTCAGTTCCTGAAAACGTGCTTTCTTATACCTTTGCTACTTCCAAAAGTGTAACTTGAATCTTCTCATAAATATTTTTATTATTTTCTAAAAATATTTACCATTATTCCATTTTGAGCATATCCTATCTTGTCTCTCTAGCCTTGCTAATATTAGATAACTGTTAAAGAAGGCACACCCTTAATTCAAATCCAGTGTGCTTTTAGAACTCAATCCCAGTCTGGCTGCCTTCTCAATCTCTTAGTCATTCAAAAAAAAGGGGGCTCAGTCTTTATTAAAGAAACTTTGTAAGCAGTTCTGTCCTACATTAATTCTGGAAGAGGAAATCATATGAAACTTCATAGATCTTAAACTTCATGAGGATAACTGGCATTTACCTTTTCTACTCATCAATATAAACCCAGAAAGCGATTTTCAAATTAATAATTTGTGTAATTCAACACAGTACCTTATATTGATGAAAGTGTTGTACTTCATAACCTTTCATCTTTTGAACAGTGACAATAATAAACCACAAAGGTGAAGTGAGTGTCTCTGAGCAATTATTTATTGAAATTCAGTCCTAAAGTGTTATCTAGGATATTGGAAATAAAAATGTCATCTGTTGTATGTGGCTAGAATGTAAACTGCCAGGGATTTCTACATGAATGTATGTATGGTTAAGGCATACTTGATTGCTTCGGATTTTTTGTTTGTTTGTTTGGCTGGGATTTTTTTGTTTTGTTTGGGGGGGGTTGGTTTGGTTGGTTTTATCCCCCCAAGTTTTATGTTAATCACATCAATTGATAATACTCCAGCAAAGAATGCTGGACTAGGCAAGTGACTCTTACTTTTCATAACTGCTTGTGTTGGATGATAATCCTCAAGTATCTAAATGCATATGAAATATAAATACCTAAAGAGGCATGTTTTAACCAGATGCCCTGTGAGCTGGCATTATTACTCCCTTACCAGGAGAGAAGGTATATGTCTAGTCATACCTTCATGAGCAGAAGTGTCTAGTATTTTTCTGTAGCTGATGTGGATCACATATTATATTGGGTAATTTTGGGTGTTGAGATGAAGGAACATCATTAAGAAAAAAAAACATGGACAAACTTAGCAAGCCCTATAAGGTTCTGAGCCATACAAATGCCTGTCTGAACACTTTTCCAGTCTTGAGACTTTAAGTCTGAGTCTGGGAAATTGATTCTTTGGTTACCTGTTGCCAAAATGAGAAGCCAAGTCTTGACATAATCGAAGATTTATCTGGCTCTAGAATTTTGAAATTGTGTTAATAATAACTGACCCGGTGACCAGGATATTATAAATGTTAGGAGATCTATCGGGCTTCAGTGGATTATGTAAGAACTAGAGCATTATTCTTGAATAAGTATGCCTTCTTTCTGCGATAGGTATATTAACTTGAAGATTCAAGTATAAAAGGATTATACCATCTTTCTTCTAAGTGCTGAAAAGTATAGAGTTGCCATCTTTACAAGTGAAAATGATTTATTATGATATTTGGTGTTTTCTTTTCCCACAGTCGTGTTCATTGTTCATTAAAGATTGATTTTTTTGACAGAATAGAGATACTGTGGGACACTGGAATGCGTACTGTTCCAGAAGCAGGGTGACCTTGAATAAAGCATTCATAAATAGTGTATGGCCTTAAAGCAAATGACAACTCTAAACCTTATTGTTTGCCCATTTGTCAAAATGAGTGCTCCATATTTTCCTATTTATAAGTTCCTTTTAATACACATCATTATTGTTGCAAGATTCTAAACAGTGTTTATTAGAATAGTTCAAGTACAAGAGCATATCACACAAATATACATACCCACATACTCAAACACACAATCACACACACTTATATACACTTATATACATTTATAAGAGAGATCTCAAAGGGGAAATACGAGGAAAGTAATTGTTTTTATTGTTTTTTAGCATAGCTCAAGCTACATCATAGTAATATCAATTTGAAAGTTGGCACTCACGGTTAATTTTAGAGGTCACAATTAAAGGGGGAATGAAAAGTATTTAAAATATCCAGTGGAGTTTTCCAGTGAGTTTTATGATAACAAAATAGTCATGGAATTAATTTTTGTTTTATCCTCACATTGAACCACCTCATAAATTGCCTAAATTCACTGGCATGTGCATCCTTAGCCATACTTAGTTTGACTTGTAATTATTTCAAAGTTTTTTTTTCTTTTTTAACACACATTCATAAAAGGAAAAATCATCACCACAGGCAAGCGTGCTTCCCAATGCACAAGCAGCGCTTGACAGGGGTGCTAGCTCCTGAGATGGGAAGACAAACGCGTGTTGTTGGGAGAGCGAGCTGGTGCATTCAGCTTGTTTACCTTGGCCTCTGTGTCTGGCTGTCTTCTCAGAAAACTTGCTTGGAGCCAGACTGTAGCAGCCCTTTCTCTGTCTTTTCATAATTGATCAGGGGATGACTGCTTTCCCTGAGGGTTAAGACGTGGCAACTTTTTCTGTTTGCTCAGCATCTCAATGCAGTAGTTCAAACATTGTTCACACCAGCTGGCAGTGTAAAGCCATATGCACATCTTGTCAAAGCAACTGTTGTCATGGATACTAGAAACTCACTCAAAAGCCAGATCATTGATTCCAATCAAAATTGTACTTATTTTTATCAGCTGAGAATCTTAATTATTATAGGAGAATATTGATCTAACTGTGGTTTTGGACCATGAAAAAAACATTATCTTGTATTCTAAAACAGTGTCTAACAGTGTCAGACAATGACTTAGTTTCATATATCAAAATTTTTCATTACTACTGATAATGGAACTCATTTGTTAAAATTTTAATTTTTAAATAGAAGCTCTCAAAAACTTTTTTAAAAATACTAGTTTAATACTGCTAACTCTTTAAATAATGTACATTGCATTTTGATTCCTGCCACAAGTTTGTATAAGTTCTTATAGTCCATTTACCATTCTGCCCCATCTGTAGGAAAGGAACACTTATGTTACTTTCTTATGTTAGGTTTTGGTTTTTCTGAGTGCATAAGAAAATACGAAAATAAATGAAAACATCTTCTGTTTTGGTTGGTACTCTGTCAGACACAGAAACAAACCTGATTGGCTGAGTGGTGATCTCTTTGTTCTCTGATTTAGCTAAGAATGCAAATGAAACCCACTCAATTTTATTTGGCATTAAAATTGCACTTTATTTTGTCAAAGGAGAGGGTTTTCTCCCCCTTGAAGTGTAAGTACAAAGAAAAAGTGTTTTTAATCTTAGTAAAAATCCTTATTAATTCACTTTCAAGATAATCTGATGTTGATTTGTCAAATTTAATTACAGCTTCCGGTAACACTTGAAGACTACTGCTTTTGCTCCAAAATTGTTATATGAAAATGTAAATTGAGTGATAATTTGAAAGGGAGTGGGCATTTTAGGAACACTCAGAGACAAGTTCTGTGGAAATGAGGTTGTTGATGCAGTTTATGATTTTCTCTTCTTGAAGCACTTTCAGCAAATTAGATTTATGTCCTGCAGGAACTACATGCATCTGAATGATTTAGAATAAATGTGTACACATATGTTTTATGGGGTTTTTTTACATATCAAGAGAAAAAAAGAATAATCATGTAAAAAAAGGTGAAAGTTCTTGCTTCTATTAAGTAAAGAACATCTGGCAATCCATTTCACATATTAAGAAGTATTTAGTAAAGAACATCTGGCAATCCATTTCACTTATTAAGAAGTATTTAGCTATTTTCTCCTTTTTCCTTGTAGGCTCTCCAGGCAGCAAGACAACTTCTGTTACAGCAGCAAACAAGTGGATTGAAATCTCCTAAGAGCAGTGATAAACAGAGGCCACTGCAGGTTGGTAAAGCATGCCTGTCCTTGAGATCTGTTTTTCATGATTCTCATAACACTAATGACAGATGTGCAAAGCACATTATGTTTATATAAGTAATTTGTGCATTTGCACATATTGGTCCTATTAACTCTAAAGGAAAATTCATGGGATCTTTGCAAACAGGACTTTACAAATACTGTTAGCATCGATTTCAAGAAATTGCCAAGTTCATTCTTTCCAAAATGTTATATAGGAATGTTACGTATAAAGCATAATGTATTTTGTGTGAATTCCTTCCTGGACTTAATGGGATTTTGTTCTTTAATAGGTTATAATGTGACTATTAAATCAAAGTCATGGTGAAATGGTATGGGAAGACACAAAGCAGTCTTAGGCAACTCTTTGCAGTAGTATCCAAGTAATAAATGCAGAAACCCTCCTTGATTGAAAAAACTTCTGGGAGTTTGCCAAGGACCTGTTACTGCTGCTGCAGTTCTAATATCCCACTATGGAGCTTGGTGTCCTTACTTTTAATGTATGTGTCCTGTGAAACTGGTGGATGTATTCCTGCAAAAGGAAGTGGGTATTATATAAATAGAACCACTATGTTTATGTATAGTCTTCTTAACTAAGATGTATAGAACATTTCCTAGGGGAAAATGTTTTAAAGTATTTTCTCAAGTTGTCTAGTAGGTAGAGTGTGGAGTTGGATAGACATTTCTCACAATGTATCTCTGAGCTTTTGAAAAAATAAACAATACTTTCTCCTGAATCATTTGTTTATATAAGTGTGTGTCTAATAAAGCAAGCTTTATTGTTAGTTCAGTAGTTAATTGTGTATCACTTTTAAGACTAAGATTCTCTCTTTGTGGCTTGTCTATTTTCATATTTATGTGCATTCACAGAATTCAGGGTCTAAGTCTTACACAATGGTACTCTGAAACTTAGCTTCTATTGAAGAAAATTATAGGCTACTGATCCGTGTTAAAAAAAAATCTCTTGTAATCAAAAATAAATAAATAAATAAATAAATAATTCATAGACAGAGTTGAGATGAAAACACCTTTTCCTTGGCACGAAGTCCTTTGCTGCAGAAGGAGAAAGATCAAAGTACAGGGCACTCAACAAAATTCAAGGGCCACATTTCTACAAAGATTTAAAAGTGAAAACTTCAAGAATTTAATATTGTTTTCAATATTTTCTCTTTAAAACAATTCCATAGGATTTTGTTTTAATTAATGAGTAATCCTGGGGAGGACTTTTCCTCATCAACAGCCATTTCTCTGCCCTAGTTATCAAAGCAAATGTGACACTACCATAGTTTTCTGACTCCATGAGACCCTCCTGATCTTAACAGAACAAGGCAATCCTATCCAACAGAAGTTAAAGGAGACAACAAGTGAAGCATAGACCTTTAGAATACCTTCAGGATGGTTTTTCACTTTCTTTTTGGCATGGAAAAACTGATTTTAATGTTGGAAGCATAAGTCAAGGATTGAAGAAAGTTATTGTTTTGAAAGCCAGACAATACTATTGCCTGTTTTACATTTTATATTACTTCACAACATAGAGTATTTGCAGTTGCCACTTCGTCTTTGAAGATCAGACAATGGATGCTTCTTTCTTGCTGGGTGTCAGGTGTCTATGGCACCAACAGCTTAGTCTTTGTTGTTGTTGTTGTTGTTTGTTTGTTTGTTTTCCTTTATTCTATTATTAAACTACAAGTCAATATTTGATATTTTGATTAACTAAAATAAATGTAATTTTTGTTTAAATTATTCATATGTACAATGCAATATTAGAGGCTTTAAATTAAGAATGTGTTCATCTGTCAACATGAAAGATTGATAAAAAAGCATCATAAATATTCTTTAGCAACTGCAGTTTGCTAAACCTACTAGAGACCCTCCTTTGTCACCTGTATTTTGTGTTTTGTGAGTATATTAGACTTAACACTGCTCCATTGTATAGATCATAAGACCATAGTGCTTTAGTATCATCCAGAGCTTAATGGGATCATGCTAAATGTCACAGGAATGAGAAGTCATTTTTATGAATGACAAATTAGAAATAATGAAGTCTTACTTTTCCTCCAAAATATGCACTGTAATTAATACAATGTGAAACTGAAATTTTAATATTTCATGGTACTTGATAAGCTTAGCAGGTGTAGACATAAAAAGATTGTACTATAAGTTTAATCAAAATCTAGCTGTGTTCCACACTAGTTATACATCTATTTTTAAACAGAGATGTTAATCAATGCTTATTCTGGTCTCTGCAAATATTATTAACATGAATTGTATTTGTTTTTAAAACTGGAATATATTTGCTAGAATTTTTAATCATGTGATATGAAATTAATATTTTAAAATGTCTTTATATGGCTCCTTCATAGACTAGTTTTTCTCCCTACAACTCAGAGCTTAACAAAACTTTTTCATATAATAGATATGTAATATATTTTAAATTTCTGAACATTCATTGAAATTGCTCAGCAACACCTGCAAGATACATTTTAGATGCTCCTAGGTAACAGCTTCCTGCCATGTCCGATGTAATGCTTTAGAGGACCAGGGCACATGCTTTATCCTAAAGTTGTTGTTCAAACAGATGTTTTATGAAATTTGAAATAAAATTCACATCTCGTAGTAATTCTTTGATGGCTCAAGTCACAAGAACATTACACAATTGCTTGTTCACCATTTACCCAAATCTGTAAATCTTAAAAGTGGGGAAAGGTTTGAACGGCAGCATTTTAGTTTATATCAGAGCAGCATTTATATCATCTCTCTTCCCATTTCTGTGTAAGTGTTAGTCATGGTCTCAGTTTCCCTTACAAGTGTCTATCTGAATATCTACATTTAAAATATGTTTGCATATTCCATTCATTATGTAGTTCACCAATTAAATAGGTCCCGACAGTAAGTGTATCACTTAATGAGATGCTGACAAAATAACTTAAAAACTGGGATGCACAGGGCAGCTGACATTCACCTAAACATCACATGATTTTTCTTTCCACTGTTACTATGTCCCAGAAAGCACTGTGCCTAAACAGCAGAAGATTGCCTCTTATTTATATGTGCTTTACTTATTTTTGCTGAGAGCATGGCCTACATGTGACATACTTATAGTGATCCATACTGAGAAAACATAAGCAACTAAAATCTTTAATGGTTTCTTTTTCATGAAACTGATTTGTATGACAAGAGAAATAAACACACACACCAACACACACACACACCATGCATATATGCACAGGCACATTTCAAAAATCTGATCTTTTATGTTTTTATAAAACACGTTCTCAATCTCTCTAGCCTATGACATTTCTACTTAGTTTAGTTTAGATCTGAACACTGGCCGCATTTTGTTCTTGTTACATCTACAGCCATGACACACAGAGTTGGGGTTTTCCCACAGCTGTGCAGTCCAGAGGCATAAATGTAAGGTGAACTGATTTGTCATCTCAGACGAATAGCAGTACACAGCACTGTGACTACATGTCACAGTGTCCCGGGCATGGCAAGTTCATATAGCATAGAATATATTTGTGTTTGGTAGGTGAATAAATTATTAATTTTTATAATTATGTCTTAAGACAAGCAAGAGTAGAAGAGTTGAAAGGAAAAGTGGTGTCTTATTGTGACTCTGCCCAAATTGTATTATATAAATTTCAATAATTCTCTTGACTTCCTTATGATAAAAACACAAAGCAAATTGGCTAAACCTAATCTGTCGTGATTAATGATATTTTTTTGTTCATATTGAAGAAAGTGATGGGCTTCTTAAGCCCTTGAGTTTGTTAACCTACTCATTTCAAGTACCAAAGCATCTGCTTACTCACAGGATGTGGCTAAAAAAACGCTTGGAAATCAAATACTTAAATCTCATGTGTTGGCAAATTATTACTTCAGTAAAATATTGACCAAAATTCAAGGACATGTGACTGGCAATAATGCTATAAATTGTATGATCACTACACAGAAATTATATTCTAGTGCAGTTTTATATCATTTATCCATTGTTCTTATCCATTTAATCAAAAAGTGGTAAAAAAAATTAACATCAACAACAAAAAAGGCATGTGGTAATCAGCTACTCAGTAAATCATGTTCCGTATCAAGTTTCAGGACTAAAGTGGAAATGTTATAATTAAAATTAGTAATATACTCTGGGATAAACACTAACTTCTATTGGACCATAACTACGCACATGGCTAAGTATGCTTTAGAAAGTGACAAAATTCTACCCATATATTAATAAAACAGGAAATTGAACATTTTAAATATTGATTCTAATTGTAAGAATTTGGCATATTTTTCACATAAACTGTACTATGTGAAAATTTTCATATACATTTCAGTAGAGCAATATACTGTGATGAAGATATCATGAAAATAAACTTAAATAAATTTTCTTTGTACACCTTTCTATCTGCACAACATACAATAATATTCAGATCCATCACATCTTGGCCATGAAATAATGAAGTTTAATTTACACATAGTATAGACAATGTCTTCTGTTATCTTGATTTCTGTTCTTAAAGGTAGCAAGAAGTAGCATATCTAAATTAATTGCCCTTTAACTAACAGGACGTTTCCACTGGTGGCCAGCAACATGAAACTGATGTCCTACCCTACCTGGAATATGTAGCCTATCATATCTAAGTGCATTTGTGCAGAAACAACTTCACCAAAGTCAACTAGCAGCATGGATGGAAAAGACCAGTTTTCTATCTTGATCTGTCTTGCATCTGTAGAAGTTTGCTCACTTGATTTTTTTTGGATCCCAATTAACTCATCTTATAAATAGAAATTAAAATCCTGCAAAACTATATTCAATGAAAAAAAGCCACATTATTTTGTGGCATAAGTCCTTAGATATTGAGTCAATAATTCATCACTGCTCAAATAGACTCTAGAACCATGCTATCTAATCCACATATGGGACATATTTACTAAAGTGCATTTTTTTTTTTGCCATTCAGCCATAACTTTTAACTATTTCTAACTATTATAATGATCTAAAAAAATCATTCATGATAAAAAAAACTACCAAGGATATTTAAAGATGGCTAAGGGATGTCATGTCCTCTGTTACAAGTGACACGGTATGTATGCTTCACAATCATGGAGTATAACTATATACTATATATAATGTTTTTCTCTCCTATGAGACTGTCCTGTAACGGGAAGGGCAGTCTAGCTAATTGTTAATGTTGACAGTCAAGTTTACTGTTGACTGTCAACTTGAGAGGATGTAGAATCACCTAGCAAACAAGACATCAGGAATACCTTTGAGGAATTCTTTAGATTAAGGTAGCCCCTGGCCTGCTTGTGAAGAATTGTAATGATTAGATCTATGAAAATAAGAAAACCAACCCTAAAGAATGTGTGGTATCACTCCCTGGACATAGAACTAGACTGAAAATAAAGGAAAAAGGTATATAAACTCTAGTATTTGTGTTCTCAGCTTCCCATATTCCCAACAATATGACCATCCTCCTTAACTATCTGTGGCCATGCTTACTCTGCCATGATGGGTTATGACCTTGACCTGTGAATCCAAACAAATGCTTCTTCCTTAATCTGTTTTTTGTCAGAGTGCTTTATCACAGCAAGAGGGAAAGTAACCAGCATGGGAACCCTGGATTTTCTGTCCAAGTCTAGTGCCTGACTCAGTAGCTGCATAAAGTATTTCAATAACCAGGGGGTGAAACCATTCCTGTAGAGGTGATTGCCATATTTAGGATTGAAGTTGGGCATGAAGAAAGAACCCTTCATTCCTTCAGTATGGGTTAAATGGTTATCTAGTGAACAGTCCTCAGGGACTTAGGATGCACTTAACAGTATATTAAGACTCACATCCAAAATACTAGATTTTAAGCCAGGGTGGTACGAAAAATTGAAAAGAGGAAATTATAAGTATTTGAAAAAGGAAATTATCACTTCAGGCTGATTGATCAAGCAAAGGTTTACAAAAGCTTTCCTTCCTTCCTGGGTATAAAGAAAATGAAGGTTGGACAATTATAGGTCTCTGGTTGAGTTTGCAAGATCTTGGTTCAATACCTAGTACTGCACACACACACACACACACACACACACACACACACACAAAATTGGCTTTAAAGAAAAGGAACTCAGTAGCTAGATAAAGGAAGGGCATTTTTGATGGAGCAAATTTTAATAGGTATCATCAAAAATGTAGAAACAGAAAATGATGAAACCTGGTTAACCAAAGAAATAGATAGTAATTTCTGAATAGCATCGAGATGCCATAATAAAAGAACAAGACTAGGTTAAAAGGTTTGCTTTACTTACTTATTGTGACTCTGCCAAATACCTAACAAAAACTACAAAAGTAGGGCTTGAGAGATGACTCAGAGATTGAGAATGAAACCATGTTTGGTTGTCAGCATCCCCTCAGGTAACTCCTAGCTCCAGATCCAGCAGATCCAACATCATTTCTATAATATATACACCATCCACTATAATAATAATAATAATAATAATAATAATAATAATAATAATGCAAAATAAATTCTAAATAAACAAATATTGTATGGGAAGCTGTAGTTAGTTCACAGCTTCAGAGAATTCAACCCCATTTCCTTGGGCAGAGCACTCTAGCCTCAGAAGTATGTTGCAAAGGAAATTTGTTTACATTATGGCTATCCAGAAAGTATATAACAGGGAGAGTGTGGCTATAATCAAGGAAGAGCAGAGGAGACTCGAACAAATCACCTTGGAACTTGAATTTTTAAGGAAGGTCAGGGAATGTAGAATTTTTAAAAGCAGGACTTGCCTAGTGTGTCAAAGAATGTCTACAAAAGCCAGAACTTCTGTGTTTCAAGACTGTTTAGTTAAATTAAATGTTGTTGTTTTAATCCACACCTTTTTATTGATTGCAGTTAATTCTTAGCATTAGCAAGGTTAATATGGGCAATAACAAATGGGAGCATCATACTTTCAAAGTAGTGTTCCAGGAAAATAGAGAATTAATAAAATGCACTTCCACTTCTCAATTTACAACAAAAGAAAATGTATGTAGCATAAATCAAATATGGAAGAAAATTACTTCCTCAGAGGTCAGGGTTTCTCGTTCCTTAACTGTGCAGGTACTTCGTATCTCTCCATAATCTGTTAGGATTTTAGGTACATATTCCCTGGACTTCTCTACCTTAACTAAAGTGAAAGGAAGGACAGAATAAAACACTAATATTGTTATGGGACCTCTCCATAGGATTTAAGACTTAGGCTTTGAATTTTATCTTAAGATATTTGGTCGTGTTGTAAAAGCTCAGCTGAATGACAGCATGGCGAACAGTCTGAGTACACGATTAAAGACAAAAGGCAAAATTATTTAAAACTTCATTTGCGTTTAAGGCTGCGTTTCCTCTGTGGAGTCTATTCTCATCTATCAGCCTGTGTTCTACATTGCACTTGACTTTCCCAAACACCAGCCTGCTACTTTGTTTTCTCTGCTGTATTCTTTCTTCCTTTACCATGTGTTCATCATAAAATCTCCTCTGTTCCTTTGATCTCATAGGAAGAAGGAAATTTATGATTAATTCTAACTTGAACCTAAAGGATATTCTAGTCATAATTTTATCCATACCTGATAAAACTGTGTTGATTCTTACTATCCAGTGTCCAATGTTTCAATTTTATTTAATTTTACTTGAAAAGTTTTCTTAACAATTTAAGTTATAGTTTTAGTACAAAAGCAATGCTATTATTGATTCCTTCTATGGCTTAGAAGAACCTAGAACCCAAATATATTTTATAATAATAGAAATATCCCTCTACTAAAATTTATAAGGCTTACAGATCACTAGAATGGTATGATCATTTGCCAACCCCTTTAAGAATACCTCCAAAACATCAAAATGAATATACATGCTATAATTTCTCAGGACAGTTTTATTAATGGCAGTTCATCTACGTGCATCTTTTGCTGTATTAGTTACATCTGTTTTAATAATGCCAGATTTGATAACATGTCACTGAAAATATCAAACAAATGGGTAATAAATTGTCCTTTCAAAAGTATTTGTCACTCTACCTTAATGTGAAAATCATATAAGTTCAGTTTGAGAATGTAGCTTGAGTTTTAGGTTACATTATGCTTGGACAGTCAGGTGTAGTCCCCAGCAGTACTTAATATATTGTTTTGATATAGAGGGTTTTCTTTAAAAATAATAAAAATGGTATTCTTTGATTAGGTAAGAAATAAACCACTCATGAGAAATAATTATAGTAGACCCTTGATATTTTTGAGTTGTATATCCTGAGATAGGAATTTGGAAAGTTAAGAAATTTTCATTTCAGAACTTTCTGGTGAAGGTGTTCAGTCTTACTTCAAAATACTATTCTTTGTCTCAGTGAAAGTACCATGGTTTCATACAAAGTACAACACAACAGATTTACAATATTCCGTAGAAATTTCCACATTGCTCATTTCAAATACACATACAAATCCAAAATTTTATGCATATTATAGACTTAACTGAATCACAGAGTGCATGCAGAATAGACGAAGAAACCTTTGTGATAGCAAATGCAGGATAGTGTAAGATGTAAGTCATGTATGTGAGAGACTAGCAGACAAGACCATCCAGCCTCTAGGCATGGTTAGATATTTCATGACTGGAGGAATTACATAGGAATGAGACACAGGAACTCTGGAATCATAGGCAGATGATATGGGACCACAACACCTAGAAAATTTAAAGGCTCTGGTCTACTGAATCTTAACAATGTAGCATCAGTCAAGAGTATCCCAACAAGGAAGTCCCCTGGACTTTCTTTGTTGATGTGCTATTTAGGTTTAAGAGTCTTTATTACCTTTCTCCCTTCTTAAGTATAAATATCAACTAGTTTTTATTAATAACCTGAAGGTTCTTAGTAATTTTGCTGACATTTCTTAAGGAGAAAGGAGAAAGCAGTGGCTTAAGAGAGAAGAGACCTCACAGAAGAACAATACATAAGTGGAGCTTTTGTTCCCATAACCACCAGTTACTGAATAGTTTTGCTTAACGGTTCATCTTTGAGGACTCAATCCTCTCAGATAGGAAGCCTCTGTTTAGATTCCAACTTCAACTGAAAGTCCATAATCACATTCATCTGTGACTAATGGCATGGATGGCTTCATTTTTATTTATTTATTTATTTATTTATTTATTTATTTATTTATTTTTTAAGTTTTGTCATTTAGCCATATCTATTGGCATAGTTTTATTGCAATCCACATAGAACTTGTTTAGTGAGTGATTAAACATTTGAATAACACAGGATCCCTTTGCACACTATATAAATTCTTACACTTAGGATGCTAACACTTACTTTGTTGTAAAAGCTGCCACCTTGACATCCTCTACTCCTGGTGCTACTGCACATTCTTAAGTGACAAACCCAAGAACACAGTGAGCATTATGATGTGCTGACATGAGCAAAATCTGTTGTATCAGAGAGATTAAATTAAATTCTTAGATAGAATGTATCTGCTAAACCATTTTTAAAAAGCACAAATGACAGATTTTTGTCTACACGCTCTTCTTTGTACAGACCTATCTGTAAACATTTAAAACATTAACTCATAATGAATCTGCGCAGAATTGTCATTTGCTAAACTAATTTTTATTAAGAGGTTTCCCTTTATTCATGGGCTCATAATTTTCACCATCAATAGCAGTGATAACTTACCGAAAGAATGTTAAAGAATGTTTATGACAATGGATTTAAAATCTAAAACACTGTTGGAAAATCATTTTTGAAAGCATATTCCAGCTCAGTGGGGATGGAGATGGGAGTGGGAGGAGGATCGAAAATCAAGATGCCTGAAGTTTCCAGGAAATTCCTAAGCAGTTGCTCTGATACGGAGTGTCAGGAACGTGCACTTCATTTTTCTCTTTAATGGGAAAATGTTCCTCTGTACTAAAAATTGTTGAACTTGAATTCTAGTAATACACTTTGTCAGAAACATCATCTTTTGTTTATCTTTGGTTTTGTTTCATTTTGTCATGGAGCCCAGACTGGCTTTATACTTGCTATATAACCAACAATGGTCTTAAATCCTGATTTTCTTTCTTCCCCATCCCAGATGCTAGGCTTGCAGACCTGTGCCACGATGCTCAGGTTTTGTGGCACTAGATACTGAAGCCAGGGCTCTGCCTACATTAGCAAGCACTCTACAGACTGAGTGACCAACCAGTCGTTGGATTGCTTTCTAGCCACACAAAAATATGCTGCCCTTCTGATACCCCAGGTTGCCTCCTAATTCAACAGCAGTATTCATGTTGCTTACTGTATGTATTTCCTTTTTAAATGTGAGCTAAAGATAAGGTAGCCCTACTCGGCGTTCTTGAGATGCCACTCTCTAATATAATATTTTCAAAATCATATCTGACAATACTATCAGCATCTTATTTGTACTAGTTCAACATCACACATGAACTTATAAGTGACGAATATATTTCCTATTATACTGATAGATAGATAGATAGATAGATAGATAGATAGATAGATAGATAGATAGATGAATGCACCCAATGGCTTCAGCTAGTATCCTAGTGAAAACACTGAATAAAAAACTCATTTCTTCAAAAATATGGTCTCTTTCATTGACCTGTCTACTCTGACCTTGTATTTTCCTGTTTCATGCTAATGAAATAATCTGAGACATCAAAGGGCCTCTACTTCTTCAAACTTTGATTCATGTCTCTATGAAACTGAACTTATCCTGCAATTTTTAAATATCTTGTTGGTAACTAGGCTATGAAGTTATCCTCATCCCACTAACACACACACTCATGCGCGCACACACACACACCGTTTTTATTCTTGTTTGCATACTACTAAATTATAGCTACTATAAACTCCTTAAGGGCTAGGCTGCCTTGTTCACATTTCATTTCCAATGCCTGAATGTAGGTTTTGCATAAGTACATAGTGTCTGTAGACATGTGTCCGTACATAAGCCTGTCAAGTCCCTCTCTCTCTCTTAGGTTCTGACTGTATCTTTTCAGACCTCTACAGAAACATCTCAACCCAGATTAACATGTTTCCAAACTCAAATTATTTATCTTTCCCTGTCATGCTCAGTGTTTCTATCAGCTTTTCCTGATCTTATCCTACAGGCTCTAATCATTAATCCCTTCTAATCTGATAGTGTCCTACCCTCTGCTAGGATGATGTGAAAATACCTCACTCTAATCTCTCAGCACAAGACACAGGGCATTTGATGAACCATCATAGACATACACATGACATAAAACATACTATTTATACATTTGTAATATTTATATTTTACATGCTAAGTACTCTGTAAGGTCCCATAAACTCTATGAATACTAACATCTGTTTTACTTCCTTTCCTGATTCTCCACCAGCTTGGAAGTTCATTACCTTTGCTTAGATCCCAAAGACTGTCACGTATTTTGTAGCCCTTACGCCCAGAGTTTTCATTGTGTTACCTATCATGTGTGTTTGTCTCCAGAATATGTATTTTCATCATTGCAAATATTGTAATTACCATGACACATTATTCCAAGTTTTATTACAGAAATTAGACTACTTTTGCAACTTGTTCCCAGATTCTAAGTCCCTGGATATGAAAGCCTGGATGTTGTTCATGCTTATAGTTTTACCAACATAATAGTCAATCTGTGGTGGATGCTAAATAAATTTACAGTACTTGAATTAAATTGTCTAAACTAGACCATCTTTTTTCTATCACAATTCAGGCTAGCTCATTCACCTAATGAAGCAAGTACCAAAGTATACTTATCCATACTTAATGCTATTTATGTAGAAATTTGCAATTTGCTTGCCTTCTCTAAGATGGTAGACTCTTGCCACACTGCCCAATTCCTCACAGGTCACTAATAGTTTTTTTTTTGCCCTTGTTGCATTAGGCAAAAATAACATCTCTAAGGATTTGCTTCCCTGACTAGATTCAATATGCTCATTTGATAATTGATTCATTCTTTTTAATCATTATGGCTTTTGAGTTTCATGGCCTTTATTTCTTTTTTTTTTTTTTTTTTTTTTTTTTTTTTTTTTTTTTTTTTACTGCAATACACTGCTTCATCTGTACTGCCTTGGTTTCCATCCTCACTAAGTACCAAGGAAACTTCTATATGGAGTTAAAAATATGAAATCTGCTTAATTAAATGACACTGGAAATGTACAAAATGTCATGTGATACATCAAGATTTCTCAAATGTTAGCAACTTCTATCTACTCCCAACATGATCTGTCATTCTAAAATCTATGGTTTAATCATATCAACTTTTTAATCAATAATTTTCAACTGAAGAAGTATCTACATTGGCTATGAAGACATCAGCTGCTCTAGCTAGTAGTACAGTCTGCAGTGAAGCTGACCAACAGGCAGTGCAGAGTTGGCTCAGTCCAGAGCTTATTAGCACAAGTTCTTGAGAATGGCAGGAGGCCAAGTTGTCAGCCCCGTGCTTTGTTCCATGTGGCTTCTGCCTTCAGGGTCACAAGAAGAGTGTCTCTCTGCCCATCCTCATGCTAAGTCCAGGTATGAGGACCAAGAAGATGAATGAAAAGAGGTGAAGCACAAACAAGAGCCAGATAGATGACTGCCTCCTTTCACTAAACAACTTTCACAGAAGCCAATGGCCTGAACCACTCCCTGTGAACACTTTAGCAGTCTATAGAGCTGATTATCTTTACGGAGTCACTTTGTCACAATAAACCTAGTTGGAGTTCTTAAAGAAGAGTTAGAGAGGCAAAAATAGATTATGGGATAGGCAATTTATGCACTGTTTACCAAACTAGCTAATACTCTCTTAACAGGTCCTCCAGCTATGTGAAGAAGAAAAAATGTATAAGGTGAGATACTTTAGTGAACAGGGATTTTAGTGTTTTGATTGAGATCTCAACAACAACACACAGGTTCTGATGTGATTGAAATTCAGTAGGTCTTAGGAGTTTTCATGTAAATAGCTTTAATCACAATTTATAAACAATTACCTACTCAGTGTGTGGTCATAGCACAATGGCTCCTCCCACTAAAATGTACCTACTGAATGTGTGCATGCTAGTGAGGCATCCTGATAGAGTGTAAATGAGACAAACACTATGTGGTTTGACTAGGTGAAGCTTTTGCAAAATTTGAAAGCAGAGATGTAAGTGTATTTCAAAGGTAATTGGTGTAAACAGTCCTGGGACTTGAATTTTGAACAAGAAAGGAGAGAAAAGCTTTTCATTTTTTAGTATTCATATTAAATATCACAAGAAATTTAAAATCCGTAACATTTCCCCAAAATCCAAGTGATAAGAGGTTCATTCCGTGGGTGTTCCTTCTTGCCCAGGACAATGTGTTTTATAAACAATTATACAAAGAAAGGAAATACAAAATGAAGATTCAGGTCTGCGCCCCCTCTGGCTCCCCCCCCCGAAAGCCTGGGTTCTTAGGAAATTCCAGGTTCCAAGCCTTGAACCTCTTATCTGTAACTTCATTCCCACACTGACCACAAGTTGACTTACACTCTTCCTATTTCCCTGTGGAAATATAAGAGCCAGAACACTTATGAAAATTTCCTAAGTTCCCATGATCCAGTTTCAGTTTTATGACTTCACAGCCTCTTTATCCTAACAGCCTTTTCAGGAGGATATCTGTAATGAAAAATATCCTATGTCATATGAAACCATGGCTGCTGGAGCAATCATTCGTGTCCTGAGCTCTCATGAAGATCTATGACATCAGAGAGACAAATAGTTGACCATTTTCCATAATATTAATTGCGTGCTTTTTGGCAATTATTGAAACTGAAATTAAATGCACTTAGTCTATCTTCTTCACTATATTCATATGCTGTGTCCTGGAAATGCAGGGGTATGACAGGCTTTGTATCAAATTGTGAAAACATCCTAAACCAACGGGACAGTGGTGGAGCACACCTTCAATACCAGCACTTGGGAGGCAGAGGCAGGAGGATTTCTGAGTTTGAGGCCAGCCTAGTCTACAGAGTGAGTTCCAGGACAGCCAGAGCTATACAGAGAAACCCTGTCTCGAAAAAACAAACAAACAAACAAACATCAAACAAAAATCCTAAACCAAACATTCACATATGCATTTAATAAGTGTTGATCAAGGCAACCCTCTATCTCTTCATTTCCTCTGAAAGAAATGTTCCTCTCCACTTTCCCCCATCATCCCCTCCTTCCTTCCAGACCTCTCTCTATTTTGTTGCCTGTTTTCTTATCCTACCTCTCTATTCCTTTCTAATTGCACAGGAGAAAACACAAACAATAATCAATCTACTACATAATTTTCTTTCAGGTACCATATTGTGACATCTTTTTAAAATACTAGAACATCAAACTCAATCCATGAAATACAAAAATATACAAATATATATAACCACAAGACTCTCACATATTTTCTGATTATGGTGCCCTTGATCTTAGGGAAAAACAGAAATGTTGAAATTAAGGTCCACCATATTCAAGATTCTCATGGAGTATTTAAAGATTACTCAGTTCTGGAATGTGCCCTCCCATCACTACAGGGTTAAACTGCATTAATTCATGCCATACTAGGACTAATTATTAAATAAGCAATTGTTCTAAAATGACTTGATAGTCAGTGATGTATTGAAAGTGATTAAGTACAAAACAGTGACTTAAATGAATCCATGTGGAGTTATTTACTATTCCACTATTCCCAGTCAATAAATTCAACACTACGGGACTAAAACTGATTAATGTTCTCTCTCTCTCTCTGACAAACACAAACACACACATAACCTTCATATCTTTTGTTTGTTTTTACCAAAATACATTTATTTAGTGAAATAAAGATTCAGGAGTAATGTATAAATTAATCAGAAAGTCTACTCTATAGATATGATAAAGAAATGATTATCTTGCTCTAATAAAAAAAAACACCAGACAAAAACAAAACATTATTATAGTGTACTGAACAATTTACAGCATTTCTTTGTATCCAAATTACATTTCCATTAGCCTATTAAAAAACAAAACTGCGACTAAATGTCCCTGTGTGTAAGACACTTTGCTACGAAGACACCAGGTACCAAGAGAATTCAAAGATGTTCTTCTCCTCAGGGAGTTGACACTCTGGCTAGATAAAATTCAGGATAATAACTGTTCTTTCAAGCCATTTTACACAAAACTTAAGGTTTAAGTTATTCAAAAATCTTCTTGACAGTTGCAGCTTTTAAAAAGTGTTCTGTGGAGTAAATTGGGTTCCTCTTTTCTGTGTTTAGTGAGTCAGCCGTCACTTACAGACTGAACAGAATAAGGTTTTCCAAGTTTCGTCTCCTACTGCTTCCTCTGTGGCTTTCTAAAATTCCTTTGGACTGAAATTCAGAGTTATTGGCATGATCAAACAAATTTGAGGAAAGCAAATCCTGTGTAAGCCATGGTGAAAAGGACCAATCACCAATGTTCTTTAGCCAGATAGAAGAGAAGAGGAGATCAGAGAGTGGAGCTGTACTTTAATGATGTCTTTACATTAAAGAGATTAACTTCTCTGTTTTAGTGTAAGAAAAATCAAAACACTTGGCTAGATCCTAATAATGGTTAAGAGTTGGTATAATGTTTGAAGACAATTCACAACTCTTACAAGTTTTGTATTTAAAAGTTTTCTTTCATTTTAAGATGTATTTGTTTGTTTATGTGTCTGTTTATCTGTGCACATGCATGTGTGCATATTCAGATGCCAGGAGAAGCCAGAGGGATTATCAGACCCCTGTATCTGGAGTTACAAGAATTTGTGAGGCACATAATGAACAAGTTCGTGCCACATGTACCTGAGACGTATGGGAGAGCAGGAAGTATTCTTAATTGCTGAGACATCTCTGTTGCCCCTATAAGTTGTTTTAAATTTACAAATTAACTAATATTGTTAAATGTCAAAGAATTGTGGTTTTTGCTAATTCAGGCCATATAAGAAACTATAAAGAATTGAATTTTATGCAGTGGATGGTATGTATCATCTCTACACTCAAATGGGGCTGCCTAAGCTACATAATCAGTTCCTGGCAAGCTGAACTTCATGGTGATTCCATATCCAGAAAGAGGGGGAGATGGATGGCAATTTTAAGTTCACCTCCACTTCGGCTTCCATCCATCATTCCAACAAGGTACCATTGTTTTACACTGATAGTGCTTGGATATGTGTGTGCCGGCTTTGGCATCTTCTTGGCAGTCTGCAAATGAGTGTGATTTTGTGTTTTACAACTGTGTTAAGCGTAATTTATTTATAAGGTGTAGAACCATAGGTGAGCTTGACTGTGCCTCAGTCACTCGCCATTATTCCTCTCATGCCATACAGTGAAGGCAAGAATACAGGTGTTGTAATAGCAGAAAAGCCTTGTGTTCGGGTCAAAACACAACTTACTGACTGCACAACACATTTCCTTTTCCTGTTAAATGTGAACATTTGACTCATTATCTAATTCTAAAAAGTTATTGTCCATATGCTTTATTTTTAAACAAATAAGATGTTGTCTCTACTGTATTAAAAAAAAAAAACTTTGGACCTTTTACATATCAAAAGTTTTAACTGTTCTAATGACCGAGCTTTTTCTTTACCACTTAGAACACAAACTCTCAAATTGAAATATCTAGGTCTCATTTCTTCAGGCCAAAGCATTCTATTGCTAAGTGAAATTTGTTGTTAGCATATAGCTCACGGTACACCATCACCCATCTGAATATACTTTCAGCCCATTAGGTTCCACATGCCCCATGACACACAAGCTTATCTGTTTAGAGTGTTTCTCTGTGTGCTCAATTATATAGGTAAGGATTTTAATGAAGAAAAATAAAATAAGGAATATTTAGAAATATAATTATATAGAGGTCAGAACTGTGAAAATTGCTTTTCTCACAATCACTATAACTTAGCTTTATTGCCTAAATTATATAGTAATAAAAATTATTTTTATACTCCTAGAGTAAGTATCCTTGATTCTTGGTAAGAAATTGCAATATTTTCTCTAAGGAGAAATCAGCGCTTATAAATGTCATGATTTACTGAACACTGTTTTGTTTTTTTTTTTTTTTTACACCATCTGCAGCCACATTTTAGTTACTGTGACAAGGAAAAATAGGAAAAACAAACAAACAAACCTCTGTACTGTTTATTTAAGGCCTATTGTTAATTCAGTCAGCATCTGTGAGTCACAGGAAAGGAAACATGGTGTTGACTTGAGAACCCAAGTCTTTCCTTCAGGGATATGTGGGAACTCTCCCAAGAGGGTCCTCTTTGGTGGCAGTTTCTAAACAGCCATGAGAGTACATTGAAACCCTAAGCATCTATTAGTTTGTTTAGTAGTTGTTATAATCGTATATGAGCTCTTATAAAAGTAAACCATGAGAAATCAACAGTTTAATAGTCACCTCTTCAGAGGTTAATAGAACATAAACAGACTTGCTTTGCTTCCCTAGCTCATTACTAAGCATGTTCTCATTCATTTTTCAGGAAATAAATAACTTCCTTAGAAAAAGCTCTATCTTCATATCCTATTCATGACAGAAGATTAAAGGGAGGCAGTTTTGTTGACAGATTACATGGGTATCTTATAGTCCAGAGCTAGAGTCCAGCTCAGTGATTTAAACAAATGAATGGGGAGAGGGCACAGCAGTGATAAACTGACTTTCGTTTGATGGTTCAGAATATGCATTTGAATGCATAGGAAAACAAACTGGATCCTTAAAATGATTAAACTTGTGCTTATTAAATTTTGAAATGTGTTTTGTTAAAATTTTAATGGAATCTCTGTTTCAACAAAAATTATTCACGAACCTCCTCAATGGTCTCTGTCCTCAATGGTGTTTTGCCTGATGTCCTAAAGTTTTTTTCTCCTTGTTCTCTGGTAATCTATTTGCTATAGATTCTCTAGTTACAGTTCCAATAGAATCTTTCAAAAGAAAAAAAGAATCACTAAAGATGCAAAATACAGAATTCATAACCCTGTGTGGTTGTGTGCTTAATCTTAGTTCATATTAAGAAATGAACAGTAGTGATTTCTGCACTGTTTCTTACCACTTTCTCAAAGCCAGTAAACATTCAAAAAGTGAGATATCTTCAGACATTAAGTGGATGCAGTACTGGCAGGAGCACCCACATACCCATTGAGATTAGTGAGATGTCCTGCAGCTGCCTCAAATTAAGAACAGGTGTACAAGACAGATTATGCAAATACTCACATTAATGTAATTGTCAAATTGGTGTGTTTACCATTGTGCTTTTAAAGAGTAGACTGGATTGCTATTTTAAATGTAAATTAGCTTCCTTCTTGAGAGCAGCTATTGGGTAATGGAACTTAGTCCTGGTTTAGAAGTGTGTAATTTCTAGTAAACTATTTAGCACAGATCCAATTTTTGACCTTTTCCCCATCTGACCTTCCTTTCATATACTATAAACAGCAATGCTGTGTACTTTCTGTGCCATCCATAGTCACAGTGAGTCTGAGAGCTTGAGGTGGTTCTGTTGAGATGAGTCTGGTGTTGACGTGAACAGTACTACAGTTCTCTTTCCTGTATCATGCATAGGATGTGACGATTACTCTATGTAGTTTTGGTTTCATCTCTTTTGTCTTCTCTAAACTCTTAAACGGTGCAGCAAATAGTCATCGGAGAGCTTGCATTGCATAACAATTTTAAATCACGGAATCTAGTTACTTTGATTATGATGACATTCATTTTAATTGTAAACCACATATATACACGAATCATATATTGTGAATATACAGGAGTCATATCCTGTTGACTCAGCCACGTATCTATGTGATAAGTTTATATTGCCCAATTTTTACTCATAGTTTAGACACTACTCTCAAAAAGATCTCTCTCACGGAATCATTCCAGTCTTCTTGGGTCCTTCAGTGATGAGCACTGTGGCTTATTATATCCAAGTGGATGACTAGGGCTAGTGACAATGAAGACTGAAACATCCAGCGATGATGTGATGGATCTCACATTCCTCAGGTCCCCACCTGCTTTTAATTCACTTTTTTTCTCTAATAGAAGAATGATCCTGAAGCATTCATTTCTTTATTTGTGTTTGCTAATACATATTCAGAGCTCACTGTGTTTACCTGGCTGTGTGCCTTTTTTTTTTTAAAATGCCTTTTCATTTCACACAACAAGATGCTGAAGCTTAGGAAGGCTAAATTTCATTACCTAAGGTCATGTAGCTGACATTTGAGCTAGGTTGTAAATTCAAGTCTGTGTACTACAAACTCTGTGCCTCTTAACCTTTCTTCACTGATTATAACTGCTTCTTTACTACCATTCACAGTTTTCATTTTGGGGGAAAACATACTAAGTAAGGATGGCAAGGCATGTGTTAAACGTGAATAACTCCTATGAAATCTAGCTGATATGATTTGAGTGTTGTGATTTGAGGTGTGGTTCTGATTTTTTTTTAACTCCATTGGTTATTTGCAAATTTCACATTCTGTACCCTAATCCCTCTCCTCTCATACCCACTCCCACCTTGCAAACCACCTCCTACCCCCACAAACAGAGAAAAAAAATCTCACAGTGAAAGCTCTAGAATGGCGCAGGGTGTCCCCCAGCATACCCTTCTGGCCACACTTCTTTGCTTGCAAGTATTCATTGCACTGAATCTTTCGTCTGTTTCGAGGCCTTTTACTTCTGGTGCACTATCAATACTGGAACCTTACTGGGATTCCTTTCAGATAACCTGTTGTTGCCCTGTGTTTGGAGATCCTGTAATTTTAGATCTGAGGACTGGTCCCTTCATGTACTCCAACAGTTCATCTATGGGGTGGATGTTGGAATGGACAAATTCAAAGCCCCTGATCTGAGCCTGACAGGTATTTGAATTGGTCAGCCTGCCAGCTCTCCTATTCTCATGCCCTCTAGGCTATCTCACCTGCAAGCCTCTGCATCCAGAGCCAGCTCTACTCTGATACCCAAGCAAGATGCAGGACCGCTTGCAGCTGGAGAGGGACATGGCCAATTCTCCCACTCTCATGACCCTGAGGTCTAACTCTCCTGTCTACCATAGAAGGTGAGGGACAAAGGAGAGAAGGAGAGTATATTTTCTTCATCTTTGCTACTGCAGGAGAGAAGAGTCATAGGACAAAGTCTCCCACACTGGCACCCCGGGCAGGGGGGAATCGAGGGGGCTCACCAGAAACTCCCACATGAAATGTGCAGGCTGCTCTCCTGAGTATTGAAGCCAGCTGGGATTTGGGTCAGGTCTTCACTTTCATGCCTCTAGGGCCAACTCTACCACTATGCCAAGGTAAGGTTCAGGGCCATGTTGCAAGGTCCTCAGGTATCAACATATCAACATATCCCCGGGTGGCAGCACAGACCAGAGATGTTGGCCACAGATTCAGGCATGGCCCTAGTACCAGTACAGGCCAGGAGCCCACCATGGTCTCATGTGGCATCATTAGCCACTCACGTCAGGCTGATCCTCAATACCCTTGAGTCTCCAGTTCTGTCTCTTTTCATTCTGTCCACATGTTTCTGTTGGCAAGGAAAGAGCTGTAACTGAGACTAACAGCAGGTGAAAAGGAGCTGATCCATGGGCTGCTGCTTCCCTCCCTGCAGGGATCAGAAAAGGAGCAGCAGTGGCCTCTAGTCCCCGCCCCCATGCACTCCTAAGGGGTGACCATGATCTCAGTTGCCTCCTATAAAGAGTAAAGCATGCCACAAAAGACAGACTGACATGCTCTGGATTGAAAACATTAATAGTATGATACAGTTTTGTTTTGATATCTAGTCAATATAGCAAAGGATCTTTATGGTTCTTTTATTGACTCAAATCCTAATCTTAAAATATGAGGTCATGGAAAAGATGATCCGTGGTGGTTAGCGTAAAGGCCTTTTCCAGTCCACAGTCTCCAATGGTGTCTAGGGTTGATGGCTCTATGAAAGAACAATACCCTGCAAGGCAAAGCAATGAAAGCAGTTTTCCCCTACTCTTCACTGCCTTTGATGGGTCTGATTAGATTACTGACAGATGCACCTCAGAAATGCTTTGAATAAGAATTTATTTCTGGTTTGCTGCTTAGGTTGTCTGTATAAGACCATCCGCTGAAGGACCAGGAAGCAAGTCATACCTTTATATACCCTTTCAAATTGCTGTTTAAAGGAAAAAGATATCTCCAAAACAAGTTGGGTGCTACACAATAAATCCAACCAATGATGTTCATTTCTTTTGTAAAATAAGTTATTTTTACTTGCACTGTTTTGTGGTAACTTTATATCGAACTCCTAATATTACTATATTAAGTGAAATTCTCACAAATTCAAGTGGTGGGGGAGGATTTGCTGAAGATATTAAGTATCTACTCTCAGTCACTGTGCCTGTAAACCCTATCTTCATACATTCTTGAATAATGAGGAAAGGGTGATTTTACACAGAGTATCTTTATTTTAAAAACTCAGAATTGAGTCTTACTTAAAGATTGGAAGCTGATGTAATATGTTATGCCAGCAATCCCAGAAGCCATTTCAGTAGAGTCTGTATCCTGGCATTGGTTTTTAGAAATAATTGCATGCAAATGTGGTTGAACATCTGTACCATGTCTCTGAATCCTAACCAGGCTTTTTCCATTAGATGTAGTCTGAAAATCACATTAAGAGAAATATATCATCTGTGAAATTATGTTCTGAATGCCCCAAATAGCAAAGGAAGGGACCATGTTCAGTTAAATCTAGTTCAAAGTGTTCCCTTTTAGGTATCCAAAATTTAAAATACTTCCTTCACTCCCCTTTAGTGCTGAGTTATAAAACTAAGCAGAGGTCATGTTTTCATTTGTCTTATTTACCTTGCCACAAAATTTTCCAGAAAATAAATGAGAACTCCTTTTGTCTATTGAATGCAAATGTCCTTAGAAAACTTGATATGACTTGATATGTTCATTGAACATTCAATGAACATATGTCAATAAAGTATAAGTAAATTAAAAAAAAATGATAAATAACTGTTAACATTTCTTAAGTTTTCTAGCCTTTTCTAGATAACACAAAATTTAAGCTTCTTCTTCTCCCTCTCATGGCAATAAAATTGAAATAATTAAAATTTTGTAACTTGGTTCCCCAATGCAGAATTTTCTAAGAAATTTAATACTGAACTGAATGTGTGTGCACGTGCGTGTGTGTGTGTGTGTGTGTGTGTGTGTGTTGGGGTAGATGCATATGTGTATGATACCGTGTGTGTGTATAGATATGGGTGTAGTGCATGCTATTTATATGTGAGTGGAGGTCCAAGAGCAATTTTAAGAAGCCAACTTTCATCATCATGTGTTTTGAGGCAGTGTCTTTGTTCTGCTGCTATACTATGTGTTCATATTTTGTGGGACTGTGAGTTTCCAGGTGAGGCTTCTGTTTCAAACTCTACTACTGCCATAGGCATACAGGGATCACAGATTCACATAACTTTATGCCTGGGTTCAGGAGAACTGATCTCAGGTTGTTAGGCTTGCTGGATCAGCACTTCACTCCCTAGGCAGCCTCCTAGCCCCTGAATTCATTATGAATCTATAATTTTCTAGCATATTTGCAGCATTTGGGGAAAACTGTTAAGCAATAAAATGCATGGAAGTTGGAGCAAAGGAGTTCATTAAACAAATGCAGTTATTTCCATATAAAATTTCCAAGAATATTTTCCTGATTTCTGCATTGAAAGCATTTACTGCTTCAACTTTACACTAATCGGAGTCTCAGTTTTAGAGAGATGTGTTTAGGCTTTATTTATTCTTAAAGATAAAACTTGTATGCATTGAATAGCTGGCACATATGTTTTCTTTTTTTTATTGGATATTCTCTTATTTACATTTCAAATGTTATCCCCTTTCCCAGTCCCTCCTCGGAAACCCCCATCCCATTCCCCCTCCTCCTCTTCTATGAGGGTGCTCCACCACCCACCTACCCACTCCTGCCTCCTAGCCCTGATATTTCCTTACATTGGGTCATAGAGCCTTCACAGGACCAAGGGCCTCTCCTGGAACTGATGACCAACTAGGCCATCCTCTGTTACATATGCGGCTGGAGCCATGGGTCCTTCCATGTGTACTCTTTGTTTGGTGGTTTAGATCCTGGGAGCTCTGGCAGGGGGGTCTGGTTAGTTGATATTGTTGTTCTTTCCTATGGGAATAGTGAGTAGGTCAATGCACATAGCATAAAAGACTTGGCTTTACCTGGAGACAGGAAGATCTGCTTCCATTTTCTTCTCTTTCCTTGTGATTTCTACTACCCTGTCTTCAGTTGAGTTTTCTTCTCTGAAGTATCTGGGGCTTTCTGAGTGTATCAGAAGACATCAAACTCCTTCATGTTATTTCTTTTTGAGTTTCTAAATGCCCAATGTCTCCACTTACCTCACACACTATTCTATATGGTCCATCTGTTATCACCTAGGTCAAAAGTCTCTATGGTGACCTTCCACATAAGCATCTCTGCTCAGTTCTTCATAGTACCCTGTGCATGTCTCTTGTAGCTTATGTGCTCCATGTAGATTTACCCCAGCTTTTTCTACACAAACTTTCCTACTAAACTTTGTAGTTCAGTTCTTGGGAAATAATGTGTTTAGTACCCATATGGGTGAGATGAAGATATACCCATAAATGTATCTAAACAAAAATTTATCTGATCAAGAATTATATATTTTATCTTTTTGTCTTCTGGTCTCCAAACGTTCACGTGATAGTCAGCATTTTGTTTTCCGTAGTCAAAGTATTTGTAACACACACACACACGCACACACACACACACACAAAGACAGAGAGAGGGGGAGAGAGAGAGAGAACAGAAAACAGCAATAGTCCATACTCATGCACATGTATCTCATGCCATAAGCTCATAAGTACTGGTTGACTGGCTGCCTTTGCTCCCTCTCAGAATGTAGCTGCATCGATCAGAGCACTCTTGTTTCTCCTGTTTTCACTATGACTTCTGGTACAGTAATACTCTTGATTTACATCCCCAGAGAATCACATTGTGTATGGACACACTGAGCAGGTGCCACTCTCCCCTCCTCCCAGGCAGCAGCTGGTCACCTGCCCCCTTCTTGATTTCAACCTCACCTGTGGAGACAGCCTTGCTCTCCTCTCAGGGTGAGAGGTGTCCATATCCTTTCTATTCTTGGCTCCTCTGCTGAGATTTCTAACAAGGGCACCAATTAGTGCCAGTTACGACGGCAGCTTTCAAAGTGAATAAGAAGAAGATCGACTAAAAACAGGGTAAAGACCTGACATTGACACTGTTTCATTCTGTAATCTTTGTTAACTCTTCGGTGATTCCTTATTCTTAAAATCTTTAAAATTAACTTATGTCAGTGCCTTTCATTGATGAATATGAAATACTTAAAATTTTCAAGCCTTCTAAGCACACATGGTAACTGCATAAAATTCTAGGTACCATTAAATGATTTTTAAATTATTGTTTACTTTGCCTTTTATTTTCTCCTATTAAAACAAAAGCTGCTAGGTTTTAACCGCCATCCTTGAGACACAATGCTAGGTGAATTTGTTAGTTACAAACCAGCCAGGTCTACTGGCACCACCCTGGGCAACCAATGCTTAGTAGAACTGCATCAAACAAGAACAACAGCAACAAAACAAAAAGAAACCAACAAAAGCAAGAGAAAGAAGAACAGAACAAGTCCTAGCCAGCAAGACACTGGCTCAGTGGGTAAAGGATCTTAATACCACACCTCATGGCCCATGGTACCTACATGGTGGAAAAAGAGGACTAACTTTTGCAGTTGTTCACTGACCCACACATTCATACTCATACTATAGCACACATGCACACACACACGCGCACACACACACATACACACACACACTAAACAAATTTATAAATAAATGCAATAAAATGCTAAGTTCTTCATTTTTGCATTTGAGATTCTCGTTCACAAGAAAATGCAAGTGAATATAAAATCTTAAACTATGGCAAGATGTAAAATGCTAATGTCTACCAATAAGGAGCATTAATTATTATTCAGTATTGACACCTGACTTTTGTATTTTGCCACATTCCAAATCTAGTTGTTTATTTAACCTGTCATTTAAGTGATAAGGAAAAGCAGTATTTATAAAACTGAAAATATAACAGCAGTGTAAGCACTTTACCTAAGTTAGCAAACAATGGTGAATGGGGCAAAATCCTGATGTCTAGGATTAATTGGGGAGGTCTATAAAAAGATAACCTGAATTATACTTCAAAACATATTTTAAATATACTAAATTCACACAAGTGTACAGGCACAGAAGTGTAATAAAATAATCCTCTCAGATTGCTCTTTGGTATCACAGAACCTACCATAAATCTATAAAAAGTAGGCATTATGTGATACAAATAAACCAACTAGCCCATGAAATACAAGGAAGACCTAAACAAAATCTTGATTTGGAGAAGAAACAACAGAGAAAGATTTGATGACACAGGGGTCAAGGTACTCTGAAGGAACTCCCTCACTCTCTGTGGTGATATCATCAAGAACCACACTCCTGGGAAAGGGTTCTGATTGGCTAGCCTGTTATTATCTACTCAGGCTTTGTCCAGTCCCACCAATTTCTATATAAAAGCATCCAGAATCCAAGTAGTTCCCAAATAAAAACATGGTACCTTTAACAAAAAGGAAAATTAGTGCTGAGTAGGAAAGTTAATAGATTTTCTATTTTGTGAAGTGGAGTTGATTTTCTACTAAACTGCAACCTTTGGATAACAATTTTATTCTCAAATAATTTCCCTATCTCCACATACAGGGAACTGAAAATTCTAGAGAATGGCTAGAAAATGATATGGGGTGACAACTGCAGTAGGATTCCAGACTTCACACAATTATACCTTAACTTCTGCACTATACCAATTGATTAAGAATAAATGAGCCTTCTCATTTTCTTTTATTACTTTTATTTTTACGGTCCAGCTATTGCCCCTCCCCCCCAGTATGTCCTCTCACAGTTCCTCATCCTAATCCTCCTCCCCTATGTCTCCCAGAGGTTGCCCTCCCCCACCCCCCATCCCTAGGGCCTCACTATTCCCTGGGTCCTCAAGTCTCTCAAGGGTTAGGCACATCTCCTCCCAGAGGTCAAACAAGGCAGTCCTATGCTGTATACATGTCAGGAACCTTGAATCAGCTGGTGTATGCTGCCTGGTTGTTGGCTCAGTTTCTGAGAGATCTCACGGAACCAGGTTAGTTGAGACTGATGCCCTTCCAGCCATTCCCTAATTCAACCACATGGGTCCCAGGCTTCATTCCAATTGTTGCATATAAGTATCTGCTTCTGTCTCAGTCAGCTGCTTATTGGGCCCCTCTGAGGACAGTTGTGCCAGGCTTTAATCTGTAAGCATACCATAGCATCAGTAATAGTGCCAGACCTTGAAACCTCCCTTGAGATGGATCCCAAGTTGGGCTGATCACTGGACCACCTTTCCCTCAGTCTCTTCTCCATTTTTGTCCCTGCAGTTCTTTTAGACAGGATCAATTCTGGGTCAGGATTTTTGACTGTGGGAGGAAATAGTATTTAATTTTGCCTATTTTGGTGATTGTGCTGAATCTGTTTCCAGTGCCTAACTTGTGCTTAATAGGTAAAATAAAGAATACTGTTTTGTTGTTGCTGTTGTTTAACTGTATAAACTGATCTGTGGAGAAAAACTGGTATATAATAGTAAAAAGAAATTCCTGATGGCTTTGGCTGGCATAATCTCATTACATAAACCAGGCTACTCTCAAACTTACAGACATCCACTTGCTCTGCCTTCCAAGAGGAAGATTAAAATGATGTACCAACATGCACTGTCATAAAATAATGAATTTCTAAGAATCATTTCATTTAAAGTATTCTCCATGAGCTTGGCTCAGTTCCCCCAATGGCAGTAACATTTGAATGCATGTGTACTATGTGTATGTGTCTGTGTTTCTGTCTGTAGTCGTCCTCATACCCATGGAGGCTAGAGGTGGACATTGCATGTCTCCCTCAACTGTTCTCACTCCACAGCTTTTAAAGCAGGAAACCCCATGGAACCTGGAGCTCATCATTGCACCTGGACTAGCTAGTTAACCAACTCCAGGGATTTACCCATCTCTCTGCCCTCTGCTTTGGGCTAATATATGCTCACAGTCATGCCTGCATTTTGACGTGAGTTCTGGAGATCTGAACTCTGGTCCTGATGCTTGGCAGATCAAACAGCATTTCCACTGAACCATCTTACCAGCCCAAGGCCTATATTCTGATATAATGTTGAGTTGATAGACTCTAAGGACCTCCTTTTTTAACTGTATGTCCTTGTCCATTTCTTGTTATTCACCCTTCACCTCTATCTCTACCCATCAAGACCTCCCACTGACCTAGTTAATCCAGTAACTAAGGATGACAGTGTGACATATGTCTTATTCTGTGTTCTCCTTTGGCACCTTGATGCAACATTTATTCTTCTATTTTCCAAATTTTTTTTCATTGCTCCCACTCCCAAGAAAGTTACTAAAAATTCCTATAAGAAGCTATAGCATTAAGCAACATGAGGATCTGATGTCATTTTTTCTGTGAAATATTTCATAAAATGAAGATTTTTAAACAAAATCAATTTTGACATTATTTTATCTCCTAAAAATGTACTAATGTCTTTTATTCTAAAAATTAACTTCATTTATTTATATTCTAGCTGTTGCCCCTCCCAAACCCTCCCACACACAGTTCCTTATTCCACCCACCCCCTTGCCTCAGACAGGGTGTCCTGCAGTCCCCACCTCCCCAGTATCCACATTTCCTGGCACTTCAAGTCTCTTGAAGTTTAGGTGCATCTTCTCTCATTGAGGCCAGACCAGGCAGACCTCTTCTATAAGTGCCAGGCCCTTTGGAGCAGCCTGTGTATGCTAGCTGGTTGGTGGTTCAGTCTCAGGGGTCTCCCAGGGGTCAGGGTTATTTGAGACTTCTTGTAGCCTCCTCTTCAACTTCTTCAGTCCTTCTAATTCCTCCATAGGGGGTCCCTGACTTCTTCAGTCCAGTGGTTGGGTGAAAGTATCTGCATCTTTCTCAGTCAGCTGCTGGTAGGGCCTCTCAGAGGACAGCCATTCTAGGCTCTTGTCTGTGTCCCTGGTTACTGAAGACCTCCTGGAAGGCAGGCAGGCTGTGGGGTGTGGAAGGGTATTGGGCCAGCTGATCTGGCCTGGGATAAAAGGGCAGCCCCATCTAATTTCATCTTAACCCTATCACTATTGAGTGTTTGTCACACTGATGTATGAGCCCTACATTTTACCTTTGCCTGTTGCCAAATTTCACTGTATATTCTTCATTGACCGAAAGAGAATTTAGAGAACACAAGACAGGAAACACACCTGCTTCTCTGATTTCTTCTCCATAGAGCAACTCATACAGTCATGTCTCCTATGTCCTCTTAAATATAATAGCTCTCCACCAGCTACCCACTTCTACTATGACTTTAATTGACCAGCTTTCTATATACTACTTTTCTTCAAATTTCCAAATTTTTGGTGTGTCTCCATCTTTGAAAACCAAGTAATTAATAAAGTAAGTCACACACACACACACACACACACACACAAACACACACACCATCATGAAACATTAGGAATAATTGCATTTCAATTTCCATTACATAGTCCAGTTTCTATTCTCATCACTGTCATTGATATTTTCAGAGGTACTTCTTCCAGTATTCTTATGGAGCCCATTGATATTTTTGATATTTTTATTTTATTTTTGATATTTCTGTTTTATTGAAGATGGATAATATATTGTGATAATGGTTTCCCTCCATGTCTACTTCCCTTAGTTCTTCCCTACCTCCCCTCTCATCTGAATCCACTCTCCTCTGTCTCTCATTAAAAAGCAAACAGACTTCTAATATAATAAAATGGAATGTGATAAAACAAAAACTAACACAGTGGAATTGGACACACACACACAACCTGACAAGAGAAAGCACAAGAAACAGATTCCCATTCATTTGTACAATCCCATAAAAACAGTAAATCAGAAGGCATAATATATAACCAAAGACCCGGTGCACACCCATGCCAGCCCTGTACAGACTGCCTCAGACTCTGTGCATCTGACCATGTTGATTTAGATGGCCTTGTTTCCTTGGTGTCCTCCATCCATCCCCTCTGGCTTTTACACACTTTCTGCCTCCTCTTCCATAGGCTTCCCTAAGCCCCAAAAGAAGGGATTTGAAGGAAACATCCCATTTATGGTTGGTATTTTAAGGTATCTCACTTTCTGCGTAATTTCCTGTTGTGGGTCTCTGCATTTGTTCCCATCTACTCTGCGCAGGAAGAAGCTTCTCTCATGATGGCAGAGCAAGAGTATAAGTGTAGTAGGAAGTGATTGGGAGCCATTTTATTGCTTGGTTGTGCTTGTTTGGTTATCTTTAGAACAGTGTTGTGTTTATCCCAGGTCCCTGGGTTATCTAGTCTCAGGGGTTTGTAGTTGACATTAAGTCAAATCAGATATTGGTTGGCTAAGTAAAATTCCATTGGTAAATTACCATATTTTCTTTATCTATTCTTGTGTAGGGCATCCAGCTTGTTTCTGATTTCTGGCTATTGTGAATAGCACAGCAATGCACATGGTTGAGCAAATGTCTCTGTGGTAGAACTAAGCATCCTTTAGGAAATGATAAATTCTGGCTACATGTTATTTTTGCTGGAAAGTTTGTTTATTTTATTGTTGTTACTTTATTTAACTTTGCTTTCATTTAGGAAAAAATTCCCACCCTATAACTCAGGCTGACATAGAACTCATGATGTAGCTCAGGCTAGTTCTGAATTTATGTTAATCCCCATAATTTGACTGTCTGAAGGCTGGAATACATCCAAAACTATCCCACCTCGTCTCCACTCTAACACAACTATAGCAGAAGTTTGGGGAAGTAATTTTCAGTATTAGTTTAGACAGTACTTCAAGCAAAGCTTGAACAATGACTCAAGATCAGAATTACCTGTTCAGGACATAGTTGCCAGAACTTGTTCCCTCCCTATGATATTACAAGCATATAACATGTTGATTCTCGTACCTCTCTGCCTTGCCTTGCTCCTGAAGTCTCATAAAGACCCTTAGAAACAACCTCCCAGATGCCCTTCAGTCTCCTCGATCTTTAAATATTATTCTTCTGTGCCATTGTCAAACTTGTCAGGGTCTGCCGTTGCTATCCCTTATCCATTCGCTCACCCAAGTGACCTTCAGAATCTCTAGTTAGCTTTATCTTGAAGTGTGCATCATTCTCCAATTCACTGCTACAACCCTGGCTGGTGGCCATAAGTGGTTGTCTAGTGACTCTTAGGCAGCCTAGGCAGCCAGCCAGTTCCCACCAACTAAACTTACTCCTCCATGATGTCCACACCACTCCATGAACAGACCCCATGAGTTCTCTTTAGGTCATGATAGGATGAGAATGCTTTGGGTCTCATATTCAGAAATTGTCATATGCTCAAACTTTCTAGTTTAAAATGCTCCTACCATTCTATAACAATAATTGAATTTCTCAGGCAATCTTAAATGCTTTGGATTCTCCTTATTTATTTCTTCATTTCAATCAGAAATGTCTAGTCCTTTGAGAGGCAGCATAAAACTTCTGCTGGCAAGGGTGCTCAGTGGCTAAGGGTGCCTGCTGCCTGAATCTGATGAACTAAATTTACTCTCCAAGCCCACATATTGGAAAAAGAACTAGTTCCCTCCAGTTGTCCTCTGATATAAACACACATATACCATGGAACATACACCATCCCTACACACACACGCACATATACTTCATAGATATGTACATGCAAACACATGCACACAATATATAATTGTAATTTTTAAAATATTACATTTGATATGGTCAACTGTTTTTTTACTTCACAAAAATACTTAGTTCAAAGGTAGGGTATCTTAACTTGTAATCTTTGGATAAAATCCATGAGCTGTATGAACCTAGTTATAGAAAGAAATTTTATTCTAATTATCATATTTAATAAAAATTCAGTAATTTCTTATGTTATGAATTGTATTAGTTCTTTTTATGCTTCTGTATAAAAAGACAACTCAGGGAAGATACCATACTATAAGACACTATAAAAAGACACCATGACTAAGGCAACTTAGGGAAGAAAGAGTTTCCTTGGACTCTTAGTTCCATAGGAATAGGAATCCATCACCACAGGGAAGCATAGCAAGCTGCACATGTGGGGATACCAAGGGGGAAAAGTAAGAGCTAAAACCCTCAGTTGCAATCCTGAAGCAGACACAGTAAATTGGAAGCAGGGTGAAGCTGTATAATCTCAAAGCCTTACTCCAAGGAGAGCCTCCTTCAGCAATGCTGTACCAATTCAACCTGCCCAAGCATGCAACCAACTAGGAACCAAGGGTTTTAATACCTGAACCTAGGAGACACAAGGCAATCTCTTGTCTGAGGGACCCTGAAAAATCCAACACCAAATTGCATCATTTAATGGTATCATGACACAGAATACACATGGCCACTCAAAAGGGAACGAATGAAGACATAGCGGGGAAATACTGGGTCTGAGTAATACTGGAATCCAGAATGGCAAACACCAGAATCTGTAGTTCCACATCTGGATGAAAGGGCTTAGATGGTTCTATACTTCCAGCTTTGCTGCAAACAATATCCATCTTTCTTGGGCTTGTTTCATCCACCTTTTGCAGCTCTCTTCTCACAAATATCCCACGCTCTGGCCTCCTCATCAGTATTGGTTTTCTATTGAAACTCGGGATTTACCTTCTTATCTTCAACAGTGGCTTCTTACAACCTCCTGCTCTCTTGGGAGCCCTAACACAAGGACTTCCAGCCACACGCTGACTCAGCAGCTATCTCAGACTATGTGGGAAAACTGCATGACCTGTTCATTCTCAAATATTTTATGCCTCTAAAGCCATGAAATTTTTCATGCCTCTAAATCTAGCATCACACGAATGATGCTGCCAAGTTTAACTACTAGCTGAGGAAGAACCGCATCCCCACAAACCCAGTATCAGCATAGCCTTTATTCAGCTGCTTTCTGGGAGCAGGAAACACCTTGGTCTCTCTTTCACAAGTTGGAAGGCTAGTTGGCTGGAGTTGGGTCCTTGTTAAACTCTTTACATAACACCTTCATAGGCACAAGATCTAGTCTTTCACATTCTTCAAAACCACAACACGGTCAGGTTCTTCCCAGGAGCATCCCGCATCTGTTAACAGCTTCAGTATTGGTTATGTTTTTGTTGCTGTGACTAAATACCGAACAGAGGAACGTTTAAAAGAGTTTATTTGGACATATGGTTCCAGAGGGATATGGATTCATTGTGGCAGGGAAGCATGCAAGCAAGAGGCATGCATGGAGACTGGAGCAGAAAACAAAAAGCTTACCTTTCCATCCATGAGCAGGAAGACGACAGTGTAAACTGGACTACATAATCTCAGAGCAAGGCTGCCAGCAAGGCTCCTCCATCTGAACCTTCTCAAACATTGACACCAACTGGCAACTGAGTGTCAGATACATAAGCCTCAAACCACCACCTGGATGTGTGTAAGAAGCCACCTTGCTGTTAGTGCCTCTTAAACCTATCTCTACATCTTTTTACTTAATCCATTACTAAGGAAGAACACTGACAAGTATTTCATAACTGATAAATAGTAAACATTTTGAAAACTGAATCTCAACATAATTGAAGTCTATTCTTACCATCTTAATTTTACTTTTGTATACCTTTTTTTTTCTGAGAAGGCTGTCCTATATCTTTCGCAATTACAAGAGTAGTTGGATATATAAAAAGTTCAGAGTTCATATAATTAGGTCTTAAGTTTGCCGTTTCCTATTTTTTAATGCAGAATTGCTTTTCCTCTTTGTTCTGGAATTTGGAACATGTGTCTTTTCTACTAATAACTTTACAGCTGAAACATATTTCAATACAGTAACTACTACAGAGTGTTGACTGTATATTTACATATAATAAAAAAAAACATATTTGTCAAGAAAGTAGCCTAGAGAGTGCATTGATTCCTAGGCAAACTAGGTTGATATGACCAAGATGCTTGCTAAGTGAACATCTCTGGATCCTAACTCAGGTCTTGCAATCTGAATAGAAGCTTCTGCCAGAATGCTTTTCCTTGCTCACATTCTGCAGAGTGGAATCCATAGTGCACAGTATAGCCTTTAAATAATCAAACAAACAAATAATATCCTGTCTTAAGAGACAAGTAATGCCAACTGATGATTATTTGATTAAACCTGTGTAGGCTTTACTTTCCTATTCTGTAAAATGGCTCTCTAATAATTGTGCCATGTTCTTTTCAATATTATAAGGGGTTGTAGTCTGCAACATAGAAGGAGATAAGGCAACACTAACTACTCCTTCAAACTGCAGTCTGGAAATTCTTTAGGTGTATGCCTGTGCTGAGTTACTCGTTGTGTTACATAGTTTCTGCTTTCTCTTGGCTGATCTGAGACCTACACCAACTCATCTGACACACTTGCAGTATAAAATACTGAAAATTGATTCTTTCTACACATCCATATTTTTTTTTATTTCCTCTGTCTGATCTCGGCAATTTTTCATCTCTTTCCTAGGGATATTTAGGGAAGGATTAGTGTAATTTTTTTTACAAAGTTCACAGGTATCATTCTCATATAAATCTACTGCCCCATTGTCCCCCCAGCTTCTATCAAGCAAGATGTATAGCTGAAACAGGTAATCAAACAGATACATGAAACAGACAGATTAAAATCCACTCATAGACCCATTTTTTGCATTGTTTTAAAGTATGGTTTCACTTTTTACAATGTTTCTTGTTATCTTTAGTAACCTTGAAATGGATAACAGTATACCCTGCAGGAATCAATTTAGCACAAATATAATGAGGCATGGAGTTTCACACACCTTAAAGAAAAAGTATGTTTATCCTTCAGACATCTTCAGGAAATTATAATTTAAAATATTTTTATTTGTTAGGAAAGATCAAAATAATCATACTTTTATATAGAAAAGTACAACCTTGTGAACTTTTCAAAATATATTCTCTTCATACAAGTCATTTCCTGTTGCAACAAGAGACATATATCTACCTTTGTTAGCTCTTTGCTTTGCTATAGCAGATTTCAACAGAGAAAATATATATGTATTCATGTAGAAGAGATGTTGACTTGCATTATGAAGTCTACTGATAGAAAGCTGGTATATTCCTTTGACGGCAGATAGAATATTTTTGGAGGTGATAAAATTCATAATATAAATAAAGAAAACATCTAATAAAAAAGAATGTTTTCAATATTTTTGTATCCTTTATGATGTATAATGATGTTTTACATATAGGAAAACCAGTTATTTTTATCTGAAAAAACTTAGTTGCCATTCTATAGCAAAGATGAATAAATACAGATACACATATGAAATACATAGCTAATAAATATCAAGTTTATGGTTGCTACCGTTATTCCATATACTTTGCCATTCTGTACCACCTTCTGAAGAAAAAGACCAAGGAAAGTTAAGTGCTTTAGTCAAGGTCACAGCACGGCTAAGTGTTGAGTCAATGTCTGAACCCCGGCAGACTGTCTCCAGAGCCAATATCCTTATTTTGAACAATGATCCGTATTTAGCTGAAGACTAGATTTCTTCTGAAGTTCATGTTGAAAGCCCTTTCCAGTACATTGTCCTGGCCTTCTCACTGTTGGTGCTTATTTGAAACAGATGCAAACACTTAAAACATCCACTCGCATTGGGTTTCCCTGTATTTGCTGGACTGTGTCAGGTTGCCTCCAGGAGACTGCTTTCTAAGTGGCTGTCTGATTTCATTCATCTCCCTTACTCTTTACTAACCTGCAACTTCATGGGTCTGGTAAAGCCTGGCTGGTCAGAAGCTTATTAGCATCTCTTGCCAACATTCTGTCTCCCTCTGTAGTATAAATTGTTAGGGCAGTTGTAAGAATAGAGTGGGTGGATTTTTTTCAAAGTACAGTTTCTTTTCTTAGACCTTTTGGCAAGATATGATGACTGGCTAAGGGTTGTGCAAATGCTGTCTTCACACAGTTTTAACTCTAGGAATTATTCACTGAGAGTTGCTGAAAAGCTCTTGCTTCTCAAGTGGGTTTGATTTTTCTCTCTGAAGTTTTTCTTCCGTGTAAGATTCAGTTGTCTATCTCAGAATTTGCTTTCTAAGTCTATATTTTCATGTCTTGCTCAATAAGTTTGACTGCTTAATTGTTCTATTTTATAAATTTGCATTCAAAGTGACAAACATGTCACCTTTAACCCATAGCACAATTTCTTCTCTTTTGCGTCCCTAAGGATAGATTCATAAGAGTTTACTGAGCTTTCTTTCTCTTTGTGTTTTCTGGAATAACTTGGCATGAGTAGTTTTGTTTATAAGAGTTACTTGTTAAAAATATAAGACCTGTTATGGACTTTAGCAAATGAAAAATTGGTTAAAATGTCCTTTGTGCCAATCAAATCATAATATAATGTTTTTGATGATTCAGGAGCTTCTTCAAACTTTTGCTTTACAGAACAGTTCTCTGTAAAGGAGATTAAAGTTCCATTTGTAAAATATTTCAAGAGGATTATTAATGAAGGCTCATTTGTATTTGTATTTGTATTTGTATTTGCTTCTAATACATGTCCATAAGCACCTGTATCCCTAAAATGATGATCTTAGATGCTCATGTTTCTGCAGCTTTTAAGGATCCTCATCACTTCCTCTTCTCTGCATCTTCCCTTAATCCAATGAGATGACAAACTGTCAGCATCTCCACTGGTTTTGTGGATTTCCTAGGTATCAATTATAATATTTTCATTAATTTGTATCTTCTAGAAGAAAAGGTGATATAGCCTATTTACGCAGCTTAATTTTCAGTAGTAAATACAATGTCTATAGAGTTCACACAAAATTTGTTTCCAGTTGCCTCAGAAAGAGCATCTCTCCAAGGATTTTGTTTTCATTGGTGCGGGTCTAGCATATCGTCATCATATGAAGTAACATCTCATTTTTTAAGGATGCTTATGACCTTGTTAAATTGCAGTCCAAAAATTGTGTGGCTTGTTTTGATTTTAACCAAAGTTACAGCTGCCTAGCTGTAAAGCAGTCACTTTCTCTTATTATGACTAGTTCTTCAACTTGTACTGTTTTAAATTGCCTGCAATTAGCATATTTCAACCTTATTTTTAGGTTTAAATTGCAGTGTGAGAGTGTACTCTCCTCTTAGCTAATTAGTGCTATCAAGGAACAGTAGGTTACCTCATTAGTACCATGTGCATTTAATTAAAGAAGAGAAAATTGGAGTTAACCTCATAGTTAATATTTTCACAGAGTGCTACAATGCCAACACCTTCAATTGGAGTCACACCCCTGTGTATCTAATTATGCACTGGTGCCAAATAAGGTTAGCAAGGGCACCACAAGGCTGTTGACAAAATAATTTAGATGAAAATGTGTTTGTTGGATTCTGACAGTAAAATATAACTTGAACATCACCCCAGTTCTCATCTGCCAGCGTCAGGTGACATACGCCTTCACAAGAGAGAGAAGGAAAGGGATATTTTGGAAGCCATTTTTTTTCTGTCGGAATTAATGTTGCTTCTATCTTGAAAAAAGTGACATATAGTCAGCTAAAGCATATGCAATCCATTTCTTAAACAGAGCCTGGAACTTCAGAGGTGTATTTGAAAAGAATTATTTATAAGATGTAATATTTACACGCATCAAACTAGTACCAATACCCCTTGACACTCTCACCACATCCCTCCTCGCTGTTCTTCTTTCCTGGTACAATTATAATTTCCCTTGTGTATTTTATGAATGGGGATCATCCTTTCATATCATACATGAAGACTAAGGATGGGTTGTCACATGGTCTATTCAAATGCAATGTAATCCTTTTGCCCTTCAGACAAAATCTTTGAAATGTCTGATGCTACTTAGGCAAAAAAATGACATTCCATACCATTTATCAATAAATAATCACTTTGCTTTTACAGATAAAATGCAAACGATACTTTTGAGTATATGAAGTGGTTTCCAATGCAAGTGGGAAAATTCAACAGGTTTTATCAGTTATTATGGTGTGATTTCCACAGTCTTAGATGTGTATAAGTGGGAATAGCAATAGTATAGTAATGCTTAACCAAGACACTTGCTGAAAAGGTGATTGTTGTTGTCCTTATAGCTTATGGTATGGAATTCATTTTATTGGTCCAGATTATTACTAGTTAGCATTTCAAAATAAAGTTGAGATAAATAAGAACAAATAGCCTCATATTCTAAAACTCATTGTGGTATTTATAGCTATAAAAATACTTATGAACATTAATCATATTTGCAGCTTAGAGGGTAAAGGCAGGGAATCAGTATTTTTTTTTCTCAGTGGTTCATTTATAATGATTCCAATATTCAACATCACATATGACCGATTTTTCCTATTTTAAAAACCTTCATGTATGTCACCTGTGAAACCAAACTAGAATAGACTTATTTGTATTAATCTACCAAGAACATTTTTTAGTATAACTGATAATTCCCATTATTTTTCATAAACCCTAATATGGAGGAGAAAAAAGCCAACTCCTGATTCTCTTTGTTTAATTTAGTAACTGCTCCCAGAAGCAAACTTTTGTGTCTGTTGCCACTCTCCTGCTGAAGGGAATCCTCACATCATGTTTGCAGTAAGTTTATTGACAGTTAGAAACCCAGCAGCACAGTTTAAAGCCATATAGAGCCAATCCCACTACACAGAACTCCTGAAACTTCTTATAGCCAAACTCTTCCATCGACACCAACCATTAAAGCACAAGTTATGTCAAGAAATATGTGCAAGGGTACAGGCCTTCTATTGTCTCTGGCGTTTCCACTTCAGTCTTGGCTCATGAGCTATATAGCTCACAGTTTCTCTAGGTTGGTGGCATTAAAGTCCACAGGAATGGTGTAAGTCTGCAGCACCAACTAACTTTCTTGAAAGTTTAGCCATAACTTGGTGAGGAAATGGGTTGAATATATCTTTTAGCAAGAAGTTGCTGCTTCTTGTTCCTGAAGTTGACAAACAAACATGAGTGGGGAGGGACTTATCTTCTCTCCTTAGACTCTAGAATTTAATGAAATTTGATTTTGTGACTCAGTATGTATACCAGGTAGTGTAGAAATTGAATGGTAATGTTGAGGTATATAGTTGAGGACTTTATATAGAGCTGCTTCATGGTTCTATTTAGTATGGATTTCTCCTGTTTTCATCAGAATTTTTAAAAATGAATGAAATATTTTAGTATTTAGGATTTTACCTTGCTTCCTTGCGAATAAATGGATCTATTTATTCTCTATATGTGTTAGAAGACATTTTTAAATATAATGTCTAGTTATTGCAAATTATTACTGCTTATTAAACAGTTTGCAATATTTACTTCTTTCCACAAACAAACCTCAAAGGAGGCATAACAAGAGTACACTACCTCAAGGAAACAAAGTATAAAGCATTGATGATGATTTTTTTACAGAAAGCTTTGGTGATAACCCTTGAGGTTGTATTCATTTTAACCCTTAAGTGTTTCTCACTTTTTTAAATAATGTTTTATGTTATAATTAAAATGGTGGTTATATTTGTTGAATTGCTGTATGTAAATTTATGTGAATGTCTAAAATATGAATGCATAACTGTTCCCTTCACATTTTAAAAGATGGATACATTTAAGGTAAACTTCATTGTAATTTTATCCTCAGCTTAAAATGAAACAATCAACCAAAATTTTATCTAAAAACAACAAAAACAACACACACACACACACACACACATACAAAATTTGAAAGAAAATACAATTTGGAAAGTGGAGCAGTGTTCATATTAGCAACACGATTATTTTTTAAGAAAAATTTTCATTAGTTCAGAGTGAACTGGCTTTCCTTACAATAGTGTTTATTACTTAGTTTTAAAACTTCATGCCCTCTAATCCACTGAAGAGAAATCTTTGGAATCAAGTCTTTGTTTTCTCAAATGAAAATGGCACATGGTTGGGGCTGTAGATCTCTAAGGCTGTAGATGGGCTAAGAGCACATACCAATCTTACAGAAGACCCTGTGAGATTCCCTCTTGGTCACCCTTGGTTCCCAGCACGCATATCATCTAGCTTGCAACCTCTTGTAAATCCAGATCCAAGGGATCCATCAGCATCTGCACTTGGATACCCCCATAATTAAAAAAAAATTTTAAAAATCCAAGTTACATATAGTACTCTATAATCCCCCAAGAGCAAAACTGAATATATAGCTCACGTTTGTGATAATCAGTGTGCTGGACTTTGCTAAGTCATGTCACATTGTCTTTGGACACCTTGAGTTCCTGACTGAATAAGAGTTTGGAGCAATCATCTGGGTTCCTCAGACAGAAGCTGTGCCATATGTGTTGGTGGTAGCTGTTTGGAAAGAGTGTATAGGAACTTGGCAGAGCATGGGCTCACGACAACTGTAGTGCTACAAACTTAGTAGTTAAAACTTGTCACTGGGTAAATTACAACAGGAGGCTTCTTGACTTTATAAATCAAGAGCAACATTACTGAAGTATTAGAACATGCTTATTTTCATTAATTGATTACTTGATATAAACTTTCCCCAATCTAAAATGACTGTATAATACAGTTAAAAAACAAGGAAAAAAACTAAACCATATGCTATTCACTATCCTTGTCTAATGCACCTGGCTCTTTTGAAAAATTAATTTTAGAACTTGTTTTAATGTTTTTATTGAAAAAATAATTGTTTTAGATTTTAAGTTTTAAGATCCATTTTGTGGATTAGGAAGGAGACTGGAGTATTATAGGGTTCATGGTGGGCTGAAAGAAAACTCATAGAAAGATAAAAGGGGAGTTTTAAAGCCAACACAGTCCTTTGCTCCTCATGTGACTGGCATCTCTACTAAGTTATGAATCAAAGGAACCATTTTCAATTCTTAGAGTCACTGCATAATACCTATCAATCGATTAATTTAATATCACATGTATTATTAGGTCTGTAGTTCATTGTCACAACTAAAATTTGTTAAATTTTCCAGAATCTTCAGGAATTGCTTTCAAATTAGCACATTAATTTTACCTGTTTCTCCTTCTTCTTAAAATAATAATTTCTTGTGCTGATTAACAAAACTGAAGTACATTTCTATGTATTGCAAGGGGGAAAATTACAATTGTTGAATATAGATTAAAGCCTAGTTACCTTATAATGTTATATGATTGATACTGGACACTACCGAGCTCTGTATTATACTCCTTTCTTACAGTTGATAATTTTATGAAATTTTGTCAAAATATTAATGCAAATACATTAATAATGGGTGTTTCTTGCACTTTGGTTTATTAGTACCCATCAGACATTTGCTACCCTCTGAACATTGTACATATGTGGTAGCATATTATTGAGTAGTATGGTTATGTTTTTTAATCTGTTTGATATTGTTTTGTTTTCATGCATTCACTAGTTCACCGAAATACTGGGCAGTAACTGTACCTGCTTAGATCATATCTACCTGAAAACTATAATTTAAAATTTTTTCTACCTGTTGTTGTTAAACCTTCAGGGTCCATAAGTTGCATATTTATTAAGAGTAACAATATAATATTCTTTTATTACATTGTTTTCTTCAGGAAACACACACACACAGTTCTGGCTTCAAAGGACAGCAGTATGAAGTGAGGGAGAGCCACCCTAAGAGATTACTGATGTTGCCTTTTACAATCAGTTTTTCTTCACTTGTTATATTTTTGGTTCATTTTGAAAAAGTCTTCACATATTTTAATTTTCTTTCCTTAAATTTATTTCTAAAACGGACATATTTTTCTATTTTAGCAAACATTCCTCCTATATTTCACAGCTTTTTAATTTTCTTACCATCGAAATACTAAATTTTCACTTCTCAAGCACAAGATAGTAAGCCAAGCTCAGTAGCCTATAAAGATGTCCTGTTGAAACCTCATCTGCCCAAATGACCTCATTAACACCTACCTGCATAAGCTCTTTGTTAGTCTTGCCTACAGGTTTTTACACCTCAATGAATACTGTTTTACATAGGGTTCTGCCTGTTAGCTCTCCCTGCTAAGGCAATTATGGTGAATGCTTAAGGTCTTCACTTTGGGTTCTTGTTTCTAAAGCCTTTAGCACTGGATCAAATGGAACTTTTGATGAACAAAATATACTGTGTCTATAAACTAAAGATGAAATTTGGCCAGCAGTGGCCTGGTAGGGCTATTTTCCATTCTTACGAAGCTACATAGACTGAATTTGCTATTTACCCCCTCCAGCTCTTTACTGAGCTGTGATTGCCTCCTGAATGATGCATTTTGATGAAAATTATGATTTTTAAAAAAGATTCTTTCTCTTTTTAAAGTTCAAATAATCCATTCTCGGGTATCCGCTATCACTATTATCCTCTTAACTGTTTGCATCCAGGTTTAGCACATGAGGATACCACAGTCTTAGGAACTATGGTGTCAAAGTTTATTCCTAACATTTTGCTCCTAAGTATGTGATAATTGTGTCACAGCAACCAAAAGATTTTGGATTATTTTTAAGTAGTCTGCATGTAGTTTTATGTGTGACAATTAGCCACTGTTCATGTTCAGTTTCTTGATGAATCTTCTACTCTCCTGGTATATAATTCAAGGTTATTAGCAATTACCTTTATGCCCTTCACTACTGAGTTGCAGGTCTCTGGGCTCAGTTCATTCTTGATGCCTCTCCTGAGTGATTGCCTCTCACCTTCTATTTTATTGCAATGTTTGAGATTACCATGGATTCTCTTGATGTTGGCTCCACGAAGGACCAGTAGCAAAGCTTTGGCAATGGAGAATCCTCTTTGAAATTTATAATGAATAATTCACTTCCCATGATGATTCACTTAAACATCAGCAAGGCAGAAGTCAGGGAATGATGAAAGAATTATTTATTTAGCTATCTGGTTTTGTTGTAGTAAATATATATTTTCATCAAATAAATTGATACATACACTAGAATATGTATGTGACAATAATGTGAATTTATGATGCCTATTAGAACACACAGTATTCTTGCTTTTTGTATATTAATGTTATTTGTAAGAAGCCATTAGTGGTAGTTTCTTTAAATATAAAATATAATTACACTAACGTCTAAAAATTCACCACAATATCTTGAATATTTGTGTCACTTAAATTAATGCATACTTTCTATTTTTCATTTATCCCACTATATTTTATGTCTTAGTTTAGTATACTGATCAACAAAAGACAGAGAAATAATTCATGGTACTATATAGGTCTTCAGGGTGCACACACACATGCACACACACGGGTACACATGTCTAAATGATCACTTATGCAAAAGTATGTGCATGCATTTTTATTGAAGTGCATTTGCAATTCAGCTTCTTTATCTTATTAAAGTTACATTTTTACATTTGTGATTTTCATTAGGTAAATGAATTGGTTGTTATTCAAACAGGTAACAAATTATGGCATGGAATTTTTCTTACTAGCACAGTCCACCTAGTAATATGTTTACTCCAATGGTATTTGTAAATAACTAGGCTTTAAATATAATTTCAGTAGTGCCTTTTAACCAACACATGGCTTCATATAATAGCATAAACCTAAAAATATATGATGTAATTTTAAAATTTATCCAGTAGAATTGACAAAGCTTTTTGATCTCAAAATTTAGTTATATAATAATTTAATATGTAACTAGTAAGAAAAAGTGTAGATTTTTACTTAATACTATTCTTTATAATAATGAAGATAGGTTTTAATCAAAGAAATTCATATGAATAATAAAATATAAAGTTGTTTGCTTGTTTTGATCTCAAGAAAAAACTTTATTCATATATAGCTCCTAGGTGCTGTCACAGGCTTGCTTTCTATTTCCAGATGATTAGACTTACTCTTGTCCCCATATAAGAGAGATGTTGCATGGTATTTGGCAGTGTTTATCATAAATCATCTTCCCTTCACATCTAGAGTATTGGATATGACAGGCAACTCCATAAAAAAGGAGTTAAATTTTATTATTTGAATAATAATATTATAATAACCTCACTTTCCTTTAGAACCTTATAGATAAGTGTTTAGGCTGGGCAAAATCTGATAGTATTCAATAATAATTAAAGTATTACCACATATAAACTTTCAGCGAAGAGCAGGCATCTGGGAAAATTCTTCATCTTGTTAAATAAAAAGAATCATGAATTCACACATGGTTGTGTGATTGTGGAAAAATGCATCAAATTTGTATGAACATGCCAAAAAGTTTAGAAATTAGATATTCTTCAACAATATATAGATAGCTAGATTAGAAAGAAAGAAAGAAAGAAAGAAAGAAAGAAAGAAAGAAAGAGAGAAAGAAAGGAAAAAAGAAAGATAGGATAGATAGATAGATAGATAGATAGATAGATAGATAGATAGATAGATAGGAGATAGAAGATTGATAGTATTATGATGCATAGAAACTGTATAATTAAAAGATGAATATGAGCTGAATATCAAACTTACTACTATATTAACTTTATTTTCTATAATTTATTATTACTTATTACTTATCAAATATGTGTTGCTTCAGCTATTTTATATACAGCCTAGTATGTAAGTACAGGTTTTACACACTGTTATATTGGAAGAGTCATTCTTTTTTACTACATTAGACAAATAGAAAGCAGATGTCTGTCTAGCATGCATTTTTGTCCTAAACTAATCACACTTTGTAAGTAAAAGTACCATTTTGGTTCATCTATCTCTATTACTTTATTTCATCTTTTTGAAAACAATATTTAAAAAATCAAAAAGATTTCCTTAATCATTCACTATTACTCCTTGGATTTAATGAGGGATAATTGGAGACTGATCAGTTCTTTTAGTCTTAAAGAATAGACTCTATGCATTGATTCTTTTAAGTTTTAAGTATATCTAGTTTTGATTCCATTTGTCACATAAGGAACTAAGTTTGTTTTTTATGTATTGCTTAATATATTTTACTAAGACAAGGTTTTGAAGGAGATAGATTTTGATCACTTTGAAATTACCACATATATTGTTTGACTACTTGTGATTTATTTTGAAAAGACTTCTAAATTCTTAATAAGGTCTACATAGTGACTTTGTTTATAGAGTAAGGGTTTTTTAAAGAAAATTCAAGGTTGTTTCCATGATAACCTCAGAAACATTTTAGAATGGATTATGAATTACTAGTATACTTGACATAAAGTTCCATATGGTGGTTGAGGTGAGAGGGAACTAGGTGAAGTAGAGGGAGGACCCATAAGTAGCAAAAATTATGTGACAAAAGAATTTATTTTCAATAAAAGAGGAAAAAAAAAGAATTTTCCGTGGATATAAAAGTCATGTTAAAAGACATACAAGAAATTCCAAGTATGGTTTCTAATGTGTAGAACATTAAGTCTCCTGATGACCTTGTTTTACTCCCTCATAATCATATTTCCTTTATCTGGAATATGTATTCAAGTATGTTCAGTTGTTTATGGAGAGAAGAAATACTGAGAACACCCATGGCCTTACAGGTTGCTCTTTACTATCTGTCACATAGACATCATGATTTATATATTAAAGATGAGTGATTAGAGATTCTGTCATGTTGTCTTGCTCTTGAAATGCTCCATAATCCTAATGAAAACAATTATCTGTCTAACACAGAAATACATGTTCTTAAATATGCAAATCCAGAAGTAGATATCTTAGATTGAGCAAATGAAACACTCACATTTATAACATATAGCCTTTACCCAATAAAATAAATTTAGAACACTTTTAAATTGACTATGTATTACTGTGGTAGACCACAGACATTAGAACCTTACTGAGTCTCTATGGCTCTAGATAAGCCCTGCTAAATGTCTAGAAAGAGCAGTTCCACCATTGTTAATTTAGTAGTATTGCTTGGTTAGTGATACCACTGTAAGATAAATGACTGTTCCTATTGATCTTTCTCTGACTTGTGCAGTCTTTCACAGCTGATTGGTGCTTTTTTCATGAAGCTTTGAGAACTCATAAACATATGAAGTCTTCTACACAGAAACAACTGATATCTAATTTTACTTCCCAATACTATCTGTTGTCATTTCACAAGCATTGGATGCAGACAAATATGTATCTGTCTCTGAAATCCATATGGCTTTTCCATCTGTTACTTACTTCTTTGTTTATGCTACTTATTAACCGACACATATTATAAAGGTCCAAATCAGTTACCATCTCACATGACCCCATTTTCACTAATATGGTAATGTATTTGATACCATGTGTCCATACTTACTTTGGGAACTATTCTTACTTCCTCTTAACTCATGTTTGTCAAATAGGAATATCTTGAAAATCTAGGCAAACTTTTCAATAAAATAAGTTATTACCTACATATGATAAATTTAGACTGTGAAAATGTAAAACACTATTTAGGATTTGGAAATCCATACAGCTGTGAGAGAAATTTTGCCATTTTACTGTTTGTTGAGAAATAATTTGATTGGAGATGTTTTATGAGGAAGTCTTTTTTTTTAAGTAACTTATGCAAGGGAAGTCTTTGAGAACATGATAACAAAATTTGAAATTTTGAATACTTGTTTAAAAATTGAATTGAAAGATTCTCTAATCTTTTGAACAAAGAAGTGGATATCCCATAACCAAGCCATCCTGTTTAAAGATATCTTTGGGGAAAGTGAGAAGAAATTATTGTATAAAAAAAATATTGGTGTCAATGTGCCCATGATAGATGATATTGTCAAAACAAAACAAAAACAAAATATAACCATTAGAAAGGTCAACAACAATATTTCCAATAAGTAGGACATGGAAAGAAAATAAGGTGCACTTACAGAGGAGGGCAATAAGGTTATTTCAAGAAGTTTTTGAACATTAGGGAAATAGGTGAAATTGAGATCCTTGAAAATTTGTACCTTGTGTTTGGCTGACTGTAGACTACTGAGATCTAGTACTCAGAAAGAATAGTAGGTTTGATGGTAGGCAGTGGGAGTCTAGAATTGGTAAGATTTATTTGAAAAAGGGATATTTCTACTCAGCCAGCTGAGCTGAGTTGGAAAAATGCAGTGTTGGAAATCACGTTGTATATAAGAGATTAGAGTCATGTAATTTTAAAGGAATGTAGCAAGGCAGATGGCACAGAGAAACCATGAGACAAGGCACTGGGAAAGATAAGAGCCTGTAAAAGGTTTGAATCTGGGCCAAGTATATTGGTCCATGGCTCTTATCCCAACCCATAGGTGGATTCCTGAAAGTTCATAACCAGCCTGGGCTACATAGTAATAACCATACCAGCCAAGACTCTATACTAAACAATATACTAGAAAGGGAACTAGAAGCTATTAGTCAGAGGTAACTAAGACACACATAAACTCACTCACACACACACACACACACACACACACACAGATACAGAGAGACAGAGCAGAGACAGAGACAGAGAGACAGAGAGAGAGAGAGAGAGAGAGAGAGAGAGAGAGAGAGAGAGAGAGAGAATTAGGGAATTATAGCTTTTGGTTTTAAGTTGATTCTTCCTTTCTTTTCTCTTCCTTCCTTCATTTTCTTCTTTCTCTCTTTCTCTTCCAGGATAATTCTAGATTCATAGCCAAACCTATTTCTGCAAAGAAGGGACAGGAATTTCCTGCTTTCTGCCCTCACAGACTCCCATTACTAACATCCTCACCAGATTTGTTGCCATTGATAAGGAATACTTACACTCTATTCTCAAAACAGTCCATTCCTTTACACGGGTTCACCCTTAATGTGGTGCACTATTTGGCTTTAGAGAATAATGTAATTGCATGTGTCTACCACTATAGCATCTTATGGAAGACTGCACTATCCTAAAGTTCATGAGTGTTCCACCTCTTTATCATTCTCTGCTCTCTAACTAGAAGAAATTGAAAAAACAAACAAAAACTGAAAGCAGTCTATATTACTATGGAATTAAATTTGGTTGTTATGACTGTGGGATGGGAGAGAACGTAAGTCAGTAGGTTTGACTAGGGTGTTTTCACAATTACAGTGACTGGAGTGGAGAATGGAAAGGATTGCGGAGGAAAGATAAATAGTATACACTGGTCTCAAAAAATTGTTATAGAAGGAAAGAAGATAAGATTCTGACTTGAGCAGAAAGAAAAAGTGAGGAATGTCCAAGAGTAGGAAGAGATTAAGGTGCAAAAGTTGAGCTGGGGAAATAGCTCAAAACATTAGTCTCAAAAGTGAGAGAGCCTATGTTAAGATTCCCAAAACCCAATGCCAGATGTGGCCTACAATCCCAACATCACTACAGTGAGATGGTGGGTGGAGACAAGAAAAATCCCTGAAGCTTGCTAGCCACATGGCAATAGCAAGCAACAAAAACACTGTGTCACAAAATATGAAACTTGAAGACTATTTATGACACAGGGATGTCCTCTGACTGGCATGACCATCTTGGCATACACATGCCTGTATTCAAGCATTCTCACACAATATACACACATACACACAGAGAGAGAGAGAGAGAGAGAGAGAGAGAGAGAGAGAGAGAGAGAGAGAGAGAGAGAGAGAGAGAGAGAGGAGAAAGGACAGAAAAATAGAGGGTGATGCAACATTTATAGATGAATATCACTTAAAAAGGAATAGAACCCCACCTTATCTGTACTTGCTAGATCCCTGTTATAGGCTACCTCTATTATATCATTGTTGTACTTCATATCAATTTTTAGGTATTCTTAACTGTGACAGACCACAGAAAGGAGTGGAAAGGTATTAACACAGTGGTTAGGCTGTTGTAGCTGTGACAGCTTTCCCCAGTCACATCATATTTGTTATACTTGATGCTATTATTAGCTGAGAGAATGACTACTCAGTCAAGTTAAAACTTAGAAACTGTGTTCTCTTAAATGACGCTAATAGCTCAGTCACATGTGAACATCCTTCCCTTCCCCTCAGACAGTCAAGGTGGATTAGTATAATTCCAAAGAACATTAATTATTCCATGAAACATTTAGATACGTTAAGATTGAACTTCTGAAGTAATTGGTTAATTTTTGGTAATTAATACAATGAAATTTTTGCTATTCTGTGAAAACCCTTTAATAAAAACAGAAATTGTAATGGGAGTAAAATGTATGCAGAAATATTATGATAGTCTCTTTTCCACTGTATTGTCAGTTTGAATTATGAGAGCAACCTAAGATTCTAACCCATGACACTGCCCTCATAGATATATTTAACTGCTTAAATTTGGCTCGTTGCTGCACAGTCTGTAATGCAAACAGAAAAGGTTGGCACCTCAACCCCAAAGCCTTCTCTTGTGTCCTTTCATGTATAATGAACAAAGGATAAGGATAACAAAAACAAATAACAAAAGACACAAATATGGCCTTTATTTCATGACACTGAGTTGAACATCTTTTCTTCTCTTTTCTTTTCTTTTCTTTTCTTTTTTGAAAATGGTTTTTAATTTCCCTTCTTCCCTCACCCAAGTTTCCTTTGCATAGCATCCAATCCCGATACTCGGTCTTCTGCTTAGTAAGTCTACAGTCATCTTTCTTTCCCAACAAATGAAAAATATCTTTACTGTTAAACTGATGGCTGATAACAATCATTTGTTCTTCTCAGAGTACTTATGGCCTGCTCATTGTTGATAATTCCTTATAAAGAGGACCTAAAATATTATAGTTTCAAGAATTGGTGACTAGTGTTTGGAAGTTATATCTCTCGTGAACAAATAGTTATTTCCCTTAGAGTAATTCATTTTAACCTCTTAGCTAGAATCCTTTTCCTCAGTCATCGCAGGATGGGCCAAAGCCCTCCAAACTGAGTCACTAAGGTTGTGGTCAAAGCTCAAGAGGCTAAGAACACTGTGCCTTTGCTGTGGCATCAGTCTCTGCAAAGACGGTGGCAGACAGGCATCTGTACCCATTAAAACCCAATTTTTCTATTAGGAAGACAGCAGATCTGCAGACCTGCATAGTGAGTTTATCTGCCAGGTGTCACAGGTTAGTCAATGACTAAGCCAAGACAAAACTCAGATGTCCATACCCAAAGTATTTCATTAGCATCCTATGACCTGTGGTGCTCTCTGCTTTGTTTTGATTCCTTTTCACCTCTCAGTACAAACATCTGAGCTTAGAAGAGGACCTGAGTTCCATTCCTTAATGTTACCAAAAGTAGAGCAAATTAATTTGTTTTATTTTTAAATCTGTCCCTGAAAAAAAAAAATCTCTGAACAAGTGCTTGTGAATTTGTACTCTCACGTAGTTTGTGTTTTCCATCTTCTGTGGACCATGGGGTTTTTAGCCCAACCCTTGTCAAGCAGAACACAGAAAGGATTTGACAACGGCTAGGCGATGCTCCAGTTTGTAATTCCAATAATTTGATTGTTTCAAACAATACACTCTTGTCCATGCTGCCTATGTTTTCTCTATCAGTTTATATTTTATCATCTTTCTTAAAGTAACCTTTTACTCTTTTGAACACACCCTTCCCTTGCAAGTTGAAGGTCTTGTGTAGTATTACTGACTCTTTCCTATTTGTCTAAAATCACCTGCTCCCGCCATGTGTCTTGTTAGTTGCTATTTTTAACCCACTTGCAAAAATAGTTGAATCCTAACCTTGCCCTAAATAGGTCTACACTTTTTCCAACCTCTGAGTCCTGGTCACTTGCTCCCTGTAGGCAGTGGTATAACTCATAAAGCTTCTGTTGCCTTTTGGCTGGTAGTCTCACTTGCAAGGCAGAGAAACCTCTCTACCTTCTCCTGTTTGTTTTGCTGTATTTAGATTACTTAGGGCTTAATGTCTCATTTTCCAAGGATACATATTGAGAAATGGATATTGGTTTTCTAGATCAGTGCCCAGCAATTAGTAGGTATTCTTAGTGGGACTCTTTTATTCATCTTGTATGGAAATTTTTTTTCTGTTCTCTGTTATTATGCTTAATCTAACAATCTCATTTAGAAGGCAAGAGCACTTTTGAGGAAAAATAAAATAGTAAATAATAGTCACTCAGAAAAAGGTTGTTTTGTGAAATTTTTAGTGGGAGATTTCTTTCTTATGGACCAAAAAAATTCTCAAGTATATAATGACTGTTGTTTTGGTTTTGTTTTTTTCAGAATAATGATGCATTTAAAGACAATAGGGTATAATTAACTTTTCCTTCCATATGTCTTTTCCAAACTTCATAACTATCAAGGCTATATGTTTCTAGGTCTTATATCAAGATTTAATTTATTATTTAATGAGTAGATCATAGAGTCTGTATTGCTTTAGATTCCTTGATTCAGGATTAGTCAAATCAGGAAAAGTTTATCCCAGAGACATTTTTATAAAGTCTGCTCATGAAACTATGCTAAACCTGGGAATTGTTGGAAGCACAGATTTGTGGCTCCCCTCCCCCCATTGATATGATTAATTATAAGTTGCATTTTAGCAAGATCTATAGTCAATTTATGCTCTCCATAATATTACAAATGCACTTAAACTGCATATATGCTAAAACGTATTTGAATCAGTTCTTTCAAAATACACACACACACACACACACACACACACACACACACACATGTATATACCTTGATTTTCTTAATGATAGTATGAAAATACTAGAACAACTTAGGAAAATATCCAGGAAACTTATAGCTTGCCATAATGTTTACTGCAATAAGCAAAAGTCTCAGGAACAAGTAATTATATGCTCTGCAAGAAGCCTCACTTAACATTATGAAGTTAAAAATGGTTTTCTATCATTTCATCTCTGGTATGTACCATAGGAATTTCAGTAGTAAAAGGATTATTTATGGGATATAAGAAGGATAAAGAGATTTACTGTAATGTGAGTTATTGTAGATATTTTTAGTGGTGTTTACTCTTCTATTAAAATTCCATTTATAAATACCTTATTATCATTTGTTAGATTAAATGAAACTTTATGGAATGCTTGATGACTGTGGCCTGTGCATTAAATATGCACATATATTTTAACACTATTTGCATCTTATAAGGCACTTAATATTGACTCGTCATGGTGTTGCTGCTTAGCCACTTCCTTAATTTTATTTAACTTTTAAACATTATTCATTTTAAACCAGATAAAGTGTTTCCAGATGCTGTGTGAATAGGACTAGTTTCTGTTTCTGGAATCAGAAAATTGATATGTCCCAGCATTTGATTTACTCATGTCTTTGCATACACTTTCTCTCAAGCTCTCAAACCGTAGCTCATATCTTTGATTTCTTATTAATTCTTAAGTTTATGTTTGAATCTTGTTTTAATTAATTGAGCATGTTCTTTGACAATTCCATATATTTATTTAGTGCATTCTGATTACACTCTCCTCTTGTCTCCTCTGTCTGTGGTGGTTTGAGTAAGATAGCATAGGCTCATATATTTGAAAGCTTAGTCACCAAGGAGTGACACTCTTTGACAGGATTAAAAAAATTAGGAGGTGTGGCCTTGTTGGAGGAAGTATGTTACTAGAGGAGGGCTTTGAGGTTTCAAAAGCCCATGCCAGGCCAAGTCTTTCACTTTCTGCTTGCAGGTCAGGATGTAGTTCCCAGCTCCTTCTCCAGCATCATGCCTGCCTGCATGTCACCATACTCACTGCAGTAATGATAATGTACTAAGCCTCTGAAATAGTAAACAAGGCCTCAATGAAATAGTTTCTTCCTTAAGAATTGTCTTGGCCATGCTGTCTCTTTTCAACAATAGAACAGCAAATAAGACACTGTCTTATCTCTCTCCCATCCCTATCAAGGCCTTCCTCCCAAGGCTCTCACCCCTGCTCCTCCCCAGCACTCATAGAGCTCATGCCTTTTGATTTTGTTTTATGACCCACTTTGTATAACCAGGGCCTCGTGGGATTGAAACTATTCATTGGAACATGGTAGGTTTCTCAATAGATTTGCAACTGAAGGCAATGATTCCCACTCACACTGAATTTATCAGTAGTAAAAGGTTCAAGAGTGACAGTCAGGGAGCCTGCAGCCCATCCATTCACACTTGACTGTTGACAGGCCCATTCTTTTGCAGGCCCAGTGCAGGTATCAACACAACTGTGCATATGTATTGCAATGGTTATATCTTGCCCCAAAGATGACATTTTAAGCCTTTTCCTTTATTGTTTGGTCCTTAAAAGTATTCTTTATCTTCTGCAATGTTCCCTGGAACTTGAAGATGAAGCTTTAATTTTATATTTTTATTTTAACAATATTTTGTTTACTGTAAATTTTTCTCTTGAACCAAAATACAATTATTGCTATTAAAATATTACTATAAAAAGAACTTCATATTAGTAAGAAGGATGTTACTAACAAAGTACTACTTTCTAATATTGGCAATATATATTAATACATACTGCTACTACTTAAAGCTGAATTTTACAGGTACTTATTCCTTTAACTGCTTTTGAAATATTACATGTTTAATCATGTTCACTAAGTTCCATCTTCAACTTTTGAAATAAATAAAACACACATATACAACAAAGCAGTAATTGTTAAAGTTAAAAATCGTGACCAATTAAGTTATGCTATTCAAACCTATGTAAATAAAACACTTTCAAGAGAAGCATGTACAGAAAAAATAGAGGATAATCTTGTTTGTACAAAAGAAGAGGCTATTCTCTCATTTGGTATGTGATAGCATATGAGAGTCCAGATTGACTGCCAGTTTGGTGAGTATGAGACTGTTGAATGCATCTTTTCTATAATCTTAGGACTAGCTCTGAGGGTCTCATCTTAAAGGTAAGTGCCCTTAAGATTTAAATAATTTAGGATGGTTTAAGCAATTTAGGATAATTTTTGTTTTTCCATTTTTTTTCATTCTTCTATCTGAGCTCCATTCTTGAATGAAAGTTTGAAGGACTGAGATCCTATATGTGTACAGTTTGATAATTATATATCAAATGTTTCAGAATGATAAGGAATTGCGCTTTATGAAACACCCCTAGAAGACAACATTTGGAAAACTAATGTGTACTTTTTTAGGTATCTTGAAAGTAGTAAATAAAATATTCTCTGCTATCAAAAGGAGTATAGTTTATGTTTTCCTTATTTTTTTATGTTCTTGGGAGCTGAGGGAAATACCTTCATTTTAACAATACTCAAGTGGTTAGTCATTGCTCTAAATGCCTATCTAGAAAAATATGAAACATGTTTACTATAGACTGGCCAACATGCAGTTTCACCAACAAGCATAATTTTCTCTCATACCTGTTACACAGGATCTTTTCTATCTCATAATAGAAACTCTTTAACAATGAAGTAAATTACAAAATCTTAAATTCTTTTTTTATTAGGTATTTTCTTTATCTACATGTAAATTTCTCCTTTCCCAGTTTCCCCTTCAAAAAACAAACAAACAAACAAAAACAAGAACAAACCCCTGTTGCCTCTTTACCTCTAAATCAAGAATAGTATCTCACTTGAGTGAATGAGAACAATCACTGGCATGATGTTTATAACAGTGCCAGGAAAAAAGTAGGGTTTTGTTTGTTTGTTTGTTTGTTTTGCTGTTTATTGAAGCGTTCTAGATACAGAACCCAAGCCCATGGTCATATAAGTCCAGAAAGAAATTAGTTTTAAATCATTGCAACACCTCAATACTCTAAGAGCCAAAGCTTACTTTTTTTGCATATAGTAGAAAATCAAGAAAGAAAAATATGTATAAATGGGAATAATCCTAAGAGATGTTAAAGTACACTTGATTAATTAATCCACAAATATTTGTTGAATACCTACTATGTATGAAAGAACTTACAATGACAAATAATATCAAGAAGTTCTCTCCTCTCATGGAACTTAGATGAGAATGTGTGTTGAAAAGAAAGCATGTCAAACAGTGGGGTGAGTTCAAGAGGAAAATGAGCTTAATGAAAGAGCAACACAGCAGAGACTTTTGTTTTAATATCGTGATCAAGGAAGAAGGGAACTATTAGCTGAGACAAAGAGGAATAAGTTCAAGCCAAGGGACCAAGTCACCAGGCTCCTGGAAGGACCCTGGATGTTCTCAAGAAAACTGGGAACTTAATACAAATTATACTTAACATTATTACAATTGAAACATGCTAAAGAATGGATTATTTATGTTTGTTGAGTTGTTAACCAGTTTTCCATCAATATGAAAAATACCTGAACTCATAAAGATGGAAAGTTTATGTTTGCTCCTATGTTTAGTGATTTCGGTTTGCAGTCATTTAGCCTTCTCTGGTATTTGGGCCCCATGATAGTACGTCATGGGAACATTTAGCATAGAAAGCTGTCCCATCGCCTCATGGGAAGCATGAAGGAAGAGAGATAAAAAGGAACTATGACAGGATGGTAAAAAATAGTGTACACTGGAGATAAGAAGAACAGAAGGAGAGGAGAAAAACCTATGAGGGAAGGGGAGGGGAGAGGCAGGCTGAGTCTCAGTGTCTCCATTGAGGTACACCCTCAGTGATTTTAGTCCCTCCCAGTAAGTCTGACCTTTGAACTACCTCCTCCTCAGGGCCTGATGTGAGGAGTCTCTAATGCATGCTCCTTTGTAGAATATTTACATACTAAACTATAGCCCCACATAACATTTCTAAAGTTTCTTCAGTTGATTGTGATAATTTACTAATTGCCAGGTTTCAACAAAGTAATTTCCAAATAAATGAAAACCTGCAGTGAAATAAAAAATTAAAGTTAATGAATTAAAGCAGTGAATAATCCCCAATCTCAACTTACATTTAATTTCTACATGCTTCTAAAAAGGAATGTATTGCTTCTGGTTCTTGACTTATCAACTATGAATTAAAATATGACTGTCAGAAAAAGTTAAGAATTTTACACTTCTCATCATCACCCAATTTTGTTACTTCTGTTTTTATTCCCCATTAACCCAAGTAACCACTTTATTACTAAAATAATAGACTTAAAAATTCTGTTCTTCCAAAATATTGACTCTGTTATGAGAATAACTATTTAACTGCAACAACAGAAAGTGATCTGTTTTCTTTTGTAAAGCCAGTAAAAACTTTTCAAGATACAAATCATATTATTCTTCTGGTCCCTTTGTAACTTGCTTCTATATCCTTTATTCATGTTTTAAATGCTGTCTGTTGTTCATCTACCCTGTGTTCTAGTTAATGATTTGATATATAAAGGAGGACAAGGCTGATTAAAAGAACTTAAGGGTAGGGTTAATAATCTGCCAAATTGAATAGTTTTCTTTCCATTTTCACTTCTCCCTTAAATGATAATGTGTTGATAGGCAGGTTTCAGGCTAGGTCATCAAGTCATAACTGAGAATAAAGCATCATTGCCATGACCAGACAGTGGCACTCCATGGTGGAGGCTGACTGACTTCTCATGGAAATCTGTAGTTCTGCCAGTAGTCACTGCTGTGTGCTGCTTACCTAAAGCATTGCTTCATCTGTATTGAGTGCTTTCTCAGGGTAGTTTTCTTAGACTAATAAGCCAATTCTCAGACTTGATCTTGGGGTAAAATCCAGGGCTATAAGAAAGCACACTTTATTTCACAGAGAAATCATGGAGATAGGGTTTCTCAATGGCAGGGTTAATTCTACTCAATGAGGGTCTCATGCCCCACCCTTACCCCACATATTTCCTGAGAAGTCATAATTATTCTGGTGATTTGTTTGTCTTCCTTCTTCAGTGCTCATTTACTACCCAGTTTCTCAAACCTGCTTTACTTCTGGTACCTTTAGATTATTTTATTTCATTTTCTCCTGTAAGTAATTTTATTGCTTTAAAAAGCAAGGGGAGTAAATAAAGGCAGTAGATTTAGATGATCATTTATCATGCTACAACAGAAATTAATAAGTTATTTTGAAATAAAATGATAACATAAGCAATAAATATTTACAGACTATGTACATATTCATGTCACAACATACAATTTAACAAGGCTCCAACACCCTATTCTGCTTGAAAACCCTATTCTACTTGCGTATACAGGGACTTACAGAATGACAAGATCTCACTTAGAGCTGGATGCACTGTAACCTCAGCCCATGGGAGCTCAAGTCCAAGATCAACCTGAGATGTCTTAGAAAGCAAATCAAAACAAGCATTCCATTTAGAGCACGATTTTTTCTTGTTTAATTCATTTAGTTCAGGAAGTTTTGATTTCTATTAATAACAGCGCAAGTGCCTCTTTCCCCTCCCTAGTAGTAAAACAGTAACTCAACAAAATTCGTCCTACCATCTAGTCTATCAGAAAAATGTCAAGCCATGATCTTGGCCAAATATTAGAAAGAAGGGTTTTGTCATTTTAGCAGGCACTTCAACAATCCCTATAACTTACAGCTCCTTGAACCTGAATCTTAAAACTATGGAGCAAAAACCATAGAGGTCTTTATGGGATTATATCCATACAGACTTTACTCAGGCTGCCTGTAGGCTGTCTACTGGAGCCCAGTGATCACTTCACAAGGCTCTTCCTAGAGTGTGTAAATTGTAAATGAAATGGGCCCTATTACAGCATTTTGTACGTGAATACGTATGCAGAGAAACATTTTAGCCATTTATGGCTTCTGAGGGCCCTTCCCACACTGAAATCCATAGATAATAGAATATGCCATATTCTATAGAGCAGAACTCTCTTTTGGCAATAAAATGTGGACATTGTGTAGAATGTGGAAAAGGCTGTTGTTTCTGTTTGGCAGAGGAGAAAAATAGACAGGAAATATCTATAGAGAAGTAGATGGAGGGTAGGCATGCATGTTTCTTCTTGATCGTGAAGGACATGTTCATTTGGGATAATAACTAAGGGGTAATTATTATTATGTTTTCACAAATGATAGTATGATTATACATTATGCATTTAGGGAACTCAAAGATTTATAAACCTTAGTGACAAAATAATAGAGAGTTCCTCCAGGTTCATTCTTGTTCTTCCAAGTCACTTTAGTATTAATACAAAACCTTTTCTCAAACTGCCTTTGTCTTCCAAGTAGTCCAGTAATCATCTTCTTTCTGGCTGTATTAATGATCTATGAAAGTGCTAATTTATACCTACTATTTTCCAGACTAAAATAAAGGAAGCAAAATTCTCCTGAGCAGAGAAGAATGCTTTCTGTATAGAAGCCAGGTATCTGGTAATCATCGCCTGGACTGCCATAACACGTGTACCCAAACTTTCTATCTTAAGTAAGTTTATAAATTATTAGGCTGCCAAGTTTTTGCAGTTTCCCATTATTTTGTATTGATCAAACCAGGTAGCTCATGGGCATTTGTCTAAAAATAAATGCCAGATATATTTAGAGGTCATTTATATCCAAATATCTTTAAGTAAGATTAAGTTAGGGAGAGTGCTATGACCTTTAGTCATATTGAAAATAAGAAGAAAGTATACCACTAATAGCTATGTCGAACTGCGGTGTGGTGAATAAGATTCACTTATATTTTGAGTGGATGCTATATAAGAGCAGTTTCTAAAGAGCGGTTTCTAAAGAGCATTCCCTCAGACTATGTTTCGGCCCTGCTTGTACATTCGGCATAAACCAAGTATACAGTCGCAAGGAAGATACTTCACACTTCTGAGCTCCATCTTACATAGCACATTGGGCAAGGGCCCAGACGTTCTGTAGAGTTATTCCACTCAGTTATATACGTTATTTTGCCAAATATTTTCTCACATCCACATTCTTTTTTCTTGTTCAGAGCCTATGCTACAGTGATAATATAACTCAACACTGTCCTCAAAGAGAGTCATGACCCTCATGCAGCTGCGAGCAACTGAAATGTGACTGATGTGGCCAGTAGCTTGGCATACTTTTATTTCATGTTATAACTGGAAATTAAGTGTAGAAAGCTGTGTCTAGTTGTTGTTTTGTGGATAGGTTGAAAAGACAGAGATAGCTGAGATGCTATTATAAAAATTCCTAAATACATATGCAAGCGTGTATAAAACTACTCTGCAATTGGATTCTGATAGGACACTCCTCCACTTTTTTCTTTTTTCTTTTTTCTTTTTTAGTAACAAATGCCTTTTTTATTGGATATTTTCTTTATTTACATTTCAAATGTTATCCCCTTTCCAGTCCCCTCCCAAATCCCCTATCCCTTCCCCGCTCCCCCTGCTTCCATGAAGGTGTTCTCCCCACCCCTAATACCCTGCCTTCACTTAGCATTTCCCAATAACCCTTGCCAAGATATCAAAGTTTTGATAATTCATATCTTTTACATTTGGATATGGTTAAGTTAAATATTAATCCTATTTTTTCATGGAATTCTTGATTGAGAACTATGTTGCCTTGGTGTGAAACAAAAATAAATATTATTTATATGTCCTGCAGATTTTACTATATTTTTAATTCATAATATTGAGGCAATTTGAGCCAATTTGAGGCAACTTACCTAAGTCACTAACGTGACCTCTTATGTTCCTTAAATATATGTTAAATGAAATGCATGCTGTAAGAAACAAAACTTCCCTAAATAGAAGAGATTTTATTTAGGACGGCTGCTCTTAAGCAGATACAAATGGCTGTTCATCATTCACATCCCCCTTGTCTCTCTAGGGGTACCATCAGTGCCCAAATCTATTGAACCCATCACATTCTATTTTCTTTACTGATCTATTTTAATCCAAATCTGTAAATATTGCCCTCCTTCTTGATTAGCCTTTCTTCTCTACATTTACTTTCAAGTAATGTAATAGTCTGTAACTGCTTTTAACCTGTCCCTTTAGACCATCAAGAATTCTACATTTAAGGCTATATTGTTTTAGAACAATGGGTATTACAATAATACAATTACAGGAAGCATATCTAAGAGATGAAAGTAATACCTCACTCTATTATGTTAAGATTTGGCATTTTTGACACCAGCTTGATAGTTCAATGAATGTCCGTTTGCCTCAAGTGTTTTTTTTTTCAAATAATGAGTTAGTTCTCATTTTTCGTTACAACAAATTGAGGCACTAAGTTCATGTCTGTGGGCTGAATAACAAAACAGCTGAGGGTCATCGGAACTCCCCTTAGTTTTCATTGTCTTTCTTTTGTTCATGTGGTTACAAATACCTATTTTTATGAGCTTTTTCGACACCATACCATTACATTCTCTGAGGCTCAGTGTATGTACTCTTAAATAGAATGTCATAAATGCTTTCCTTTGGTTTTAGTTGTAGTTGGTATAAGTCTTTTGCTTCCTGGGTTTGCTGAGACAAGTCGGGAATTTGAGCATTCAGGAGGCTGAGGCAGGAGACTTGTGAGTTCAAATCAGGTCTGGACTAGACCCTTTCTTAGATAAAGGGAAGAGAAAAGAGAAGAAAGAGGGATGGGTGAAAGCAATCATTTGAGAGGATACTTTATCTTAAACAATGTCAAATTTTGGAGTATCCTCAGAAAACTTTAGTTAGCAGACTAGAAACAAAACATCCTATCCCACCATGTAGTTTTAATATGCCCAATAAAAAAGGTCCAAGTGCGTGAGGTTATATGTGCATGTGTGCATGCATTCATGTTTACTAAAACAATAGGAATACTGTATAAAGCATTTCACTGAATCACAAAACAACAGCAGGGCTTTTCTTGAAAACACTAAAGCTTTAGTTTTAAGGAAATGTTAAGTCTATTACAGACATAGTATTCTTCAGTGAGGTTATAAGAACCTATAAGATAGTTATATTATAGAAAAGTATGTGTTCAGAGGTGTGAATTTACAATAGAAATAACAATATAGTTAGGTTCTTATTATTTGTCAAAATGTTCCTTGTTTTAGCCATATATATTATTGCTTGTTTCTTAATAATATGTTGGATTATGTTTGTTAAATAACCTTTACATAATTCTTTTATGTAATGAAATACATAAACTCTAAGGGAAATAAAAGAATCCTCGTCAACCTATCAAATTTGTAGTGTCCTGGGGTTAATGACAGTTTCAGTTTAGGCAAATCTTCTCTCTACATTGGGCTACCCACCCAACACTTACCCCCAACCCAATTTAATTAGGCTGTCAATCACAGTTAGTGGCAGCATACATTTTCACAGCTGCCCGGCCAGTGCTTTGTTTTAGCCAAGCTTAGTAAACAGAAGACTGAGTGAGTTCACCCTTGAGAGAAGAAAGACACAATCTGTGCTAGTGATCCTACAGTCACCCTTTCCACGGTCACATAGTGTAAGTGGACAGAAAATGAATATGGTATGTTAAATGAGAAGAAGCTCTTCAACAAGAGAAAGCGGCAAGTCAGAGACAGCTCTCCTCTCCTCATCGGAGTGTTTCGAACACAATCAAAAGTGCAAAGGAAAGCTTTGGCTCCAGACTCTGGAGGGCAGTGAGCATTTAGGACAAGGCTATGTTTTAAGATTGCACACCTCTTATTTGGGAACAACTCCTAAAATAACCTTCGACCTCAAGGTTTCCCTGAGTTTTTAAATGTCAATAGGTAGAATTAAATCTTCAGTGTGTGGAACTGTGTTTATTGTCGATATTTGTCACTTGAAGATCATTTCCCAGAGTTTTAAACTATCTGCATGAAAACAGAAAATAAAAATGTAGGCGAGAGAAAAAGTTCTCCAGCTTGTATTAAAGACAGCTCTACAAGCTTTGAGATGTGTCATAGTCACAAAAGGAGTCTGCATATTATTTATAACATAATAGACTAAATTATGAAAAAACAATACTAATAAGGAAAAGATACCACTCTAATTCATAAAGCTAATTACATAATGCCTGATCAAATTGACCATTCCTGCGTAATCACTGAGAGAAATGTGAAAATTATGTTGTTCTAATTTCTCTATGTTGATTATTATCCTCTTTGCTTACAGGTTTTACTATATTAACTTCTTACGTTATAATTAACTACCACATACCTATATTAATTTTTCTGCTTTTTAGAACTCCAAATCATTTTCATTATTTTATCAGGTACCCAACAACATTAAACACTCACTCTTGACCACAGATCCAGGCTCCATTGAAACAAGATTGGCATTAGAACATTTCACTTGAAAGCATTTAATATTATATAATATAGGATTCAAATATGCACTCTTATTCTTGTGGGTTTTTTCCAAGTGTGACTTGTTGTCTGGAAAGTGTTCCTAATATTAACAAGCACAATGTAAATATATACACAAATTCACACATAGTAATCGTAGAGATACTTGTGTTGTTAGCAATGGAGGTACATTGTTCTATAGAGACTTCTTTTATTCACCACTATTTGAATATAAAATTAGGAGTAAGCACTTTAGTGTCACAGTAAAATTAGCTATCAGTAGTGTTGATCCCCATAAAGTTATCTTACAGAAAACCAAAAATGGTCTAAGGATCAACAAGAATAACCATATGATGGAGTGAAGTGAACGGCATAGAATAGCCCAGCAGATAAACAACCATAAGCAATCAGAGTGTTGAGAGTGAAGGACATTCAGGGTAATTTTGATTCACATGTTACAGTTGAAGTCAACTTAAAGGAAGAGCCATGAGGAATGAGAATACTACCTAGACAGGGCATGGAGTAGAAATTATAGCTACTTTCCGCAGACAAAGGGTGCTTAACTGGTGGGAAGTGTTTCCTCTTAATATTATAGGCTCATTCCACAACTGAGCATGTTCTGCTGGGTGTCAGATGCAGGCAGTGGTCTTGTTATCCATGTGCAGTGAAAAAGCCACCTCGTATGTTCACCAGAAGCATCCCACTTTCTTCATATTAACAAAGTGTAAAGTCATGGTTCCCCTGAATATGTGCTTTTATGAGTAGCCCCCCTTTTTCAAGGTAGTTTGCCACTGATCACTTCACTTTGCTTCTAGAAGCTTTGCAGTTGGTAGTAAGCCCTTATTAAATTTCCCCAGGTATTCCAACCTAGGTAAGGAAATTCCAGAGTGAAAACAGGAAGCTGGGTTGACACTATTTTGGTTACCTATATCTGGTACAATTTCAGTATGTAAAAGCACATGAAAAATATCTAGAAAGTCAGATGCCCCCAAGAGAGAATTTTTTGCAGCAAGTCCCTCTTGGGCTGATTATAAGACTAATCAGCCATTTATCAAGCAAGCCATTATGTATCTGACCATATGAATAAACATAATTCATGCAAATATAATTTATGTTAAATACATTCTTGAGTTATTATGCACAATATTTTCTTCATCAAAAAGCAGTGACCAAAAGTGCACATACATTTGCAGTGATTCTTTTCAGCATCTTGAATATTCCATTTTCCTCTTGCCTTTGATGAAAGACTGGCAGTTTCTCTGATTAAGTTCCTCTCCAAACATATCCCAGGCATTTTGAAGAAGGTTATTTATTTCCAAAGCTATACATTAGGACGGTATTGTCAGTCTGCTGCTTAAGGTTTTAACCATATTTCAAATGTTATTCTTTTAACACAGCTTGGCATTCTACAAACACAGTCCTGTCCTGGGCTCATTAATAAACAAATTAGAAAGCTACAGTTTCTGTCCTGACCTCAGAGGCACCCATTAGTGACTTTTCTCCATTGTACTGTGATGTAATCACAGACACTGAAGTAGCTGACCATTTTCTTTGTTAATCAGAAATAATTCAGAATCATTACAGCTCAGACACAAAAGCCTGTGTGTGGTTTATGTGCATATATATATACAGATATACATTTATGAATTTCATATATATGAAAAATTAGAGCTGTTCTCGTTGCTCATATTTTGAAGATGCATATTTTAGATCACAGTTGCAAACAAAAGTGTTATTCTGTGTGGAGACATAGAAATGCATACATTCATACAAATCTGAAGGTTATAATTACATGGAAAAGTGAAAATACACGATGCAGTAGAAACAACCTAAGGTCCAAGTAACACTCCCCGATGTCTAGATGCACTCCTCAAATAGATAGGTAGTTCATTGAAGACAAATTAACTGAAGTATCCCATCATAATTCCATGGGAATACTTTTAAACTTCTTTGCACACATGATATTGCTCATCTGAGGAAGCGAGCTATGTATTTCAATGCCACAAGTGCTCAATCAATTCTCAAGCTTTTTTATTTTTTACCAGTGCTCTAGGTGTGTTATTACACACTGAGATTTCCATGAAAGAATCTGATGCCCAGATATTTACCATAAATGCTGGCAAGGATGGCACCTGTGTTGCATTGTAAAACAAGGCATCTCAGGCTGTGTAACTAAGTACAGTTATGAAAACTGCACTCCACACAAGACATAGGTCACATGGCATTTGGTTCTCAAAGCCAGCCAATCTTGCCTTTCCAAGGTAGGCACTTAAAAGTGAAATCTGCCTAAAGAATACAAACACCTTGCAGGTTAGTGTAGGCACTTCAACAAAACAGACATCCTTTCCTTGAACCCAATAGTAGAGTCTTTTTTAACCATTATGCCTACCCTTGTCAACTCTAGAGAAGGATCAGTTAGCTTTTCTTTATGACAACATGTATTTGTTTACCTATACTAGAATTACTCCATATAGTCTATTCAATATTGACTGATGATTGATATTTCTATGTTAAAGGGGCATAGAAATAATATCCCTGAACATCCTGTCTTATGGAAGCACTCACAATCTCCTTAAAATTCTCATGTCTCTAAGATTTGGCCAACTTAAGCATTACTTACTATCAGTAATGTGAGATAGCTCAGCAGTTGAAGCACTTGGTATACAAGCATAAGGAGCAGATCTGTGATTCCCCTATATAATGCTGGGTAGATGTGGCAGTCAACTGTAATTCCAACCTTTAAAAAGAAGATAGGATTCTTCAAGCAAGCTGGTTAGTGGACACTTAAATGAATCTGGATTTGACTACAGTACCCTGCCTCAGAAAGTATAAGATGGAAAAGTGATCAAGGAAGATCTCTGACATTGATCTGGGGACAGATATGATGATGTGTTTACAAATGTGCACACACACACACACATACATACACACATGTGCAGGCACATACATATATAACCACCACACTCATATACTCACATGAAGCAAAAAAATTAAATCAACATTTATAAGTTAATCAGTACCAAAATGAGACACTGGACCCCACCCCAAGACAACATACTTTGGGTTATATTGTGAGTATATTCTTGAAAAAAAATAGATGCTAGCTTTATCTTGAGTCTGTTTTACATATGAAGGGCATACCAACCAGACCAAGTTGCTTGACTTTGAGGCATCTTGTATTTTTCTCAACTCCAAGGCACATGTGCTATGGTGGTTTGAATGAGAATGCCCCCCCCCCATAGGCTAATATCGTTGAATACTTGGTCCCAAGTTGGTGGAATTGATTGAAAGGTTAGGATGCATGGCCTTTTTGGAGGAGGTGTGTTACTTGTGGTAGGCTTTGAGGTTTCAAAAGCCAACACCATTCCTAGTTCTTTCTCTTTGCCTCATGGTTGTTCTCAAGATGTGTTCCATCGGCTACTACTCCAGCCTGTGCCTGCCTACTTTTTCTCAGGCTCCTCCAATGAAAGTGGTTTCTAAACCTCTGAAACTGTAAGCCCCAAATAAACACTTTTTTTAATGTAAGTGGTATTGGTCATCATGTCTTATCACAATAACAGCAAAGTAATTAAGATACATACTTCATGTTAGAGATGTAAAAAAGTGAGGACACAGAATAGGTTGTTCCCACAGAGGCACTATAATTACGTCAGTGCCATATCTTATGATGGATATAACCTCACCACAGAGGAATTGTAATTTTCATCATGACAGTGAGGCCAGCAGGTTTGCTCAGCTGGGAGAGGAGACAGTGGGCTCTATATTCCTTCCTCATTTTGAGGTTTTTCTTCATGTTATTAAGATCTGACCTGTTTCTGGTTTTTGTTTCTTTATGGCACTTGTCTATTCAAAAATAAACCTTTATAATTTTAATTAATTGGGAAAACAAACAAAGTAGAATATCAAGCGCACAGCTCAATAGGGTTAGGTACAGCTCCGTTGTTTGTAGAACAGCTTCATGTTGTAAAATCAAAATTCTGTGTCCAATAAGGAATGCCAAGGTCCATGACATAAAACACACACAAAATTGGATTAGTCACAATTACATAGATACACACCTGTAACAAGGACTGAGGCTGGCCCACAGAATTTCTGTTTCTCAGTAACTCTGTATTATAGTTACTCACACGCTGAACTTTTCTTGCAACATTAATTTCAATTTTCTTCTTTTATATTTTCTCCAAGTTCAATCATGTTGATTTATGAAAAGTAATATTTTCCTTCTTTTTAATCCTTTTACTATTTTTATGAAAAAGTTTAATTCATAATCCAATTATAATTTATCATCACAATTTTCCTTTAAATATAAAGCTTCAACTTTCTACTAGATACTAAATTACCTTTTAAAAAAAAGTTCTTATTGAATTTTGGTCATATTTACCCAGTAACATCCTAAATTTTCCAGAATTCTCCACTATTGAGCCCAATTAATGCTATTTATGTGCATGGATAGTGACAGTCTTCCGGGAGCCACGTCTAAACGTTCTTACTGACTTTACTATTATCTTTGTCTTGTAGCCTCTAGCATTTGCAATATTGTGATAAATCAATGTCAGAATGAAAGTCATTTTTACCTATCTAGCTCGCTTGGGAGAATACTATATATTCCTTAAATGTGATGTTTGCTATGAGTTTCTATAGATGTTTTATCATATTGAAAAGAAGTCCCCATATATTCCTGATTTGCCAAGGGTTTTCATCCAGAACAAGTGTTGATTTTATATCAATTTTCCTGAATACACTGTGATAATCCTATAATCTTTCTCTTTATTAACTTACTGTAGTAAATCTTATTATTAATTTGGGATATTAAAGTAAGTGTAAGGAAGAGTATATAACACTGGTATTATTTGTTAAATTGAAGAATTCGCTGCTCCTATCAGCTGGGCCTAAAGATCTTTTTATGAGAACTTTCTAGTTCAATTTTGTTAATACACATGGGACTTTTTGGATTTTCTGCAACTTTGGATGAAGTATCTTTTTCAGAATTTTGACTATCTTATCTAGTGTTAAATTCACTGACATTAATTTTCATAACATTCTTGTGTTTTAATATCTGAACCATTACTGATAGCATTTTTTTTTATTTTTCAGTTCTAATACTGGTTATTTCATTTTAATAAGGTCAATATTGACAAAATTACAACAATTCTTCGTTAAAATTTTATCATTTTACTTATTTTTCTACTATATTATTTAAAAATCACAGATATATACCTTTAAAATAATTTATATACACTTTTAACAAAACCATTTTAGATAGACAGGGAAAAAATAAAACAGGCAGAAAGTCGAGTTTTGGATATATATTCTACCTGGCTTCCTAATTTATTTTTGAGTTAACTTCTTGCTTTGGTGTGATAGATTTGTTCCAGCTGATGAACCAATATTAATACATTGTCATTAAGTAAAGCCTGAAGGGTGGATTAGGATTGGTGCCGTTTTTTACAGTTCTTTGCATTTTGACAAGTTTCAATGCCATGTATTCATTATAATATGAAATGTAGCAGAAACTGAAACATCTCCTGTTTCCCATATTTATCTGTCCTCTACTTTCCAATCCCAGGAAGCCACTGATCTTTTCAACATAGCAATTGTTCCATCTTTTCTAGAATGCCATATGGTTAAAAATCATACAGTGTGGCCTTTTCAGCACGACTTCTTTTCCTTAATGATATGCCTTTGGGGTGTCTCTATCTATTCATGGCATAACTGTTATTTCTTTTTACCTTTTCCTTCTGTAAAAGACTCACATTGTATGTATATCCCAGATATATAATGTATATATATCATCTCACTTATTGAAGAACATCTTGATTGCTCCCAAGTTAACCAATTATTAATAAAGCTGTGATAAACACAGCATGCAGTCTAGAGTGTTGACGTGCACCTTTGACCTTTCTGAAAAAGAGTATGGGGACATGATTGATGATTTCTGTGGTATGAAAATGTTTAACTTTCTTAGGAACTGCTAAACTGGCTTCATTGTGGATATATCAGTATGTTTCTGCCATCAGTGATTGGCAGTGAGAAAACTTGTTAACATTTGATGCACCCATGTTTTGGATTTTGGCCCTTATAACAGTATGTACTGGCATATAATTTTAATTTTTAACTCGGTAATGGCATATATTGTATGACTTTCGACATATTTATTTGCTACGTGTTTATTCTCTTTGGTCTATATATTTTTGTTTAATTTTTTGATGCTATTATTCTATTTATTCTTTATTTGGGGATGCAAGTATTATCAGATATGTGGTGATATGGAGCCACTTTATCCTAGGCAGTCTTGACCACTCATTATTTGAAAAGTATGAGGTTTTTGTGTGAAGCACCTATACTTCACCTACACTTGTTGTCTCCCGTTCTTCTGTGGAAGCTTTATTGTTTTCTCTTTTACAGTATGCCGCAAATCCACATTTTATATTTTCAGTCTTACTACTTCCTACTCTTAAACATATTCTTTCTTGTCCTCTATCTTTGACTTTGACTTGCATTTCTTTTTATAATCTATAAAATCATACACTTAACTCACTTTTTTTATTCTCTGTTTCTAATATATACAAGTAAGCTTTAAGCACAGTGTTCGCTATCCATCATGACCCAATCTATTTCAGTTCAATTATTCAGTTTAAAATGCCTTTTGGATTGTATTATGACCTTTTTTAACTCATGAATTATTTTGTATTATTTTTTTCTCTATCCATGTCTTTGTCTTCATCTTGCTATATACCCTAGACTGGCCCCAAATTCTTTATCCCCATACCTAAGTCTCCTGTATGCTAGGATGGACCAATGCTATCATGCTCAGTTTGGAAATTTCTCAAATTAGTTTATTGTCAATTAGTCTTATACTGATGAGAAAACATCAGTAATTTTAAGACTTCAAAGTTTCTTGAAGTTTACACCATAAGATATGGTGCATTAAAATAGTTTTATATAAAATAGAAAACTGTGAATATCTCCATTATTATATATAATATTATATATGTATACATGTGTATGTATACAATAACTATGTTGTTTAGTAATCTACTTGTCTAATGTACTAAGTTCTATTTTAAAACCCCTCAGTTTGAATGACTGTGTACTTCTACTTCCAGTTCTCTGAAGCTTTATAATTATGACCATGAGCAACCTAATGACATTTTCATCAATGTTGAACTACATGCAAGATGATTGATCTTATCAGATTATAGAAGCTAAAATTTCCTATTATCTAGTCATATCATAGCTGTTATAGAATAACAACACAACATACTACTGATCTGTTTGTATTGTTTTTTCATATAAGCAAATATACTTACTATACCTCTGGTTATGTAAGAGTAAAGAGCATTCAGCTCTGTATGATGCATACTTAGCAATAACAGTAGACCACTGTTGTTAGCTTATGCATTTACTATAGTAATACTTTTCTGTGATTTTAGAATGACCCCTACTTACATAAAAATAAATTTTCTATGAAACTATAGGCTGTATTATGTCTTTGGTAATTTCCTACATCTTGTTGTAATCTCATCTCTTGGCTATATCGTTATTTTATGTGTATTCAGTTTAACATCTTTTTGCTGTATTGTTCATTGCCCTAGAAACAATAGGTTATATCATATATACTACACTATAATGCTTAGGTGTGTATTTGGCTATACAGCTAGCACTTTGTACAGACACAACAAAAATGCCTCTAGGGCATTTCTCAGACTGTTTACCAATGATCAAGTAATGCATGATTGTATTATTTCTCTGAGTGGCATAGGCAATAGACATAGGTGCTTATATACAGGGAAAGGACTCCGTTGACCCTCTCTTTCCGTTCCCAGGAAGTCATTCTGAGCAGCATGGTGAATCTTGCCATAGCAACCCCCATACTGTACAGATCTCAGCATATCACTTTTCCTCAGCATTTTCATCTTGTCTCTCAGTGTTGCCCCCTTAAGGGCCACTACATATCAGCTTGCTTACAGAACCAACTCTTGTGATAAAGGGTGGTAGTGTTCAGTGATGTACACTGTAAAATTTATAAATTGTTTATTTCAGAAATGTTCTGTTTATTATTTCAGAATAGAGTTAGCCATAGGTGAGTGAGCCATGAAACAGGAATAAATGATAAGCCCTGTATAAGTACATTTTGAATAATATATTTCCTCATGAGTTCTAAAAGCTAGAGGTTCTTACAATAGGTAATTTTCAGTTTAGCTCCTACATGGGAATATTTACCATGATTTTTGCTCTTTAATACCAACCCAAGAAGATATACAGTATTTCCCATGCATTCTAATAAAAATACTCTACATCTTACAGCTATAAAAACAAAAAGTCAACAAAATTCATGTAAGTTGTGATATTATAAATTCCCTTATAATTTTATATCATTACTTCCCTTGTAATTTTGAAATATCTTTCCCCCCCAAAAAAGAAAAGTATTATGACCCTAAAAATAGCTTTAAAACATTATAGGCCAATGTATAACCAGAAACCAAGACCCAGATCCTAGTTTGAGTGTGCTATTTAGTTTAATCAGATACTAGAGAATGTTCTGGAAGTTGTTCTTATGGAACAATATATTCCACTAGTGTACCAGCTCTTTACTGCCATTGAGCTCATGGCTAGGAGGAGACTGCAGCAGGATGGAGGCACAAACCTCTGATCTCATTACTTGGAAGGCTAAAGCACAGGAATTGCTATAAATTTGGGGTTATCCTGGACTACAAATGAGATATAAACCTGTGTACATTACAGAATGAGAGATCCACTTTAAAAACAATACATCAAGCTATATAATATGAGATCACAATGGCAAAAAAATCTTACTTTTCTTAACTCATTTCAGAATTTTACTCAGTAGTATTAAACTCTTAAAAAGAGTTTCAATAATTGTTGATACTTTTTAAAGCTCTCAAGCTCTGGGGAGATGACTCTGTGCATAGAACACCTATTTTAAGCCAGGCGGTGGTGGTGCACGCCTTTAATCCCAGCACTTGGGAGGCAGAGGCAGGCGGATTTCTGAGTTCTAGGCCAGCCTGGTCCACAGAGTTCCAGGACAGCCAGGGCTATAAGAGAAACACTGTCTCAAAAAACAAAACAAAACAAAACAAAAAAATCACTTATTTTACAGTCATGAAGACCTGAATTCACATCCTCAGAAAATGTGTAAAAAGCCAGCAAGGACATACTGGGGACAATGGCTACCCAGTATAGCATAAATGGTGAACCTCAATGTGAAGCCTGTCTCAAAAGTTAGAGAATTATAAAAGGATACATCTGATGTCCATCTCTGGCCTCCAAATCTGTCTGGACAGAAAAATGAGTTTGACAACATCATAGGACACAGCTCAGTTTTTAAACTGTCTTCTATGCACAGAGCCCTGGTTTTGCCCCCAAGCACTCCATAAAGATAAGTGAGTAACACCAGACTATAAACAAGCCCCAGAGAGTAGAGGCAGGAGGACAGAAATCTAAGGTCACCTTGGACCATGTAGGGAGTTCCTGGCTAGCTTGATCTACATGGTATTCTGTTTTTAAAAATGAAAACGGTAGTGAGGGGTGGGGTAAGAAAACGTTCAAAGACTGTACAATGTACAGTAAGTTATTGAACTGCTGATAATTTATTTTACTTTTACCTGGAACAGGGTCTTACTAATGGGCCCAAGCAACTTAGACTAACATAATTAATGGAGAAAATTAGGCCATAGAAAGGAAACACTTGGTTACTGAACCCCATATCATAGGATCATTTTATTAAAGTAGCCTCATATATAGTATTGAGTTTGGATCAGTGACGAAAGATTTGGTAGGTTAAGGAGAGAGGCAGTTCTCCATTTACAGAAAAATATAAACACAAAAAAATAGCCTATTTTAAGAGTCCCTAGTTCTTAGCACTCATGAGGAAAAAAGACAGACTTCAATTTGGGTTAGGTGAGACTGCTGGTCTTCCTATGAGGTCGCCCTCCTCCTCAGCTTCTTCCAACCTTTCCCTAATTCAACCACAGGCTTTCCCTAATTCAATCTCAGCCCATTGGTTGGATGTAAGTATCTGCATCTGTCTCAGTCAGCTGCTTGTTGGACCTCTCAGAGGACAGCCATGCTAGATTCCTGTCTGTAAGCACACCTTAGCTTCAGTAATAGTGTCAGGCCTTGGAGCCTCCCCTTGAGCTGGATCCCAAGTTGGGTTCGTCACTGGACGCCCTTTCCCTCAGTCTCTTCTCCATTTTCATTCCTGTAGTTCTTTTAGACAGGAACAATTCTGGGTCAGAGTTTTTGACTGTACGATGGCAACCTCATCTATCCACTTGATGCCCTGTCTTTGTACTGGAGGTGAACTTTACAAGTTCCCTTTCTGCACTGTTGGGCATTTCAACTAAGGTCCCTACCTCTCTTATGTCCCAGCTCTCTGGTACCAACCAACCAAACAGCAGCATACAGTAACTAGCCCGAGGTCCCCAACACATATACAACAAATGACTGCCTGGTCTGGCCTCAGTGAGAGAAGATGGACCTCAAGAGACTTGAAGACCCCATGCATTGGGGAGGCCTGGAGGGTGTGGGAATAGCACATCTCTTTTTGGAGACGGGGGACAGGAATGGGATGAGGAATTGTGGGAGGACAGACAGGGAGGTGGTTAATGACTGGACTGTAAAAAAAATTAAAGTAATGATAGAGAGACAGTTAGCAGGAGCTTTGCTGTGAGCAGGCATGAGTGGTAATCTGCTCAGTGATGTACCAGTGCACAACTAAGAGCAATATTTTATAATCTCAAACCCAAAGAAGTAGGTATATGTACCTCGAGGACCAATAGGTAAGCCAAAGAAAACTCCCAGACTAGATACAAATTTCAAAAACCTCCATGCTTTCAAGATCAGCAAATTTTGAAACATTTTAGAGTTCTATCTGAGATACCGCTGAGCCCCTGATAGTCCAGACTCAGGTACCTCACTTCCTCTCCCCTTCCCTCCCCTTTTGTCTTCCTATCTCATCCTTTTGGCTATTGCTATCCCTTAATGCAGTGGTTCCCACCCTTCCTACTGTTGCGACCCTTTAACACAGTCCCTCATGCTGTGGTGACCCACCCCAACCATAACATCATTTCATTGCTACTTCGTAGCTGTAATTTTGCTACAGTTATGAATTTGAATGTAACTATCCAATAGGCAGGATATCTGAGACCCACAAGTTGAGGACCACTACTTTAATGAAGGTGAGCAGAAAGTTGTCATTCCTCTGCCTCAGTCTCCTGAATATCTGGGATGCTCAAACATGCTACCAAACCCACTTCTGTATTTTTTCTAAAATAGGATGATGATGATGATGGTGATGGTGATGGTGACGATGATGGTGATGATGATGATGAGGAGGAGGAGGAGGAGGGAGAGGATGAGGATGAGGAGGGAGAAGAGGAGGAGGAAGAGGGTGAGGAGGAGGAGGAGGAGGAGGAGGAGGAGGAGGAGGAGGAGGAGGAGGAGGAGGAGGAGGAGGAGAGACTCACTCAGATTATAGCATGAACTTGACTGGTGTCTGAAACCATCTGAGTTGTGAGTCCTTCCATCTTCATTTCTCTATACAGAGACAGAAACAGAAAGCAAATTAGGAAAAGGTACACAATGTGCACAGCCTTTCGGTAGTGCACGGAATTGTGTTCTGTGAAGAACAGCTTCACAGACAAGAGCCATGGAGGTTCAGGTTAGGTTTAGAGAGTCTTGGCAATGGTATCTATACAGGTGTTGGTCTTCTGATCTGTAGTAACAAAAGGAGGAAAGCTGATACCAAATGCTGACAACACATCAACTACTATAGCAAGCCCTCCGGGGGCTTTATCTCAGTTATGTCTCAGTCAGTGAAGGTCTTTGCTAAAACACTCAGTTTACATATAAAAGAATGTATTCAGGATGGTCACACTAGCCTATTAATTAAACCAGTCTGAGGAAAGATCTATCACTAAAGGAGGAGAAGCTGGAAAGATGCAGTACAAGAGAGAAACTCTTCCAATGGGAGGGAGGGAGCCATCCCACCCAACCCTGCATTCTGTCATGCAACAGAAACTTAACGTATCTGGCACGTACAGTACAATAAAACAAAAGGTTTATAAAACAGTTTGGCGTAATCAGAATATATTGTGATTACAAGGAAAAGGGGTTAAGCTCATAGATGGATATGTCATTTTTTTCTTCAAGGCTCACAGTTTAATATATATTTAGTTAGAATAATTTTTTTTCCAAAGGAAAGCATGAATGTTTGCATGTGCAACAGACAGCAAGAAGTACATGAAATGTCCTTAAGTGAGCTGAGCCTTGGCATATTATGTCTTTTCTAGGTTGTTATTGCTATGCTAAAGGTTTTATGAAGATAAATTGTGACACAAGAACATATGAAATTGGGTGAAGTCATAGGAATGTGTATCTTTGGGATTTTGTAGGGGTTTAGTTTGGAGTCCTCAAAGCAACTATGGAATTGCTGTAATCTAAGGCAATGTTTGTGAGTATGAGGCAAGGGATTTGAATTTAGGCACCTAGTGTTGTTGGTAACATAAGAACTCTGTTATTAATTTCCTTCTGGTTTGTCAATAGAAATTTCTATGGAGACATTTAGAATTTATTTAGTCTGGTTGTAGCCCTGTTCCTTCCCACTCTGGGATTTAGGAGTTGGCCATGCTGACAAACCTGTAATGGAAGCAGTGTATTCAAGGCTCTCAGAAGAACCTCTAATCAAGATTTTCTTGTTTTTCATAGTTGTCATTTCCTACACCAGCATTAAAAGGACATACAACTAATAATGCAAAGCACTTTCAATACCTATGTTCTTCAAAAATATTGAATATTTCCTTTTGAATGATTTTCTGCTCATTAAAAGGCCTTCAGAGTGCTGTCTTTCCCTGCATTTACTCCAGCCAGCTTTGACTTAGAAGTTAGTTAGAAGTTGCATCTGTCTTATCTTTTTCAAAAGAAAACACCTCTGAAATAGTACTCAGTGGTAAAAGTATCACAACGGTTGTATCAATAAAACAATTCAATTACTGTTCTAATAAAACAACACATCTACCATATAATCCAACTGTGAACACGTACTGCTGCCTCTTTAGTAAAATTAAGTGGATAAAATGAGTGGGAGACAGTGGAAGTAGGGCACAGATGGATGGAGGAGAGAGTGGACACTGAAAAAAAAGGAGACTGAAATGGAATAAGACTGAGACATAAATTCATTATGCAAAATGTCTAAAACTGTTCTCAGAGGATACAGTTAAAGACCTTTGTATGAACGAAACAGAATAGCAGAGACTGTATTGATTCCTCTTGACGGAGTCTGGAATAGTTCATCCTTCCATGCTTGGTTCCTTTTAGTTTCACACAGAAGAATAAGCTGCCCCCTTGGAGGAAAGGCTTTGAGATCCTGTATATGATTCTTAAGACTTAAGGGGTGGGGTCCAGAGCATCTCATCTATTCTCCATGGCTAAATGTTTCAGTGTTGGTCTGTGCCTGATTCTGAAAGAACAGCCAATACTCCTACTCTTCCTGCATTCCTACTGATCTTGATATATATGTCATGTTTAGGTTGTAAAAGTTGTAGAGAGATAAATTTGTAGGTTTTGATACTTCAATAGTTAGATGTTAGAAATAAATTCATTGTCTTCTCTACAGGAACAACTGAATGAACAAATTGATAAATTCAGAAACAACTCCCAAAAGAAAGTTAGAAATGTTGAAAGTATATCCATCACCTTTGGGAGGATTGTAATGTCTTTAGCTTGTGTAAAATACTGCTATAGTCAGGTAAAAACACATGGCTTGAATCTCACTTGAATATTTTTTTTTTATTTTTCTGAAACAATGGGCTAGTGACTGTATACTACCTTCAGGATTCGTCAGTTATCTAAGATAAAACTGTTTATCATGCTTTTGATATCCAAAGAATAACATTTCACAAGGGTATGAATTCTATTCCCATTCTGGTCAAGAAGATATCTGATTCATTCTGTCTAATTCTCACCTTATCTTTTTATTTCAAATTTGAGTCCCTGCTTATTAATATTCTATCCCCATATATTTCACTGAAAAATCTCACCAGCCTGACAAAAATCCTTTTAGATAATGCCATGTTACTAGGGTCATACCTAATTTACTTTTATATTATTATATTGCTGATTTTGCTCAGGAAATTTTTTATAAGAATTTATAACTGTGGAGAATTAATATATGTGTGTGCATGTATATATGTGTAATCAACTCTGAATTATAATTTTTGGAAAATATCTTTGTATATGAAATAGAATAAAACATAGCTAATAATGAAAGCAAACTTAAATTAAAACTCATTAATGTTCATATTTTAAAAATATGTTTGATTATATTTGAAAGTTTTTCCTATGGTTCCTGGGTTTGTGTTTTCGTCTGGATCTTCCTTCCGATTCTATGATTCTAAAATAATTATTCCATAAACTCATTTGTCATTCAAAGAAAAACAATAATGGAAGACAAGATTATCACCATTTGCAGCAACAAGAAAAAGTAAAAAATACGTAAGAATAAATAATTGCTTCCATTCCTTCCATCCTACATCTCACTCACTACCAGTTTGTTTAGATCAAAAGAGAAATGTACAGGCAGAGAAATGTCCTTGATTTACAAAAAACTAAAACTCTCTGCTTTCATATGCCTCTAATTGAGCATCTACACTGTTCACTCTGATCATAACCTTCTTTATGAAATGTGTAGTGTTTTCTCTATTACTGCAAGCTTTCTTCCTCATACAACTTGACTTCTGACCTGTCTTAGTCAGTTTCCCATTGCTGTGAAGACACACTATGACCATAACAACTTGTACCAAAAAGAAACGCATGCATTTAATTGGGGCTAGTATATAGTTTCAGAGGTTAAATCCATTATCATCATGGCGGGAAGCATTGTGGCTCACAGAAAGCTGTGGTGCTAGAGGAGTAGCTAAGTTCTATATCCGGATCTGAAGGTAGCAGGAAGAGAGAGCCACTGGGACTGGCTTGCTTTTCTGCAAACCCAAAGCCTACCCCTGGCAACACAGGTCCACCTACAAGGACATACCCACTCCAACAAGGCTGCACCTCCTAATCCTTTCAAATAGGGCCACTCCCTAAGCATTTAAATACAGGAGCATATGAGGGCCAGTATTCAGACCATCACATGACTCAGTTTTCACCTCAACTCCACATTGACTGTGACAAAGAACATTATCTTATAATTATCCTAATTTCTTGGCTGGGCTTCAATGTATTGCTTAAGGCTTCATTCTATTATTTTTTTTCTTTTTCTTTCTTACATTTTTTTTTTAATTAAAATTGAATTACATTACATTCTGCCTTTCCTTTCCTCCCTCCATTCCCCACCTATTCTTAAAACCTCACATCCTCTACTGCTGCCTGGATTTTGTGGGGGTCGTTATTTCTTTTTGGAACACACTTCTCATTCTGAACTCATGTGATCCAAGGCAGTTTTCGCTAGGCCTCAAACAACAACTATCACTGGGGCTTGCTTTCCCTTTCAGAGTCCTTTTTTTTTCTTTCTTTCTTTTTTTTTTTTTTTTTTTTT
>NW_022196903.1:11088707-11091207 GCF_008632895.1 Mastomys coucha
CTATTAAATAATTAGTTGCTTTTAATTGGAGCTTGCATACAGTTTCAGAGGTTAGTCCATTATCATCATGGCAGGAAACATAGGGGCATACAGGAAGCTATGGCGGGGCTGAAGGAGCACTCACTCACCTATTAGCTTGTAAATAGGGGCCCTGGTGGATATCTGTAGATTCTTGTACACCATGACCACAGCCAAGGCAACTTTTATAAAAAGAAAAGCATTGAATTGGGGCTGGCTTACTGTTTTGGAGGTTAGTCCATTATCACCATGGCAAGAAGCTTGGTGGTGTGCAAGGGGGCACAGTGCTAGACAGCTTCATCTCTTCTATGCCTCTGCCCATGACCTTGGAGTGACCCTTCACATAACTTTCTAGTGTTACTTCTGTTGCAGGAAGCCCCTCTGCCCTCTTCAGACTTAGGCTTTGTTCTGCCTGTCAGAGACCTTTCCAAGCTGTAGAGATTGTGTGTAGAGACTGGAGGTCAACCTTGAGTGTTGTTTCTCAGGCACTGACCACATCTCACTGATCCAAAATCTATCAAGAAAATTCAACGGGTTAACCAATTAGTCTTGAGGATCCATCTATGATGGATTGAATAGGAATGACCCCCAGAAATTCACGGGTCTAAATGCTTACCCTATTAGGAGGTATGGCCTTGTTGTGGGTGTGGCCTTGTTAGAGGAAATGTGTCACAGAAAGGGCAGGCTTTGAGGTCTCACATGCTCAAGCTACATCCAAAGTGGCTCTCAGTTACTTGAGCTAAACCACTGATGAAGATATAGAACACTCAGCTCCTTCTCCAGCACCATGTCTGACTGCATGATTAAAAAATGGACTAAACCTTTGAAACTGTAACTCAGCCCCAGTTAAATGTTTTTCTTTATAAAAGTTGCTATGGCCATGCTGTCTCTTCACCACAATAAAAACTCTAGCTAAGACAGCACCTATAACCCCAGGACCAGGTATTCAAGCTACACCCATGTTTGACAGTTTATATGAGCTCTGGGATTAGAACTCAGGTCCCTATGTTTGAAAGGCAACACTTCATTGACTGAGTTGTCTCCTCACACCTTGACATACATTTTTATATCTCTTTTTAAACTGAATATTCCTTTTAAAAGGAGAGCAGAATGTATAGAGGTACATTTCCCAAATACTGGCATTAGGCATTTTTATTTTATTTTGTTATCCTGTGTTTTACATCCCGATTGTAAGTCATTAATAAAAGGTTCTCAAACTTGAGGGTTTCTTTTTTTGGAGATCTTCTTCTAGAGCAGAGATGGGGATTCCATATCTCAGTTGTGTAAAATGAGGCAAATTATTATCAGGTTTCTTTAAAGAGAAGTATAGCTAGGTAGAGAGGAGAAGAGGGACATGCATTATCATAATTATTCCTCAGAGCAAACCAGTAGAAGAGACACCCCTACCCTTCCTACTGTCAGTGAAGTAAATCCTTAGAGAAATTAAACAGCTTGGCCAAAGTGACAAGCAAGCAAGGAAGAGCCAGTGTTCAACTATAGTTTTCTGATTCCACTGCCTGACATTTCAGCCAGGTTTCTGCTGCTTTCTACGTCTTCATTAATGCTGAATGCCGCTGTTACCAGTGCTCACGAGGAGGAATATTTTTATTTACATTATCTGCTTGGCCCTCTGGATCAGTTAATTATGTAAAACAGGAAATGGCCACTTGTGAAAGAAAGTGAATATGAGTTGTATTATCTTCAGTAACCACAAAAATAGCTATCGATATAGATGAAAAACAGGGCCATACGTTCAATCAGGAAGTCTGGCATTATCACTCTGATTCCATGTATAAAGAGCAATCATGTTTAATATGTCTTACGAGGGGAATTGTTAAATGTGTTTTCATGCTACTGCAACAGTTTATATTGGATTTGAAATGTGTGTCCTGAATCTCAGAACTTAAATCTGTATTAGTAGCATATAAAAAGGAATAAAGAAACAGTAATTTATAACAAATAAGTGTCAGTGTGAATTGAATATGGTTCTATTTCATAAAATGTTATTGGGCCTTTTTATTTATGAGAATTTATTAGACTATTGTGGTTTTGAAATTGCAGTAGTGGAATTTGTATATCCAATTTTTAAAAAAAACTGTATCATCCTTTGGGTCCTATTATACTGTCTCGGTTGCTCTTCAGTTAGGCACAATGTCTGAAAGTGTGAGTAACTTGGCTATGAAAGCACTGGCCGGCACCATCAAATATGAGGTATTTTATTCTCTGCTTAATAATCTTTCCCTGAAGGATCTCTTCCAAATAACTGATGGTGGCTAGAAAAATGATATCACTGAATCAGAATGTTTTCTCATTCCATCTCAGTCCTACATCCAGTCTAGCAAGAAATAGTTTTGCATGACAGTACACATGTAAATGTCATCGCATATGTCATTTATGCCGTATGGGGTTGTTTTGCAAGATTCACAGTGATCATGTTAGAGAAAACTGTCTTCGATACACTAAATAAAACGTGCTGAGTAAA
>NW_022196903.1:11094083-11111314 GCF_008632895.1 Mastomys coucha
CCCCCCCCCCCCCCCCCCGCTGAACTAGCTGAACACCCTACTGTTGTCTGTAATTACTGATGATATTCTGGGTTTTACAACTTAAAATAAAACCGGGCACTTCAGTTGAAAAGTGTTATTGATTTTGTTTGTATTCTGCTCTTATCTGTCTAAGCATTACCGTTGTGTAGGTTAAGTTTGCAAAGAATACAGAGTGAGGGTGAGATCTGCGGTAACTTCTTCCCGAAGAGATGAGGGCTCTAATGAACAATGCTGCAGATTTGTTTGAATATGAATGTGCAGTGGGATGGAGTTTGACCTTCAGCTGTGATTTCAGTTCGTCAGGATTAGTCAAGCTAGGCGATCAAGACTGCTAATGCATAATGATTTATAAAATGAAAAATGTGTAGTGACCATGCAAATGTTTCAGCTAATCAAAGAGGGGAACTTTAGCTTTGAGAAGAAAGGAAAACAAGGGCATGTCAAGGCCTAAACCAAAGAAGTATGTAAAATAATCTGAGCAGCTTGATTAGCCAGGGTGAGATTAGAAGTTGCTTTTTCTGGCCTTTAAACATGTGGTATAGCATATTATATACCAGACGTCTGTAGTCTCTGTTCCGGGCCTGTATGAGTGGCCTGATTCCCTCCAATGCTAAAGAATAGGCTAAAATCTCAGCGAGATGTTTGCTTCAAACTCTGAGAATGGCAAAGTTGGACGAACTCTGCCTCCTCAAGCTACATAACTAAATATTAAAATTAGGGTCTTAAGAATGATGTGGTTGAACGTAAGCAGTGGTGGATCGTGACTCGAAGGATGCTCACAGCTGTCCCTGCACTCCGCTGCTCTTTCTGCTGTCCCTACCACACTTTCCCTCTGCTCAGAGACTGCATTAAAGAGCAGTGTGCACTGTCTACCCCAGGCCTCTCTAAATACTCTGCTCAGGACTTGATAAAAGCCTGCAAATGCCACTCAGTTCATTGTCAGTTCTTTTGAATATGACAAAACCAGGAAGCTTTTGGAAAGCTATGATTATGATAGATGGTTATACCTGCAACCAAGCCTGGAATTTGGACCAAACCTGTCAATTGAGTGAGATCATTTCCTACATGACAGTAAACTGCAGGTGTAAGGCTGGGGAGAGTACAAAGCATTGATCAAGAAGGAGAACCAGACGTTTTCTACCCTTGTATGTCACGATGGGAACAGAACTGAAATGTGAATCCCCGTTTTTGCATTGATTACACAAGGAGTCACTTTTTTTAAAGTGCAGAGGTCAGGACTCGCTTTGTCTGAACATCTGAAGCAAACAATAAAGGAGTCTGTGAGCTCATAGATAGTGGACTCCATGACTTAGAAATGATGATTTTCACTGTGAAAGCTCATCTCCAGGTCGTGACTACATTTTCCATCTCATACTTATTAAAGGACTGGACTGACACCTTTTCAATCACCTACACATAGTAGGGAAGTTCAATCACACATAGTAGGGATGTTTAATTAAGTGATGCACTTAATGTGGAAACATAACGCTTCCAGGAAGATTGCCATAATCCTCGGCTGTAATAAGCCACCATGCTTCCTTCAAACACATTTTTAGTTCCTTTTCTGTGACTCCTAAATTCACATTTTAGATTGACTTGAGGGATATGGTCTTGACAGCGTGTCTGTCCTAAGAACTTTCTGACCCCTTCAATGAAGAGCTGGAAGAATTTACAAATACCTTTATTATATATGTACTTTCAAATAACCTAAAGTTATCACCTACTCTTTGGAGAGTAACACCTGTATTTTTTTCTTTAAGCATCTGGCTCATCCCAAGACAATCTCAGACTTTTTCTACTCTCCTTTTAGTTTACATAACTGTATCATTGTTTTCCAGTATCTTGTTGGTAGACCAAAGCTGTAAGTTCTTGCTTAATTTATCTGGTGACAAAATAAAGACAAATAAGGTTCCATGTTTGGCAGGATCACTGTAAGGTTTAGATCTGCCAACATAGTAACTACAAAATGAGAGGAAAAGAGAAATGGCTGTTTCCTTTCTGTTCTTCTCCAGGAGCTCGACTCTGTCAGTATTTACTGGTATTTACTAGTACACCCACTAAGGTAAACCCATCAGACTCTCCCCTGCCTCCCTGACAGAAAGTGTCACAGGTCTTTCTCCCTTACCTCTGGCACACATTTAATGAACTAGACAGGCATCGGGATGTTTGCCTGCATCAAATTTTATAGCTAGTAGTAATTATGCTGGCTAGTTAACACTAACCATAGAAATCTCTGTGGATTCCTCTGGAGAAATCCATAGCTCTGTGTGAATCCAGAACTTTTTTAAGTCTGATGCTTTTTTTTCTGAATATTGATAAATAGTGTAGTACCAAGATTTTTACACATACGCCTTCTTTTTGATTAGTGGGTTCCTACGTAGCTCCTGGTAGCAAAAATAAACAAACAATTTTAGAGTATTCTACATGTACTAAAGACAATATGTCAGTTAAAATTAATCACAAAGATATATTTTGAATTTTGAAAATTGTATATGTTTTCACATAAGGCTACTGAGAAGTCTGAACACAGAGTATAATTGATAGTGATGTTTTTTGGCTACTTAGTCTGGTCAGTTGGTTTTATGTGTGTGTGTGTGTGTGTGTGTGTGTTTGTGTGTTTGTGTGTGTGTGTGTGTACACACATGTGCTCACAGGTGCACAATTAAATGTGGATTTAGATGATATCATCAATTTTCATTAAATGTTTGAAATCCTTCAGACATGTTTTCCTACCTCTTATATGAGGTATATAAGTTGTGTATTGGTATATATTTAGGAAAGTAGAGAATACAACTTGGCATGCGCTGTTTGGCTTATCTTTTAGATGGCAGCTTTTCAGAGGTCAGAATGTAATTAAAATGTGAATGCATCGCATACATCTGAGCTATGCATGTATAACTTCCTCTTGCCCCTGATGTGGGAATATACATTTGTGTCATAGCAATCTGTAAGAAACTCACAAGTCATTAGAAGCTTAAAACTTAAATTATTCTGCTCAGTGAGAGAACTGACTACTAATCTTTGAAGTTGTATAGACAGCAGACAATTTACTTTGGCCAAATACCAATCCAGTCACATAGCATAGAAAGAATTACAAAGTCCTGTCCTGTAGATCAGCTGGAAGCCAACTGTGAGCTTGGGAACACTACGACACTCCTCCATTCATAGAATTGCCCTAGAACATTTACTCGTGAGTATTATGCATAGAGCACTTTAACTTGGAGAAAGGCAGAGATTTAAGTGACTACAGAACAAGCAATGAGGAGCAGTTAGACAAGAAAGACAGTGTGATTCTCAAGAAATGATCACCTTCAGGGAAGGTGCATATTTACAGCTATGTGTAGACATGGGTGTTCCATACCAATCTGCCCCACTTCCCTCTTTTGTTCCTTCCCTCCTTCGTTCCTTCCTTCGTTTGTTCATTCCTTCCTTCCTCCTCCTCTTCCTCCCTCCCTCCCTTCCTCCTTACTACTCTCCTTACTTCCATCCCTCCATTCCTTCCTGCTTTGTTCTCCTTCTGTCTTTGTGTTGTTTTCCATCTAATCTACCTACACTGGCACTCATGAAATGAAAGTGTACCATGTCTTTCTCTGCCCCTGAGTTGCTGTCTGATTCCCAGCTCCTTGATGAGACCATGATGTCAATGATTGTTAGAAAAATGACATATTTTGTAGCTTGAACTCCACCCTCCCACCAATTTAGTTTAATCAATCTATTTGTTTATCCAAGAACAAATGATTAAACTGACAACTTTTTAACATTTTAAATGACAAGGCACCCAGAAACACATCAGGGTAACTCCTTACTCTTATTTAGAAAGGTCTAAGGCCTTTGGTTCCTCATCTTTCTTTCTCAGTCTCCAACTGACTGAGTTTAGATCACTCAGGGTACTACATACTATAATAAAATTAAATATTACAATCTATATTCTTTAATTCAGAAATAATTTTGAGAATCACTGAGCTATTTTTGTCACACTGTTTCTTTCCCATGATATAAAATGAATCAAATTAATCTGTGTTTTAACTTACTAACATGGAAAATACAGAAAAACACAGTGTTAAAAATATAAGTATTTTTATTTTCGATCATTTGAGTAGAAGAAATTCACCTTGGAATTCCTTTCTTTTTCATCATTTCCACTTATGACCTCTTTTTCATTATTAATTTCTCATTTTTATTGTCAAGTGTCAGATTAGAAAAGCATGAACCTCATTGAAAATTAGTATTATATTGTGAATTTTTCCAATTAATCATTTCCTGTTTTCAAAGAAAGATTGTCTTGTAGATTTGTTCTAAATCAGTTATTTATATAAATATTAGCTTTTATTTATAATAAAAGTGATTTTCTCCTCAAGAGACAAAGTGAATATTTTCTCAAAGGATGCAGTTTGGCCATCTGACACACATTTGACTGTGTGCTGGTTGGTAGAGAGCAAGGCCCCTAGCAGAGCGACCTGCTCTACTCTGAGCATGCACCTCTGAGGCCCAAGACATCCCTGGGCTTCTCTGCTATCCTGCTCCTGATTCTTCGTATCTTTTGGTTCTCTAGAATGTTCTCCCAGTGCTTTTTCTTATCTATCTTCTTTTCTTCCTTCTTTTTCCTCTGTATCTTTCTCTTTCCCACATTCCCTTTTCCCCCTTTAATCTTAGAATTTAACTTTTAGAAAATAGAAGAGGAAAGTTTGGAAAAGAATGTTTTGATTGTTGTTATTATAATGGAGAATCTTTGAGTAATCTTCAGATTTCTGGACCTCTTAGTATAGGTTTGGCTGTGGTAAGAAGACATATCTTTAAAAACTCCTATATCATTTACTCCACGTGATTATTTTCATATTTATCACTGTGTGCAATTTTTATCTTTTTCGTTTACATTTATCTATAGTGTGTGTATGTGTGTGTGTCTGTGTGTGTGTATGTGGTGTGTGTGTGTGTGTGTGTGTGTGTGTCTGTGTCTGTGTGTGTGTGTGGTGAGTTCTTGAGATTTCACTCTGAATCCTGGAATTCTGGAGGCAGGGGCAATTGGACCTCTGTGAGGTCCAGTCCAGCCTGGTCTACAAACGCTTGTTCAAGGACAACGGTATATTACATATATGCTTTGTTCAACTATAAACTCCAGTTATTTATATGCATATTTTAGTTGTTTAGCATTTTATTTTGATGATACATTTTAAGCATTTCCAAAGGCTTTTAGTTACAGCAGTGAGGCACTGAAAAGATGCTCAATGATAGCTTCTGGAACTATTGCCATATTTATTTCCATCTGTATTACCTGAAGTTCCAACACCATTGTACAAGTACATTTGAAACTCAAGCTTGAAGTGAGAGCCTGGTGAGCTCTGATGTCTCTGGAAAACTATTGTAATAGAAAGTTACACAACTGGACATATATACCACATGGGGCCATTGTTGGTGAATAACTCAAAAACAATGTCATATGGCTGTGCAAAGATCAGCAAATCCTGAGCTATGACAGCCCTTTTCCTCTCTCTCCATGAAAGGTGCCCGTGTCGGTGGCCATGATGACTCCCCAAGTGATCACCCCTCAGCAGATGCAGCAGATTCTTCAGCAGCAGGTCCTGTCTCCTCAGCAGCTCCAGGCCCTCCTCCAGCAGCAGCAAGCAGTGATGCTGCAGCAGGTAATGTGGGTTACCGGCTTTGGTGCTCTGGTCCAGCTCACAGGGTGCAGATTCTGCCAGCAGTGCACTGGGCTTATTGGATAGTGTGGTCTCCACTTACAGAGGCAATCAATCAGCATGTTATGATAGAAGTGCCACGTTGTCCTTGTAGAGGTACATAGGAGCATTTAAGTTACTCATTCTCTTTGAATGGACTCAAGTCTAGAACAAGAGCAGACAGAGGACAAAGTGGGAAGCAACTTGAAGAATCAGTATTGGAATACTCAGATTCTTAGGGACATTTACTTTTAGATTTGCCAAGAGGTATACCAAGATACAACATAATTATTGTTTTTTAAACCCATAACACTTTAGCAATTCCTTTAGTTCTAACAAATAGGAAAAATGCCACTTTGCAGGGAGCACGTGCAGAAAGCATCTTACACACACACACACACACCACACCACACCACACCAAGGTATAGTCTTTATTTAAGAATATGCTACTAGAATAAAATTAAGCAGATAAAGAGCAAGCTCATAGTATTTTTGCGGTAATACATACAGTGAGCCATTCTGATTATTGAAGTGTTGAGTATTGATAAGTAGATTCCAAATGTGATACTTGCTTTTTATGATGAAAATAATGTCCTTCACCAGAAGTCAGAAGTCTTAATGGCTTACATACTATGGCTTCTAGTTGTGCCTACAAGTTGCATAGATTTGTAATACCCCTTGTGCTAAAACACTGAGAAACTAAGCTATTTTCTGCTAAGAATATAACATCCCACTTTGGTAGAACTTAACAGTTGATCCTTCCAAGAGGTAGGGCATAGCCTGTTCTTAGGTTGGCATAGGATTCAGATGTGCTCATTCAGAGTGTTTACATTAGAGTACAGGTTTTCTAGACCCTTTTGTTTAGGATTGTTTTAACTCTGGATTGGAAATTTTCAGAACTGCTTTGAGGGGGGATAGGATGTAGAACTGTCTCCTTAAATCCAATGCATTTTTTTTCCCCATGAGGTGAATCTTAATGGCTACCCTACCATGTGTCAGTCTAGAAGAGTTTAGGACATTTATAATACATGAAACTTTTGCCTTTATTTATTAAAGTCAAAATGGTTTATTCAGCAACAACTACAAGAGTTTTACAAGAAACAGCAAGAGCAGTTACATCTTCAGCTTTTGCAACAGCAGCAGCAGCAGCAGCAGCAACAGCAGCAGCAGCAACAGCAGCAGCAGCAACAGCAGCAGCAGCAGCAGCAACAGCAGCAGCAGCAACAGCAGCAGCAACAGCAGCAGCATCCTGGAAAGCAAGCAAAAGAGGTAGGATCTAGTTACTTCATTGATATATAACAGCATGGGGTTGAGAAGGCGCTTTGAGAGGCAAGGATAGTCTCAGATCCTCCTATAACAAGGCTCTTGCTGTCAAAGATGCAGTGTTCTATATTTTTACTGAGCTTAATAACAGTGACAGTGAGACTCTCATGCTCTCCTTTTTTGTAGCATGGGACTTGAGAGTCACAATCCATTGCTGGCTGTCGTCTAATGTTCACTAATGAATCACAATGTACAAAGAGCAAGCTGTGTGCTGGACAAAGTACTGATTATCCTGTATTCACTGAGAATCCAAGTTGGTGAGGGAACCTTATTTTTTCTCAGTCGTACAGCTCAGAGAACACGCATGCAAATTGTGTTTAGCCCATTGTTGGGGGCAGGGAGACTAAGAGAAAAACTGGTTGAGCACAGATTTCAAAGTCACAGGCCCCTGATTAATGAACTGCTAGGGTAGGTTTGGAGTGGCGAGTAGAAAGTTACCGTTTGATATGCTCATAAATCAAACTGACAAGCTGGCTTCTCGGGCCTAGCTTGCGCTTGTCAGCAAACTGCATCACATATAAACATAATACAAACAAAACATGTTGAAGTAGTTAAATTGATCAGCAGGTATCAGGGTTGCTGTCTTCAAGCTGCCCATTATGCAAACGTACAGGAAACAGTTTTGACCTCCTGAGGTTTTGTTTCTGTTTGGATTTGTGAATAGAATTTCAGACAGCCATCAACTACAGAATAGAAATTGCTCCCTTATTTCTCAGAGGCTTTGGGCAATCCACATGACTTGCTCCATTATGCAGTCTGTTTTCCAGTGAGCGCATCAGAAGTTTCTCTTTTCCCCAAACTAAAAAGGAAAGGTCTTCCACACAGCTTGTCTTCCTCTGAAGTGTGCCTGCCATCTTCTACCCTCCCGAGTCCAAAGAACTCTGGTTTGTCTTGTAATGCCTCACCAGACTAGAAGTTAGACTTTTCTTTATAATAAGAGCACTTTCTTTTGGACTTGCATATAATTCCACCTTTAGTATATTCAAAAGAAGAAACAGAGGAAGAGAGTGAGAGAGTTAATGTGCCTGCCCTGGGAGCTCCAGCCACGTTTACTGATAGATCACTAGTAATCATATCCTTGGACCTCCACTCATCAGATCTACTAAGGTGGAAAAAAGTGAGAGTATTGCGGAAGTTGATCATTTCTATGATGTTTTAATCCTTTTGTCTAAATAAACTTACGGTCATTGGCAATGAACTAGTTTCTAGATAGCTGAGCATTTGTTAGATTCTGTCTTTAAACCTTGCTCACTACCATTAGTGAGAATTCCTGGTTCTCTGACGCTGTTTACCTCCCAATAAGCAGGCAGCTTACTACCTAGAGGCTGTTCATGTTCTGCTTCTGGACTTTGACCCTGGAATGATCAAGAACACTTCTGGGCAGGGAAAGGAGCATATCTTTCTGTGTGTGAGCGTAGTTTGTGCGCACCTTGTTCTCTGCTGTTGACTGGGTCGGGTTTTCTGACACCCACAGCAGCAGCAGCAACAGCAGCAGCAGCAGTTGGCCGCCCAGCAGCTTGTCTTCCAGCAGCAGCTTCTCCAAATGCAGCAACTACAGCAGCAACAACATCTACTCAGCCTTCAGCGCCAGGGCCTCATCTCCATCCCTCCTGGCCAAGCAGCCCTTCCTGTCCAGTCGCTGCCTCAAGGTACAGAGGGTGTGCTACAAATACTTCATTCTGCTCTTGTGCTTTCTACCACCTCATGCTCTTGTGGATATATCTTATACCTTGAGGTATTCTCACTAATGTCCTTCAAGTTGATAGGAAAGCATTAGTGCTACCATGGTCACCTGGCCCACTTTCTATAGTTTCAGAAACTCTACCACACATTACTTTCAAATGTATAGTAAAACTGTCTTAAGTATTTTGTTAAATATTAAATGTATGTCAGTTGGTCTTATAGGCAGGAGTAATGTATGAGGCAATATAATTCATGCACCATTGAGTATACAGGAGACTATCTTAGCAAGAGTAGTGATACTCCGTATACCATGAACTGATAATGAGTTTGGGTGGACAACTGATGAAAACACAGATTTCTAGACTAGGAACTAAAATCACAAAAAGGTTGTGCATCTGCAGAGCAGTTGTAAGCTCTGTGGTTGGGAATCCTACCTTATGTCATGGGATTACAGTGATAACCTTTCCCCAAATTCCCTGTACATACAATGAAAATTATAGTTTTAAATGCTATTGACCATATTCATATATATATATATATGGTGTGAGTATATATGCATATATGAAAGGTCTGAGTGTGCTCTAATGTAGTTATAAATGCATTATTATCAATTGTGGGGAAAAGCGGTTTAGGGAAGGTATAAATAAGATGGCTCAAGTTCTTAATTAAGGAAAAAGTCAAGTATTGTTAATCTTTATGAATGGATGTTCAAATTTGCATTGCGATTGTGAGGTGACAAAGTTCATTTATACAAGTGGACTTTAACTCAAGTTCATTGTTTCTGTCACAGAGGAGTGTATCTTACACTAGTGTTTGTCACAGAGTTTACTGACTGTAAGATACACTCATGAAAAGCAAGAAAAATTTAATATGAAAAGTGAAGTCAAATAAACAATATCCAATACTTATGTTGCACATGACCATTGTTTGATGGGCAATAAAATTATTGATATAATAGTATACAATTTCTTTTATTTATGAAGTTGCTTTTCCTTTTCCATAGCTTCTCTGAGGTTTTATTCTTTTATCTATTTTGAGGTCTTCTAAATTCACCTGTCTGCAGCATTCCTCAAAAATCCAGAAAAGCAAAGTTTACTTATTGAAAGAAAGTCTGGACATAGATCCACTTTTAATACTTATTTTAGAAAGAAATGGAATGATTTTCAGTATCATCTTAGAAAGGAACTTTGCATTCATGAATTATGGTTCTTTAGAAAAGTAAGTATGCTCAGAAGAAAAATGAAGAATCAAAATTTACCAAGGACATTTCTAAATTAATTCAGTGCAAGTGTAGACATTCTTGATAAAAACTGTTGATAGAAACACAAAGAGAAAAAATAAGTTTATCTCATTGGTATTTTTAGTACAAGTTAAAAAAATCTCCATTCCATTTAAAATCTTTTCAAAAATAAATCACAATTTAGCAAAATTTTATTATAGTAATGTATTTTAAATTATTTTAGAAAGCTTAAATCTCTTATTTAAAATAATTTTTCAACTGCATTCTTTCAACTCAAGCAAAAGTCTCATCAAGGAAGGCAATTTATTTTTGTGTAACCATTTCAGTCATTTTCAAATGACAATTTCTCTTATTTTTAAGGTAGTTTTGGATAGAACTATATTTCACTATTTTTCCTACTTTAATTGTCACATATAAAAGCTAAAATACTCACAATGGAGAAATTTTAGCAAATAAAGACTCAAAAAGCAAAGCTTAGTTTGTACAGAAATTTACTTACTTTTTTTGTTTGTTTTTTGAGACAAAGTCTCACTCTGTAGCTAATGGTGGCATGAAATTCACTATGTAGCACTGAACTGGTCTTGAACTCACAAACAATTATTCTGTCTCAGTCCTGAAAATGCTGGAGTTACAAGCCTAAGCAAGAACATTTGCCTAGAAAGTTTATACTTAAGAAAAAAATCATGGTGTTACAAAAGTATTTTTCCATTAATAAAGGAGAAATAATGAAATTGAACAATCATAGCCTCAAACCTCAATGGGCGCTGTGGCCACTGCTCTTGATGTTACCAACATGATGAATAGAAACTATAACCCTCATCATACATTTCCTAATTATTAAATGTGCAACATATCATTTCTGAGAACCATAATTCAAACACAGGCTGAGTTTGTTTAATACCAACCAGCCATGAACATGAATGCTCCACTTTCCCAAACTCTAGGTCCAATGACCTAGGATTCTATATCCATAAAGTCAGCCAACTGTGAATCAAATGTATTGGAGTAAAAATGGTTTGTGCTAAGAATGTACACAGTTATTTCTCACCATTTACCCCTGGAAGTACAATGCTATTTGTATAGCATTAACATGACATTAGCTATTACACTCAAGGATGTATTTAGTATATGTTCTATCTGTATCATATATATATATATATATATATATGTATATGCATATATATATATGTATATGTGTATGTTTGTATTTGTATATGTATGATAGCTACAGACCTATATATCACTTATAGATATATCTATATATAGGTACATATATACCAAAATCTGTCATACTAGAGTTATAGTTTTAGAGACAGAGATAAAAAGATAGAGACAGACATAGATAGAGATGGAGAGAAAGAGAGAGAGATGTAGACATATAGAGAGAATTATAACTCCATCATAACAGATTTTGGTGTTTTCAGGGCATATATCCTGAGTGACAACTATAATATCATATTACTATGATGAAAATCTAAAATCCAAGTGAGAAATAGTAAAGATGTAATTATTGAATAATACAGGTCCCAGCCATCTGTCTTAGCTGTTTTTTATTTCACGTAAAATAATTTTGAATTCTTTCATTATCAGTTTTTAGTTCACCTTGCACTGAGCTTTTGATTTATTGATTAATTGGCCATGAATAATAATCACATGAAAACCAAATGGGATTACCATACATTGATGGATGGTGTTCTCATTATGTCTTCAAAAATATGACATAATTTATTTATCTCCATGATTTAACACAACTTCCCCTGGCAACTTTAAATTATGGTTTCTGAAACTATTTAAATGTATATAAATATCAGAAATAACACTTTAAAATTTTGACATAATAGATTTGTAGAACTTTTTCTCTAAAGTTACACAATAAATTTCATCACTTTAATATGAACTCTTTTAAAATGTAATTATTTAAGTCATAAATGCTATTATACTTCTGGATTTATAAAATATGTACTAAATTAATGTCTCTAAACATATACATAGTTTTTATTAAGAGGGAGTGACAGCAGATTACAGAAATCAAGTAAAAATAGTGAACTTGTAAATTAGTCTCAAGTACACTAATTATAAAAATGTTTAATATATAAATAGTATACATCTAAATGATTTAATTTAGCAGCATCATATAGTGAATATATATTCATTATATAATATCATAATAACTAATAATATATAGTATATTTAATTATTAAATATTAATATGTTTTTTATATAATATATAATGATGCCATGGCCTACCCATTACCAAGATAAAATTATTCATTGTACAGTTACTTTGCTGTTATTGCTGGTGTTATTTGAGGCAGTATTTATCTGTCTAAGAGCCTTGGCTATCCAAGCGCTCACAATGTTGACCAGGCTGGCCTCGAACTTCAAGACCTACCTGCCTCTGCCTCTTATGTGCTGGGATTAAGGTGTGTACCACTAGAACCTGGATTACTTTATATTTTTACAGTTTTGTTTAGCATCAAATAAATTTTACTTTCAGAATATAATCATAGGTTGATTGTGACTTTATTGAAAATTTATTTTTCCTTGCTTTTAGTTACTTGAAGTTAACTGCATCCTCTCCTCGCCTCAGTCTAGAGAACTCCACAAAGAATGAATGCATTTTAAAGTGTTCAGCATCTGAAGCAGTATGATGGAGTTTCACAGCATCCTTTTTAACCCAACTGCTATGTGAACTGCATCTCTGTCAAGCATACCTACATAGTGTCCATACTGTGTACACTCTCCATTTCCCATTCATTTAAACCTCTTCAATATTAGATCTGTTATTGTGGCATCCCTTATTTTAATTATGGCCATAGAACCGAGAAGTGATACTAGTGATTTAGATTTGGCAAGGGGAAGTTGCAAATTACCCCACTATAAGTAAAAAAGCTGAAACTTAGTCTTGCATGGTGACACATGCCTTCAGTCCCAGCACTCAGGAGACAGAGGCAGGCCAACCTCTGTGAGTCTGAGACCAGCCTGGTCTAGAAAGGTTTCAAGACAGCCAGGGCAGTTACATAGAGGAAAATCTGTCTAAAAACAAAACAAAACAAAACAAACAAAAAACCAAACAAACAAACAAAAGCAAAACTGAAACTTGTCCTAATAAGTGGTTAAACCCAAATAGTAAAGCTGCTTAGATTTACTATAGTAATGAATGTCCTATCTATGAAACTCAGACAGGTAACTTTCTCATCACAGCTCACAGCGCAAAACTCACAGCAGTCATGAATGATAGGTGCACAGTTAAGGTGGGAAAAGCATCAACTATAGGTTTTGTTACTTACTATTCACAGTTTCAAATGCGCAGGGGCCTTGAAACATATTGCTGTTTATGGGCAGAAACATGGGTTGAAAGCTTTCTCTCACTCCATTTCACATATTTTATAGATATGGGAGTTATTTAAGATGTATGGTTTCAATTAACAATCAATAAAGGCTGGGCTGTAGACAGCACTGTTTTGATTTCATACCTGGTAGAACTAGGTGAGCTGGGAAGAAGAGAGCTGTCAGATAACAAAGAATATGAAATAATGACTTTATGCTCACTTAGGAATGTGCTCAACATAATACTTGGCTCAGTTGTCACCCAAAGTCAGCCATTTGACCTGCATACCTCACCACTCCTCATATCCTGGATCTTTTGCTTAGTCAGTGTTTATACATTTTTCAGGTCATGATCAGATAAAACCAAGGTTTAATAATAACAGCAATAGAAACAAATATAAGCAATGCACACCATGCAGAATTATTATTCAAATACCAGGGTGTATTTCATTTGTTGCTTCATAGGCAGATATTCTTTCAATTAATTATAATTTAAATACTTTTGTATTGCTTCAAGAATAAACTTTGACACGATCACCTTTATTCCAAGCACTCATGAATCAGAAATAGGTGAATCATTATGAGTTCAAAGTCAGCCTAGTACATAGTGAATTCTAAACCAGCAAAAAAAAAAAAAGAGAGAGAGAGAGAGAGATAAAGAAAAGGAAGGAAGAATGAAAGGAAAAAGAAAAGAAGAGACAAAGAAAAAAGAAAAGGAAAGAAGGTTGCTTGCAAATTTGTTTATTCATAGAAAATATCTTGTAAATAATTAAATGAATAGAAGATTACTGGGTATATTTAATTTTTACAATGTAAATAGGAAAGATTGAGATTAAATTATATAACATTTCAAATTGTTGTAGACTTATTTATAAAACTAGCATGTGCTACATTAAAATAGATTGATCTGTTTGGTTCTCAGGTTCTATTGTTGAGATCTGATATCACACGTTTAACAAGATCAAGTGAAAACCCAGACTGAAATGGATTTCATTCTGTTTAATTCATAAATCTTCTTAGAAATACTCAACGAATTTTGAATGTTGACTGAAATGATTAAAGATAGTTTCTGACTTCAAAAGGATATAGATTATAACATATAAGTAGGAAAATTATCAATTCTAACTTTCTCCTTCTCTATAAACTTAGAGGGCGATGCCTGTATCCTATTGTAGAGATATATATCTTTGGGTCTTAGTCTTAAGTAAATATTGGTGGACAGAACACAGAAATATCTGAATTCAAAATGCTGATGTCAACTTGTTTTGTTTTGTTTGTTTGATTTGGGTTTTTTGGTTTTTTGCTTTGTTTGTTTTGGTTTGGTTTGGTTTGGTTTGGTTTGGTTTGGTTTGGTTTCTTTGGTTTTGATTATTTGAGACAAGGTTTCTATGTGTAGCTCTGGCTGTCCTGTAACCCTCTCTGTAGACCAGGCTGGCCTTGAACCAACAGAGATCTCCCTGCTCCTGCTTCCTGTGTGCTAGGATTAAAGGTGTGCACCACCACTACCCCGTGTTAACTTGTCTTAATGCATTATGATTGATACAAATATTTCTACTAAACTTTGCTTTTATTACTTTTGTGTAACCCTAGAAATTTGCAAAATACTATTAAATAACATTTCATTCATTAGATATTCACAGTAGACTTATACTGTATATAATGTATACAAGTTATTTTTGTATGTATGTACATATATGTGCTATATGATTTTTGTATACAAATGTGTGTGTGCAGGTGTGAATGCCTATGTGTGTGGGGGGACACATGTTTATACATACATATACATAGAGGTCAAACGGCTATTGCTAGTGTCTTTATTACTTTCTATCTTCCTTTCTTGTTTAAGACAGGGTATCTCAGTGAACATACTGTTCACTGATTCTGCTAGGCTGGCTATCCAGTGAAGTTCTCTCTCTCATACCACCCTGTGTGTAGGTGTGGGTGCTTGCACCCATATGCACACTTAGAAACCAGAGGTGGATATCCAATACTGTGTACTATCCATCTCTATAATATTCTCTCAAGAAAGATCTTTTGCTGCACCAGGAGCCATGCTAGTGACCAGGAAGCTGTAGCTATTGCTTTCCCTACCTCCTACAGTGGTCAGCTTACAGACATGTGGAACCACACTGGGCTTTTGATGATGCTGAAAACTTGAAATTAGGTCCTTATACTTACAGAGCAAGCACTCAGGTGCTATCCACTAAGCCGTCACTTGGCTTTTTACATGGGAGTTAGAAATCAAAACTCAAGTTTTCCTGTACATATGATATGCACTTTCTCAATTGAGCCATCTCCTCAGACCTTAAAAAAAAATTAACCTTAAAAAATTTTTCTGAAAACAAAGGAAGAAAAGATTTTAAAAAGACAAATAGTGTCACTTACTTTAATTTAAAAAGTATAAGCATAGCATTTAATGATAAGGACAACCACTAAAAATTGTTTAATTCAAGGTTGTAAAATATATACATGAACTATGAGATCATAATTAAGTTCTAGCACAATTCTTGGCACCCTGTGTTTACTCCATAAACTCAGAATAAAGGATCAAAGGATTATGATTAAATTGCTCTTTCTGCTATATGATCTGATGCTCGTCTAATAATTCATCTTTTATTGGCTTGACTCTCGAGGAAACATTTCTCAAATGTTTAGTCCTAAGCACAGCAGTGACTAGGAACCAGGTTCAAGCCATCATTGAGAAGGAGAGGAATAGGTTCCATTGTCATGGACTTTTAAAGTAGCATGCCGAGTAGTGGGCTTTAGAACTTAGCTGCGTCTTGGATAGGTTCAGAGAGATTGGCTCATCTTCACTGAATATAAGAATTGATTATTATTCTTTAATATTCTAAGCCATTGCTCCCTAGAATAAGTTTGCCAGTGCCTTGATGGTAAGCAGATTAGTCATAAAATCTTTTTGAGGTCCTACTAAGGACCTACCCCTGGACACCTTCTTACGGCATGAGGACATCAGTAAGTCATGTCCAAAGAATAGCATACAAAAACATCTATGAAAATCATTCAAAAGCAAGTAAATACTTGTATTAACCAAATTATTAACAAAGCACATAAACTAAGTATCAGTAACTTCACTAACTGCTGTAGTCTTTCAAAGTATTTTCATAGTAAGTATATCAAGTATCACTAGTAGCATCCGTAACTCTTTAGACATTGATCTTACAGGTAGCAATGCCTGTACGTAAGATCTTCATTAAAGGCAACCAAACGTCAGTGTTACAAAGAACAGGGCTTCAAGAACTGTATTACTCCATTGCAAACAAAGAGATCAACTGCACTTATTGAACACAAGCAAAAGAAAAACCTGATCTCGTTTGTCAGACAAACTTTTGAAGAGTGACACTTTCGTAATGAGAGAGGATGAGAGAAGAGAAAGATTGAGAGGGAAGGACAGACTGTAAGAGCCATGGCTCCATTAACAGACCAGTCTTTGAATAATTTCAGAAGCTAAGTTAGTATTCTTGAAGTAGTCTCGATAGCCAAGAAATGATGGAAAAACAAGGAGGAGGAGGAAGGATATTGGTGGCTGCTATGGCCAACGACCTCTCAGGGCAGGAGTTGGGGGTGATTTTCAAGCTGTCTAAGAAAAGAGGAGAAAACCTTGAGTGTCTCCCCAGTGAGAGTAGCTGCATCTGTGAGAATAGCCAGAGAAGAGGCCAGAGAACGCATGCATGTTTGCAGCAGAACGGAAGCACCAGATAGCTACAAAGAGAAGAAAAGTGAAGAAGGTGATAGCTGAGATCAGGCAAAAGACACAAATGGGTACAGAAGAGACCACATAGTGGGGCCACAGTAAGGGCTAGGCTTTTGTTTGGTTTTGTTTTGCTTGGTTTTGCTTTGTATCTAAGTATTGGAAAACACTCTTAAGGGCTTAAGGAGAATGGACATGACTTAATTTACCTTGAAATAGATCATTTTTAACGATTGTGTGAAGAACAAGT
>NW_022196903.1:11111324-11126324 GCF_008632895.1 Mastomys coucha
AGACCATGAAGCTCTTGTTGCTGTCTATGCTACAGTTAGGAGACGGGAAAGTGAGGGGAGTGTTTGGGTTACTGAAGCTATGATGCTGAGAAGGAAAGAGCTTTGCTTTGGGGGATCTGCTGTTAGGACACCTTACAAACTCAGACAGGCCTTAAAAAGTTATGGTCAGAAAAGATTCATGACTCCAAGTCAATGCTACCATTAAAGCAGCAGTTAATAATTTTTATATGAAGCGGTTTTCTCTCAACAAAGAAGATATATACCATTAGAAAACCACATTTCTTTTTTGTTGGATATATTATTTATTTACATTTCAAATTTTATCCTCTTTCCCGATTCCACCCCCAAGAAACCTCCTATCCCTTCTCCCCTCCTCCTGCTTCTATGAAGGTATACCCCTACCTACCCACTCCTGCCTCCTTGCCATCGCATTCCCCTACACTGGGACATCAAGCCTTCACTGGACCAAGGTCCTCATCTACCATTGATGCCCAGCAAGGCCATCCTCTACTGCATATATGGCTAGAGCTATGATTCCTCCATGTGTACTCCTTGGTTGGTGGTTTAGACCCTGGAAGCTCTGGTTGAAAACCACATTTCTTAATGGAAAAAAAAATGAAGTTATTACAAAATAGTTTTAAAAAGCAAACATTATCCTGCCTTTTTTTTATTATCTCACATTGTTCTTTAAAATATTAAGGATCCAAAATTACCAAAATGATACCTTTGGGTAAACTAATATCTGAAATTGTCATATGCATGGCAATTTAGTGTTACCACCGCTAAGTATAATTAGGCAGAGTTACAAGTGGGCCAGTGAGAATTCTGGCTGCTGGCTCTTTATCACTCTCTGTAGGGAAGAGTGCTCACTCGCCTCCCCTGCATCCTCTGTTCTCTAGCTCTAGTGTGACTTCCTGATAGATGGCCATCACCACAGCCAAGGCCATTGGAAGGTGAACATTATGCTTACCTGTACATCATGAGTCCTGACCTACAGTGTGGGTCACTGGATTCAGGAATATGAATCCATTTGCAAAAGCTTCAGAACATGATACGCATTCAATAAATGACAACAATTTAAATTACAGCTTCATTTCTTCTACTAGAATTTTATTTAGTCACTTTGATATTTTGGTAATAAAGTATTTTAAGAGCAAGTTCATTGAGGTTGGCCTAGATTTATTTATTTATTTATTCATTTATTTACTTACTTACTTACTTTATTTATTATTTATTTATTCATAACTTTACCTAAAGTATTTTTATACAATATAATTTGATTAAGGTTCCCTCCAAGCTATCTCTAACTCCTCTGTCCTCCTCCCATACATATCTCCAATTTTTCTCTTTCTGATTAATAATAAAAGAAAACAAAGTAAAATAAGATAAAACAAAAAAATCAGATTGTGACCAAGCAAACAAATAGAAGAAAAAGAGCTAAAGAGAAAGTACAAAAAAATATATATAGTTGGATACACATTCACACACAGGAATCCCATGAAAACACAAAACCAGAATTCATAATATACATACACAGAAAATGCCCTGACACAACCTTATGAGACAAAGAACCCCCACAGATGCAATTGAGTTCATTTAGCAATCTACTGCTCGGCATATGGTCTGCCCTTAAGACTGGCTTGTTTCCCCTGTGAAAGTCCCTTTCAGAAAATTAATTTTTCATTTGCAAGTGATTATCATTTAGAGATAGCATTTGGGTTAGAAATGGGTAGCCTAAATTTAAATTGCAATTTTAATGTGTTTAAGTTTTGTGAGCACAGACAATGCATGCAAGCATTTAAAAAGAAAACAAAAACAAAAACAAATAAAAAACAAAAAACAAACAAAATAAAACAACAGTCATTTAAGATACTTCAAAATATTTCTTCAAAATAATAGTCAAAATTAAAAGACCATACCAAGCTTGCTGGTCTCACTCTTGTTTACCCCAAGAGAATCTGAACCAGGGAATTGTTTAAGATGAGAAGTTGAGTTTTTTATAAACCAGTAGTAACTGGTTATCTTCCTCTCCCTCTCTCTTTCCCTTTCTATCTCCCTCTCTCCCCCTCCTCCTTCTTCTATCCCCTCCCCTCTCTCAATGAGTGTTATTTTGTTTGATCTGTTTGTAATTATTTTTGCTTTTTTTCTTTTAGTATATTATTCATAAAAATTTCTTTCACCTCCTCATTAATAATACTAATCAAGTTCTAATATTTAATTTATAGGTAGAAGTAGGTTTTTTTTTTTTTTAATCAAAGTAGGCTTATTTCCCAAACCTGTTCTCCTCAGTACTGTTTTCAAATTGTTGTTATAAAATAAATAACGTTTTGTTTGGGATTAGAAAAACACTCTGGTATTGGTGTTACAAGAGTATTTTTTTTATCATGTATTAATGTTGGTGATGTTGATAATCCTTTCTGAAGCCCATGAAATGTTACCTTGTTATATCAGTGGGACTTTCTCTCATTTTATAGCTGGCTTAAGTCCTGCTGAGATTCAGCAACTATGGAAAGAAGTGACTGGAGTCCATAGTATGGAAGACAATGGCATTAAGCATGGAGGGCTAGACCTCACAACTAACAATTCCTCCTCGACTACCTCCTCCACCACTTCCAAAGCATCACCACCAATTACACATCATTCCATAGTGAATGGACAGTCTTCAGTTCTGAATGCAAGGCGGGACAGGTAAGTCCCCTGCACTGAGCTCTCTACAGACGTCTGCATTTAATCTTCACCGTGAACAAACTGAATATGAACAGGGACAAAAACTGTATGTAGAGCAAGTGCAGGAGCAACCATTACTGTTGACCTTTTATTCTTTTAAGCTATAAAATGACTTCAGATGCCACCAGTATACTAAATATAAATGGAGAGAATGCCTAAAGAAGTTATGTTTTCCATGAATGTACAAGGAATGATTATATTGACATAATTTGATAAATGACATATTATGAATTAACCCCAGTTATGAGGAATTCACTAATCCCATAATGCCAAAACAATACAAAAGCAACTTTGGTCATCTATATTCTTAATTACATAATATTCAACCACTTTCTGATTTCTAAGGAAACACTTAAAATGTGAACTCAGGAAAAACCTGTATAATGCACATGTTTTTAATTATTTGAAATTTAAAAGTGTTTTTGCTTGAAGTGGATTAGTGAGTATATTGAAATGAATATATTTTGATGATTTTCAAAATAAATTTAACTGGGAATGTATACAGGAAAGTCATTGGACTTTTGTTGCCAATATTACATTGTGTGAGATAACCTCACACCTTAGTGTTTTATTAGCTCAGAGTTCTGTCTTTTTTTTTTAAACTGAGCTTCCATAAGAAACATCCAGCTATATTTTATAACTTAATTCCACTTGTTTAGGCACATCACTTCCAAGTCAGATCTTGTCAAATAATTTACATAAAATGCATAATCTAAGTATTTCTAAAACAGTAAAGTTGTTTTCACAATCTGAGGATTAGGTACCGAATTTTATAATGAAATGGCTCACACACACAAACTACTCTGTTTCCAAAAGAACATGTAGTACATTGGTGGAACTGCCATGTAATAACATATTTGCCTAGCTGGGGCAAATGTATTGCCATATTTTTTCAAAGAAACATAAAAGTAATTGCAGCACTGTTTGAAATAGAAGACAAAAGTGTGGCAGTGTTCCTGGCACATGTGGATTTTCCTTTATCTGAGCACATGTGGATTTTCATGTAAGTTTTTATTACAGAATGCTAAGCTTCTGGATGCTTTCATGCTGTTGTTTTAATTGAGATTAATTTGATGATTATATACTTCAGAAATATGTTAGTTTTCATAGGATTTCTCTATCTTATATAATACCCACTTATTAAAGTCTTGCCACAATTATATTAGAATATTGCTAATAAACTACTGTTCGAGAGCAGGATTTTACAAATCAACTGTAGCTACTAGGAATATTTGTATATGTATGTGTGTGTGTGTGTGTGTTTGTATGTGTATATATATATATATAGTTTGCACATGAATATTAGCTTAAATGATCCCACTGTTCATACTGTGTTCTAAAGAAGTATTTCAAAAAATATCATGATGACTTCCATATAGCTTTCATTAAAATACATTTTTCCCACTCCACAACATAAGGCTACATATACATATTTTTTTATTTAGAGGTAAAATGTTACAGTCAGGTCATATGGCAGGATTAGCATATGATATTATAGAGTCCTCTTAGCCTTTCATCCTTTATTAACAGTCATCTTTGGCTCTATTTCTCCTCTAATTGGAACATCATCTAGCCTTGGCAGTTGAACTATTCAATAGAACGATTAAATTTTTCTGACTGCACTGAGCTGAATTGACCTGTTTTGACCTGTTTGTCACTGATCGTAACCTGACAGGCGCTAGCAGCCTGCAACGATTATGGCTTTCTGAGATGAATCTGACGTTGTGTTCTCTTGCTACAGCTCGTCACACGAGGAGACGGGGGCCTCCCACACTCTCTATGGCCATGGGGTCTGCAAGTGGCCAGGCTGTGAAAGCATATGTGAAGATTTTGGACAGTTTTTGAAGTAGGTTTTAACTATTCTTGGGGGAGGGGAAACAGATAAAATGGGGATTTTGGCATACCGCTGTAAAATAAGCAGTAACTGAAGAAGGAATGAAAAAATGATCCATCCTAGAGCACAATGAGTTTGTTTCAACAAGTAGATTGGAAAAACCAGGCTAAAAAGTTCATAGGTCATATTCATTTCTTTAATGAAAGTATTTTGCAAATTATTTAGAAGGTTTTGAACCAATGGAAATATGAGCCTACCATGATAGTGATTTTAATCACTATGAAACAAGTTTGTAAAAGAGCATTCTCCGGAAGTTGAAAATTTTTTTGAAATTGAAATTTTTAATAAAACTCTCATGTAATATTTGAATAATCATACAATTTCTCTAAATGAAATAAAATAGACATAGTTTTTAGGTCTGTTTAAAGGGGCAGATTCTGTATATCCACTTCCAGTAATGGCATTTAATAACAGGGATAAAAAAATGAAAGTCAGTGATGTTGAACATTTGATTCAACAGCCACATTTCACTCACATAACCTTTGCCATTTACGGTGGTGTATTTGGAAAGTAGATTATATAATTTCCCCAGCATAAAATCAAACCCTGTGCATCCTTTATATCTCCCTACAATATTTTAGTTTCAAGGCTCCTTGAAAGGTTCTCCTGTCGCTGAGAATGCCCCCTTTCCATGGATGATTTTCTGCTCCCAGTATTGGTACAAGGAAGATCTGAACAGGGAGCCGCAGATAGGTTTATGAAGATGAGTGTCTTCGAAGCCTCAGCCTCTTGTGTTGTCATGGTGCAGCTAACAGGGTGAATGAACTGTTTCATGCTTCATCAACAATTAAGTTAATTAGCTCATTTGAAATTGCACTGCTTTGTTGCCAGGATGTTGGCAGAAACATCAAAAAAGATGTGTTTACAAATGGCAGACCGACTGCAGAGTACAGAGCCGAAGTACCCTAACAACGAGGCAAGCACTTGGTATCATAATACCTTTATAAATGATTACAGGAAGACTTTTCATGAAGATTTTTTTATATATAGTTTCAGACCAATTAAGAGAAAATTTGCTTCACAGATCACAATGGTTCTTTAGAAATGGACTTAAATGAAAATTTACATGTCTGTTACAGCAAACCAACTGTGAGCTACCACTTTTCTGGGTGTGAAATTTATTATACTATTCCTGCAGGGGAAAAAAAAGGTATTTAAAAGATGTTAGATAGCTTTGCCAAAGTTTCTACTAAAAAAAAAAAGTTAAAAAAAATCTAGAAATGTAAACTATCTTAGCAAGACTTCTATGATTTGTCTGTCCATTGTTGTGGTGGCTTGGTTGTCAGTGAGCTTCTTTCTAGGGTGAATGGTTCTATGTCCTAGGAATGATAACCAAATTTATAAAACTACCTATTTAGTAGGTATTTTCTTTCTCTAAAATATTTTTTAAGTAAAATCTGGCTTATTTTCTGAGGGAAACTGCATTCCTCTCCTTTAGTATGCCTTCCTTTAAGACATATGAAGACCATTTCTCATACATCTCAGGTATTTGTATTACTAACAAGTGAATGAATACGAACTCATTTTATTCTCCATGGTCTTTACTCAAATTCACACTAGTGTTTGTTTGTTTGCTTGCTTTTAATTGGAGAAATTATAATTTAAAGAGTTTTTGAATTACATATCAACCCTTGTTTCAAAGACTGACAACTTTTCTATCCATTCACTTTATATTGATGACAGAGTACTGACAGTAGACTGTGTGTTCTTCCTTCTACCCCATTTTTAACAGCATATGCTTTAAATTTTCTAACTCAAAGACCTGTGATAAATTCTGTTCCTACTTAATGCCAATATACTACACTGAAATGAAAAATTAATTTGACATATTTCCTGAATTGGTATTATCTTTTTCTTAAAGGTATGTGAGAAATTTGAAAAGAAATAAAATATTTTATTAATGAAGTACTTTATTTATTCAAGAAAAAGTTGACTCAGCATAATATATATCTTTAGGCTCCCAGACACAATGTTACCATTCTCAGGAATTTAATTTTATCTACACATTAACAAGAGGGGTGTATTTTTTATATTGAATAAAAATGAAAATTAAAACAGAAATTGTGACAGTAATAGAAGAAAACAAAGACATAAAACAAAGTCCAAGCTAATATTCTTCAGGAGAAATTTTTCAACTTTACAAGAAATTTAGAATTGACAGAATTTAACCATTTTTTTCTGACCAGCAATTGAGGCTCTCACCAAATCACTAAAAGCATTTAGTACTACTTCTTCATTACTGTCTTTTAAATGTCAAAGTGTAATCACATCTGACAAAACTTTAGTGTAGTTTGACTGCAGAATTAATTACTATTCCATTGCACTAAAGTCAGCTTGAATATAGATGTATTGACTTTCAGAGCTTAAGCCAGAAGGTTTAGAGTGGAGCATTCCAGTTAGCAGACAGGTGTTCTTGAACTTGCCCACACAGGTGCCACAATGGAGAGACCCGGCACCAGAAGTACTGTCCTTGGCAAAAGCCACAATGGGTAGTGTTCTTGAAAATTTCTATACGCATATGAGCATTGCAAAGATTAATTAAACAATAAAAATGAATGGATAGAGCCTGCTAGTGATTGGTTCTTTAAGGCTTGATACCGCAGAATGAGCAACAGAAAAAGCAGTGGAAACCTATTCATTTATTTAGTGCAAATTTGTTTTCTTTCTCTTGCAGCTGACTACTCTACAATTTATGTTCTCACTTAGTGTGTATTGTCTCTTTCTTTGTCTTTCACTAGGCAGCATGGCTACAAAATTATGACCTCAAGGAGACATTCTTTGAACTTGTCAGACTGTTGTTTCTTTTGGTGACAGTGCCCATATCTTTCAAAACTAAGGCATCTCACGTAATCAGCTAAATGAATAGTGACAGCTAACATTTTGTATTTAAACTCCTGTCAGTGCTTAAACATAAAAAGCTTGATGCAAAATAAATCAACTCCCAGTGATGTGCGAGTGAAACATTTTGTTCAAACAGTCTCTGAGACAATTGGATTCAAGCACATTCCCTTTTTTAGCTTATAATATACTATAGTTTTCAATGAATTTGAAAAAATCTAGAGGTTAAAATTGAATTGCTAATCTGCAGTGTCTATAATTGAAGTAGCCACATGCATCCATAACCATAAAAGCTTCCTGGGAGGGTACTGTGCGTTAAACAAATAAACTTGAAAGGTTCCACCCCCCATACTTTCTGTGCTCCTGAAAGGTTTGCTTAATTGTTTTTAGAAAGATTTTGGCTATTTATGGCTTCTTTGGTTTTTGTTGGTTTTTTTCTTCTTCTTCTTTTCTGTAGTTCACACTACCTACCTAGCTCACAGATTCAATGCAGTTCTAAAAGAACGTCAGTCGACCACATCATTTATTCCATTTTGAAAACAAAAATCAATATAGCTATAAAGTGACCCATAAATTAGAAGTGGCTCCCACGATGTTTGCTCTGCGCTGCCTTTCTGAAGGCCCCCTTTGCATTTTTTCTTCACCTCTCTGTTTGAACTGCAGTCTCCGTAAGAGGCTCATTAGGGGACATTAGGGACTGGAGCTAACCAGAATTCCAGAGCTTGCTTTGCTCTTATTAATGCATAGTAGAGTAGAATGCATTTAAATATTTCATAGGCATTCAGTAATTTGTGTGTAATCGCCTTGTTAGCAGACCAGTAGACGTAGAACAGGCCTGTGAAATGGTGTTAGTGATTGTATGGGTAATTTCCAGACCTTTGCCACTAGAAAGCATTATTGGTGGCTAGTATGAAGCTGTGAAATAGAACTAGCAATAAGTAAAACAAGAAAGTTAATAAAGGATTTCTAACAAGCAGCTTCTGGGATAACAATTCCACTTGGTCCTTTGTAAGGACCCATAATTTATGACATAGGCAATAGATCAAATGCGTAAGATGGTATCATGGAGAATTCATATAAAAAGGGTATTGGCAACATTAGTTCCAACTTCCTGCAAGGGACATGATTAAATGATTAATGAAATGTCCCTTTGCATATGCATTTTGAAACAGCAATTAGGCACTGACTGCAAAAATCTACCGATCCTCTCATTTTTCAGCATTATCTCATCCTTGATTTATAAATCATAGAGAATTTTTGAACAGAAATATGTAGTACCTGAGATGGTTATAGAAACATAAAAGAGAATAATTTGAGCACAAAATAGTCATAAATACATAAATTCATAATTTAATGTTAATACATAGCCTATTTATTTGGTCTTATTGATTTGTATTTATATCCGACACTATTTCTGTACTTTGATTGGCATAATTAAGTAGGGAGGGAATGAATAGGCACCATTATTTTACATATCACTGGTAAACAATAGCAGGGAAAGGATAAGGGAGATGTGGCAGAGGTATGTATGTGTTTTTCAAGTTCTCAGTAATCCACTGGAGGCTGTTCTATAAATGATCATTGAAGGGCTGCAAGCTAGCCTATAATTACAGGAAAGAAAGTGGCAGCCGTGGCATTTCATAACTATGTGTCCTCGAAAAGTGCTTTGTGAGTTTGTCACCAATGATAATTTAGATAGAGGCTCATTACTGAACATCACAACACTTTAAAAACCTTTCGCCTTCATACAGGAGAATAAAGGACTATTTTAATGGCAAGGTTCTTTTGTGTTCCACTGAAAAATTCAATCAAGACAAAACCTCATTGACTATTATTGTAGTCTCCAGTCTCTATTCTAATAAAAGCTGCAGAGATAAATTGAATAGGTCTCTAAGACCCAAGAATATAATGCAAACATATTGTACTTTTTTAAAAGTTGTTTTAATGTAAGATAATTATCATTAAGAAGTAAACAAGTATAAAAATTCTTTTTAAAAAATGGTTTTGTGCAAAAATATGTGTTATACTGAGTATACCTTTTCAGGTAAAACCGCATCATGTGCTTAATCTCCTGGACTCTATTTATATCCTAATCTTTATGTATAGCCTTTTAAAAATATTCATCTTTTAGGCTGATTGCAGGATAAATTATGTGTGTTTTCCCTAAGAGTTCCTGGTGGAAAAAATATCGCACAAAAAAATACAACAATACCAAACCATAGGGATGCAACAAATTATTTTGTTAATGTTTCCAGGACATTACTTCACTGTCTATTAAAATTTGGGGGACAAAACCTGGAAGAATGCTGTCTTGTTTATGAGAAATTAGTGACATTTTTCCACCACTCACTAACCCTGGCTTACTCAGGCACTCTGTACTTCTTCTCAGAGACCTTGGATGATCCTAGCCCTCATTACAGCCAGGTTTATAACAGATCCTGCTGAAGCTGAGTCAGAGCAGACAAGAAGATTGGGAAGGACCACTCATGCTCTGGTCACACAACCCTAGCTTGACCTGATCCACCTCACTATTTTGGTTCCCAGTTTATCATCAGCCAAGCCTGGCAATTATAGCAAGATACATGGAGGTTTTGTTGCTATAATCAGTGAGAAGGTGTAAAAACAAACTGGCCTAATTTATCGAAGTTGGAGTAGAAAGAAACAAAGGTTTCTGATGGCTGAACCTAGCTCTACTAACAGACACTCCATTTGTTTACAAGTTAGTTTTGAGTCAATGATTACCTTAAGTCTTCATATTGTATTTCAAGTGCATCTGTCTATGAATTATTTTCTGCTTCATGTACTTCAAGAAGCATAGGCAAAAAGGTAATACAATTACTTCTTGAATTTAGCCTGCTCAGAATTACAAAAAAAGCTTTAGAGGTTATTTTAAATGATATTGAAATAATATAGGTAAATATATTAATTCCTAAGTATGTGTTGTATTCAATAAACCTTTTCCCTTTCTGTGTCTCTTAAATTGCTGTCTTCCTTCACCTCTTGGTTAAGTAGACATACCAAAAAGAACTGAATTACCTGAAAATTACTTTCTTAATTTGCAAAGACATAAAATAAATAATATCAATTACAAAGCAAAAATTATTGGATATTTTCATGCTAATTTAAAGTGCTGCTATACTAGTTTTCTTTTGGTTCAGTAAGATACCATGTATTGGAAACATCTTCAGCCCTTGTGTATAATAATAAAGACACATGTTAACATTAGAGCAGCATCTTTAGGTTGTTTTCTTTCACTGTGTTTACATATGTCATATATACATTCCAATTAGGACTATTTATAAGAAACATCAAACTTATTACCCTGAATCTTCAATATATATTATGTAGTAGTAACAGAATGCTACCATTAATTGTGGGCATGGGTATTTCTATGGAAAACTCCACAAACCTTGCATAATTCACAACACATCCAAGCATAAGGTATTTCTCACTAAAAATAAACATAAGAACAATCTTTATAATACAAATGAAGTAGAGAATTGCCTCTGTCTCTCTGTCTCTGTCTCTCTCTGTCTCTCTCTCTTTCACACACACACACACACACACACACATACACACACACACACACACACACACACGTCTTTACAAAGCTGATGCTGAAAGCATGGGAAATAATACATGACTTCTACTTGCGCTCTGTAAGAGGATGGAGAGTTGTTTTTGTAGCAACATAAGCTTAGAGAGAATGATATTTTCTACTACTTGAAGAGGCTCTTTGTGTCATGCAAATAATTGTCACGAAACATGGAAGCACATAATACCTTCTTTCTCCACAGCTTCCAGCCATTCAGCTTTCCCACTGCAGAGGAATCTACAAGTGCCCTATAGAGGTAGTGCCTATTCAGTTAGGCACATACTGCTGGGCCAACATCACTTCTCATTCCATTTCATGTCTTGTGTTTTATAGGCACCTTAACAATGAGCATGCATTGGATGACCGAAGCACTGCCCAGTGTCGAGTGCAAATGCAAGTGGTACAACAATTAGAAATACAGGTTAGTCACATGCTCCCTCGATGTGCACTCTTCTCAGAGTTCTGGTGTGGTAACCTGAGCACTGAACAAGTGGTTGGATCTTCCTGGCTACATCATATTGTCTTGATAGCACAATACCTGTTCAAATATGTGGAATCTAAGTTATTTTTAACTTAAATGTTAACAATTGATCAGATTTCTATAATTTCTATATCAGTTGGACCTATGTGAACTTCAGGTCCTCTTGTATATATTTAGATATCGTCAAACTTCCAATCTATAGTCTTGTTATTATAGATCCAGTAGACATAAACTCCCATAAGTTGCACAGACAATTTTTATACAAGCTAATCTGGATTTCCGTGTGCCACAGGATTGTACATTATGACAAAGGGGGCACTTTTTATGAACTGTGAATGAACTGGAGAATAACTTGATATCTGTGTACACTGTGTTTAGAATTTAAGACCTACAAGACTTAATTTGTCTTTGGGTAACATAGTGACAAACAATGTACATACCATGCTATACATACTGTAAAAATACTATCAAAGTTGTATTTTTTCAAACTTAATAGTAAAACAGAGTTTTACAGATCCTGTGAAGATTCTGTGCCCCAGTGTAGGGGAATGCCAGGGCCAATAAGTGGGAGAGGGTGGGGTGGCAGGCATGGGGACGGGGGAGGCAACAGGGGTTTGTTTTTGTTGTGTTTGTTTGTTTGTTTGTTTGTTTTTTTGGAAGGGAAACTGGGAAAGGAGAAATTTACATGTAAATAAAGAAAATATCTTTAAAAAAAAAGCAGAAATTGTAAGACCTCAAAAAGTAATGATAACACTCCAGATTTTAGTTCTGTTCTAGTTTGTCACTCCTCTAAGACTTCTTCTCATATGTCATCTTTAAAGGTTTTTCCTCAAACTAACTTTTTGTTTTGTTTAATTGAACATTTAACTGGGGTTTTATCCTCTCTACTACACCTTACACTGTTTCCAATCCATCAGGTTTCTCCTTTTTCCAGGGATGAGAAAACATTTAATTTGCAAAATAATGGAGGATGTGTGATAATGTATCACTGTCATAGTAACACAGAAAGCTTTGTTTACATAGATCTGTTTACCATTGCTAAAATGTAGACTAAAGCATAGGAGGTCATCTGATGATACAGTTTGCACTGTGACCAATCCTCTGTCTCTCTCTGTGTCTCTGTCTCTGTCTCTCTGTCTCTCTGTCTCTCTCTCTCTCTCTCTCTCTCTCTCTCTCTCTCTCTCTCTCTCTCTCTCTCTCTCTCTCTCTCTCTCTCTCTCTCTCTCTCTCTCTCCTGTGTCTGACTGATGGAAAAGTAAGGTCCGTCAGTTGTAATGAGACCCAGTGCAAGTGTAGATGCAGACTCGGTGGCAGAGTTCAGCATTTCACACTGCCTGGTCTCTGTCACTCTATTGAATTAGATTGATGATGGCAGATTGCAGGGGGCACTAACTGGACCTCAGTGGGAATGCATGAAGTCTGTAGACAATCCTGGCAGGCACTTCGCTTTGAGAACCCTTCACCTCTTCACAGCTGTCGGCACTAGTCCATTGCTAACAGTGTCCACAGGACTTTAAAGAGACACCATGGGCCTTCTAATTTATGGTTTCGGTAACTTGTTACTGTCGGAGCAACTGTGACCTCAATTCTCTTATTGACAAAAAGATGAAGTGTTATTTGTTTTCCCTGACCTTTAACATAAGAAAAGCTACAAAAAGTTTTCTCCTTCTCTAGCTAAAGTTGCCTTTCCTCCCAGCTAAGTTTCTCATCCCAGGCTTTTATATGCAGGAATCATTACTGGGAGACAAGCTCAATGATGAGATGTATTGCTTCAATAAAATAGCTGGATCAGTCATTTCTAAAACGCCTCTGATCTCACTCTTTCTTAACAGCTTTCTAAGGAACGCGAACGTCTTCAAGCGATGATGACCCACTTGCACATGCGACCCTCAGAGCCCAAACCATCTCCCAAACCTGTAAGTGCATATTGCTTTATAAACAGTAAATAGCTATACTGATGTAACAGACTAAGAAAATGAGCCATTTAGGGACAGTTACAAAACAATGACTGTGATGAAAACCGCAGCAATAAAATGAAAGTAAAATGCAATCGCTTGTCAAATTGTATGTTTCTTCTAAAGTAATGCTATCTTTTACAAAATCCATCCAATCTACACTGTGGGTGACACTAAACAAAGTACACCCATCAGTGCACAAATCACTGTCTCATGGCCGAAGCCAGGAGGAACATCTCTCTGTGATAGGTTTACAGATATTAAAGGGAGACAGACTTTGAACCCCCCTCAAGAAGCAGGATCAGTACCAATCGAAAATAGAAAGTTATGTGCTGGGCCCAGAGGACTCAGATCAATCACAAGAGATGGATGAATAGACTAATTTTTTTTCTTATCAAATGTTTTCTCAAAAGTCTCATTTTGTTGATGGTTATTTCAATTAAGATGCAATTCACACATTGGGATGTTTTTGATGGATAGTATACAGCATCTGAACTTAAAGAGCTTACCCCCAAGGGATAATGAGTCCTTCTAGAAAACAAAAACTACAGTTTCTCTTAAAAATGTGATACCTAAAGCTCCACCTGATAATATAGTCAGATGCATGGACTATAAAAATGAATATACTATTATCTCTCCTAGCTGATGTTTGCGCAGAAACGTCCATAAGCAACCGAGGGACTTTTCATGAAAGTTTGTGGGATGTTTTTCACTAAGGGCCCTGTAGAGCTTGATGGTTAGGGAATGCCAGCTTGTTTCTCCCTGCACTACTCTGGCTATAAAAAGAATACTCAGTTTTGTAGTAGGGGAGGAAACAGAAGACATTGTCTGATTTTCCGTTAGTGTCTCTGCATCTCCTATTCATTAAGATGATTCAAAAATGTTCCCTTTTTTGCATAGATATTGTATTTATTTAAACTCTTCTGAGGCATTTCTGCAAAGACACTGTAGCTTTTCCTTTGTGCCACATAGTGTAGGGCACCCTAAACATTATTTTTAATAGAAAGAAAGAAAAGGGTCTCTTTGTGAATCTGACATATGACATTTGAAAATATAGAATGTCTGCATTTTTAATTTCAAAAATAAACTTTTGGGAATCTTTTGATACAGTATTTATGACTTTCTTTTCAGTAAGAATTTTTTCCCCTCATAGCTTCTATAGTATAATGTAGATAATCACAAGACAGAATAATTGTCTCATAAATCCATCAGGAATCTGCAGCTTGTTCTTTTCCAATTAATTATTCAATCAGTAAATTTTTTAAAACTCCAGCAGCATGGTTACATCTACACTAATAAAGAATTTTCAGCCTATAATCCAAAACAGAACCTGAATGAATAATGTAATTGAAGTATTACATTACATAAACCACACATGAAAGAATTGCTAATTGCGTTTGATGGTGGGCAATTAATACAGAATCTTAGATGAGCGATTTAAAATGAGACCACAGTTTAAAGTTCCCCTTGGAACTAGCGATATCTGAAGTGGGAAACTGCTCCTGGCCTC
>NW_022196903.1:11128824-11131037 GCF_008632895.1 Mastomys coucha
TAAATCTGGTGTCTAGTGTCACCATGTCGAAGAACATGTTGGAGACATCCCCACAGAGCTTACCTCAAACCCCTACCACACCAACGGCCCCAGTCACCCCGATTACCCAGGGACCCTCAGTAATCACCCCAGCCAGTGTGCCCAATGTGGGAGCCATACGAAGGCGACATTCAGACAAATACAACATCCCCATGTCATCAGGTAGGATATGAATGCTCAGTAGAGATCTTTTACTTTGGGAGAGGAAAACTGTAGATGAAATGGTCACAGAGCCATTCCAGAGCACATGGAAACTCAAGTCATGATTTATGGAGTGATAATTGTTTTATTCCTGGTAAACGCGGATGGAGGCGATTCCCTAAGCACATCATGATGAATTGTTCTGAATGGTCGTTCGGGAAGGAGAGCTCTCCCCATTAGAGAAATTGAGAGATGTGTTGTCAGGATAGCCCATATTATCACCTCAATTCAATGAGATCCTTTGATCTCTGAGGGAAGCAGAGAGCCATCCAACATCTACAGGCAATGCTCTATGATAAGAGCCATTTAAAAGGACATGTACAGCGAGCACCATTACAGTTGAGCCTCAGCACAGATGTATCAGTCTTTATCAAGCGCTGCCTCGATGTGGTTGGACCAGGACTCCCGATGCTGGCCTACTTATTTGCTTAAGAGCATCCTCATCGGAAATGTCACATGTTGAAAACAGTCATCTTCTCTCATCTCTTCCCCTTTTGCCCCCTCTCCCATCGTAGCAGCCCACCTTGGGACATCTGGATAATAGCAGTCACGCCCTGTAACTAGATCCCAGAGCCCTCTTTTTACAAAAAGTGAAGTTATTTTCAACCTGGGGATCGGGAGGGGCTAGCTCCTCCTTTGTTAGATGGTCGCAGATGCAGATGTCAAGAGTTGATCCTGTTCTACATTAAGAAGTATTAGAAAAGAAAAGTAAAGGTTATGGCAAGGGGCAAAAGTCCATGTAAGAACATGCCTAAACCACCCGCTTAAAAGAGGGCCTGGCTGGTAGGGGGAACAAAATCCTCAGGCCGGCTGGTCTCACTGCTCCTGAAGGACTGTGAACAACTAGGGGACGCCTCATTTGCACTGCGCGTCAGAAATGGCCTCTTTTATATAATTCAATTCCACTGTCATGCTCTGTGTCTTCACGGCCAGTGGTTTCTCACCAAATCACTTTACCAATACTAAGGAAAAGTATGAAAAATTGATTCTGTTTCCCTTTGTCATTAGCAGAATTAACAGGTCTTCTTTCTAATTATTTATTTTTATAGAGATTGCCCCAAACTACGAATTTTATAAAAACGCAGATGTTAGACCTCCCTTTACTTATGCAACTCTCATAAGGCAGGTAAGTAGAGGGAAAATTAGCTTTGGCTGATTAAATTAAAATTCATTAATGCTTAAAGGAAGGCTTGGATGGGGAAGTGTCACCCAGCCTGGTTAGTAAACCATTATTCTATGTCACTGTGTATCTTGTCTCATTCCAGGCTATCATGGAGTCATCTGACAGGCAGTTAACACTTAATGAAATTTACAGCTGGTTTACACGGACATTTGCTTACTTCAGGCGGAATGCTGCGACTTGGAAGGTAACGCCAAAGTCCTTCTGCAGCCGTTCGGAGATGCCCAGCACAGTTCCTTACAGATAGCACAAGGAGCATTTATTTACATGCCACAAGCAGATTAGTATCTGCTTCCCCTCTTTTTAACCTGCCTCTTGAATGGAATGAATTCCCTCTCTCAAAATGACAAGTGAAAGAATAATTTTGCCTCTGATATAGTTTTCTAATTTGGTGCAATTAATAGCTGAGGCTTGGCAGAGAAACGAGGGCCTGACACACTAATTACAGCGTGAGCTCTCAATCATCAACACCTTTGTTAGGCGCACGATATTACTTTTTCTCTTGCATATTATTGGCTAATTAGTTTGAAAAATGTCTGTTTGGCTTGTGCAACAAATGGAGGCTGTAGGTTTTGTCCCGGTCTGCTCCTTTTGTACACATCATACCTCATCATCCAGACTGAAGCTGCCACGGGAGTGAGGGCCCTGGCCACTCAGCTGGAACTAAAAGAAAGTAAAGTGGATATTATCCTGTCAGAACATAAATGCAGTTTATTTACTTAGACAAAAGGGTTCATCTATACCCCTGTCCAAACAACTTCATTGTCTGGATCTTACAAGGAGCTTAAAAAAA
>NW_022196903.1:11133608-11147147 GCF_008632895.1 Mastomys coucha
TTCACAGAGAGAAAAACAACCCAAGCTAAGTCAGAAATACAATAGAACTTATTTTGTGCCTAATTAACGCCTTGTAGCATTTACCCACTCCCCAAAGCCACCACTGCCTTATGTGTTGCTTTTAATGCATGCTGTCTCCTCCTGGCCCTTGAGTTCTGCTTTCTATAGTCAAGTATTTGCTAATTTCTGCATTCCAGAAATAGTTAATCCATTATGTTGTCATTTAATTAACTATGGTAATTTGTTATGTTAATTCATGGTGTTCAGGAAATTAACCATTAATTATTTCCTGATTACATCAAATTGGTAATTGTTTTGTGTATTTACATTTTTAAGTTTTTATATTATCTTTAGTTGCTCTTGGAAATAAAAACCTCAGGAAGCCAAAACTATGTCCTCCAGGTTATGTCCTAAGTTACCGCCACACCCACCATAGTCTAAAGTCTTTTCCGTTTGATTTTGTTTTATTTTAATTCACGAACCAAATTGCTATATAAAGAATGTAGGCATTCTTATATTTTATATCCACACCTTTCAAATTTTAACTTATAAGTCTCATGTATTATTTTTTCTTCCAGAAGTCCAACTTTAGTAAAAAATATACCTACAAGTTTGGGCTATGGAGCAGCTCTTAATGCCAGTCTGCAGGTAACATCATTAGATGCACATTTCCACTCCTGCCCTGTTTGGATGTTTGGGCACTTTACTGTTTGGCATGCTTTTTATTTAGGTGAGGTCATGATTGCTCTTCATAGTTGGTGTCTCATCCAGGGGAGTTGTAGGACCTAGTACTATGGAAAGCACTGATTCTCATTCAAGCCACTTTTGATGTGAAGAAGCAAGAAGGACACCCTGTGGCAAAATCTGGAACACTCAGTTTTCCTGCAAATGCTAGATTGATAGAAGCGTTTGCAAATGCATGTGGCTATGCATTAATATTTATCCAGGCTGTCATAAATGATTTCACATCATAGTGTTGGGGAACATGGTGCTTGTGGCAAAAACTTTAAAGTTTAATTATAATATATAATTTTTATGCAGAGGAGGCAAATGTCAGGACTTCTTTATTTTGAGTTAAGTTCTGGTCATTTTTAAAAAAGCAGAGCAACTGCTTATATTATCCTGGAGTATTTCTGAACATGTGAGGATTCAACATTTCATTATGTGAAAGGTTAACACGACGGGGACAGTATGCTGTGGGAGCTATTGTTTATATGCTCAAGTCACGCGAATGCCCTTGCTCTCTCGCCTGCAAGTGGCCAGTCAGGAATGTCTGTCTTTCCATATATTTTATTTAAGTACTTCTAAAATATCTATGATACAATGTGCGTCCTGTGAAAGGAGATATGTGCAGTTGCAATGACCTTACAGGGCGTACGTGTTAAAAGCTGTCTTGCTCCTTGTCCATTCCACTAGGCTGCCTTGGCAGAGAGCAGTTTGCCTTTGCTAAGTAACCCTGGACTGATCAATAACGCTTCCAGTGGCCTCCTGCAGGCCGTCCACGAAGACCTCAATGGTTCCTTGGACCACATCGACAGCAATGGGAACAGCAGTCCGGGCTGCTCACCTCAGCCACACATGTAAGTGTGGCTAACGAATTCCCGAAAGGGATGAAAATATAGCCTTAATATATTTTGATCAATCAATCTGATTTTGATTTCTTTTCCTTGGAGTTTATCACGGGGTTTAAGTAAAAACATACATGTTTAAGTTGGAGTTGGATTATTCTATGTCCATAATATGTAAAGTATACCAAATATGTTGTTAATATTAGAGATTACCCCAAGTGCCACTATAGCTAGTGTTGATAGCATTCTTCTACAAATTCTTAGTACTACTAAAGTCTTCTTGGGCATTAAGTACTGTCTCTGATGAATCTCCATCTTATAAGGCAATATCACAGTTTGGTTTGTATGGTGTAATAAGAGCATTCATGATAGGGTAAGTTGTGATAATTTTTACTACTGTTACAGGACTCTAAACCATTTATGAACTGTAGTCAAGACATTGCCCATTTTTATAAACCGTAAAATGCAAAGTTTAACTGTTACCCACAGTTTACATAGAAGCTGGTAAAGTGTAACTTTTTTGCCTGTCTTATAAATCAGTGTAATTACATATTCAAGTTTAATTACTGGTGCGTCTGTATTGGCAAGGTTTATATGTTATATTTTATGCAAGACTACGATTCCTATTAATATTTAGCAGCTAACTATATCATTAATTACTCTAAAATCTTTCCCCTACCATCTTTTTAATGGAGCTAGGAGAGTAGGAGTATTAAAAATTGATGTATTGTGGATTTCAGAAAAGTGTATGGCACTTTGAAAATGCCAGGTCTTATTCAGTTGTGTCAGGCATATCAGTTTCTTGTTTACTAAGAAGTACTGACCGTGGGAGAAATGAAAATTCCTGGAGAAAGAGTTGTGGTTGAGTGATGAAGTACACGCACGTACTCCTTAGCAGTTAGGATGATGTTCCTGTGCTACAGCTATTCTTCTCTGACTTAGTCTGCAAGCTGCTTAACGTCACATATCAATACAAGATTACTCCTTGTCTCTAGGATTGTATTCTATTCTTTGTGATGCTATTTGGTCTTTTGTTTTGCATCTGAGACAGTGTCTCTTAATTGCAACACAGACTCAGACTCTAGTAAGTTCTCCTGCCTCAGCTTCCTACATGCTTCTGCAATTATTAGGCATATGCTACCACGCTGGATGCTTCTCCCTCGCTGAGAGTTTAGTTGGAGACCTGAGAGAGATAGAGAACCCTGCTATCTGCCTATTTTCATTTGACCTTTCACCAGTTACTATCTTTAAATATACTATTTTGTTGATTTTTGAAATATGTTCCACAGTTTGACATATGACCATATTTGAGATCATATATATATACCTCATCGATGTATGGTACTTTCAGGCCACCGTCTTTGCAAAAACACACTGCAGTCATTAACGTGTTTCTTCCGATTCCAAGCCATTACTTTTCCAGAATGGAGAAATTTGTCTTTTGGAAGTGTCTTTAGTTGTATTAAATAATACAAAAGAAGTGATAAAACTCCAAGTAAAAAGAACATAAATATATGCTCTCGAGACTAGCCGCACTCTAAGCAAGGAAAAAGAGCAATCAGACACAGGGTTTTACGTGCTCACCATCACCCTGTCAGCCATAGAGTGGTAGCTGGAGGCTTTCCTGTCAGTGGCTCTCCTGACTGCTAATGCTCACTCCCTATGCAAATGCTAAAAGAATTCATCTTTAAACACCCAACAAGAGTTAGATCCTGTTTTTCATCATTTAAAAAAGGGAGCCATATAAAAGGCATTCATAAAAGCAGTATGGGAACTGTGGTTCATCCTTCTCTTGCTCCTGTGCAGTATAGAGAGGCCAGTGCAAACCATGTGCAAGAAGATGCAGAAGGAAGGAATTTTCACAAGTTTAATTGTCCAGTGCTAAGACTATTAAAATAAAAAATTAATGAGTTAATAAAATAGTTTATTAAACATTGTATTTTGGAACCTGAAATAATAATTGGACTAAATAATGGCTTCGTTAGGCCCATAGCATTTTTCACTTGGCGGTTGGTGGTTCTGATCATTCAGTTTATTGTTAATTTAAAGTTTATTAATGAAATATCTAAAAGAAATAGTAGTATGCAAAAAAAGAACATTAAAATATATTTAGTGTCTGGTGTAGTGCCATTATCAATTTATATAAAAACCGTTGAGTTTATGCATTATGTGTGTTATACTGGCATGAAGCAACACACACACACACACACACACACACACACACACAAGTACCTGTATTTATTTTTCATAGATGAAAGAAAAGCCTCCCTTTCTTTGTCGGAAATAGATTTCAGAAAAAGATAAAAACTAGAAGAACCCTCTATCTTGTCTTTTCCTGAGTAATATAAATGAAAATCAAGTTTGTAATTATCCTGCAAAATATTGAGTCAACACTGATGCTTCCCATCTCTTTGTGCGCTGCTCCATTAACTTCTTGTAGATTGTTCAGATATTAGTAGATATCACCTTAGCTTTCTGCATCCTCAGCTTTCTACCTCTGAGATGCCTATTTGTAAGGAACTGTCAGCATCTCATGTTTGCTATGAAGCAAGGCAAAGTGAAATTATTGGCATGAATCTACCAATTAAAATTTATTTGCCTCTGAATATTGTCCAGAAAATTTGGGGATTGAATAGGAATGAAAATCCCATCTTATGAAACAGTATGTATCATTTTTCATGGTTTTGTGAGTTCATGCTACGTGTTGTTTTGAATGTTGCTATTAATATGAAAGAGAGACAGTGCAGCCCTAATGTGTCAGATTGTTACAGAGCCAGCAGCAGAATCAGCATTCAGTACCCAATGGAAGTGGACAAGTTTTCTTCCCTGGCTTTCTTTATCTTCCTATTTTTTTCTATAATACCTACTACATCAGATTGATGCAAATAAATGGAGTGCCTGCAACATAATGGTGCTTCTTGTGTTATATACTCACCTAGGTACTGATCAATAGGACCTCGGACTAAGATTGTAATACCTCATTGCAGATTGAAGTGAGAATAAATTTATTATAAAACACATTTTTTTTTCAGTTTTAATACTTTCTGTCCGCTTCAAACATTTATATAGTTTGGCAAAACTATCTTTTTATCCTGTTACTCCTTCCTCTCTTATAATCCAGGAAGTAAGCATCCCATTCAAAATGAGGCAGTGTAACAGAGGAATGTATTGTATGGAGCTCAGTACTCTCAGACTCAGTGAGAGAGGGATTAGAAGCATAAGAAAGTATTAACTGAAGTTGTTGGCAGGGAACAACTCTAGCAGAGAGAATAATACCAACCCAGAACTAGTAGTAACTCATGTGCCTTAAAACAGAGCGAATTAGGTTAGATGGGACTTAGAAAACTTAAGTGTATTCAGAGTTTAGAATAGATGAAGATGAGGTCTGACCCCTAAGTGAGTGAGTAGCAAGCCGTGGAGCTTGTTCATCAGTGTGGAGCTTGTTCAGGGTTGTGGGTTTGGGTTTGGAACAATCAGTGTTCTGCTTTAGGAGGCAAACTCCCTGAACACACACTACATGTACTATGTCTCAACGGTAAAAATGTCAGGCTGTTTTTTTAGTTAAAAGACCTGGATGCAGAAGATTAATTTTTGTAGGCTGTAGTATCTACAGTATGTGCTTTAAGGCATGGAAAACAATGAATTAATCCAATAAGAGTTTTAAAATAAAGATGGGAAAAGGCACCCGACCATATTCTAAGAAGAAACTGAGAAAAACTAATGGCTACAGTAAAACCAGTGCAAAGAAGAAGACAGGGTAGAAAGGAAAAGTGATAACTTCATAATTTTGGTTGTTGAGTCTAAGAAATGAAATGTCCTCAGATTCTGGGGGTGATAAAAACACCAGGTGTGCTTAGTTTGTTTAGATTTTTATTCGGTTCTACAATAGTGATGTGTTTGAATGTGAATATGTTCTTGAGGATGGTAGAGATATGCATCATTACAATAAAGGGACAAATGTGGGCTAGTTGAAGATGCCAAGTTTCCCCATATATTCCACTGGGCACTGCACAAACTTCCCCTTCCTCCCGAGGCATAATCAGTGGAGTGGCCATTGGCCACTCAAAACCAAAAACTCACATGGCCGGCTGGGTTTATCTCTTGTAGCCACTCAGGCTTCTTCTTTTGCTGCTTTCTGGATTCCAGATTCTGGATTCTGCATGCATCCTCCCTAACAACTCCAAGTGTCCCGCCCCATCCTCAGTCATTGGTCACTGGTGTGTTTATTGATGGATCAAGAACCAATTTGGGAACAAGACCTTAATATCAGAAACTAACCCCTACATTTCCACTCTTCTTTTCTAACTGTCCTTCCATAACAAAACTTTATTTTTGTAAAGCAAAGCTTTTCCATAAAAATTCATTTAGTTTATTTGAAACTGTTTATTTGTCTGCCCTTTCTTTACCTGTGCCAGGTTTCTCTTACATAAATCCACCTCTCCTTATCATAATGAGCTTATTGTCCAAGCGGTTTTCCTGATTAAGTTTTCTGTTAGAGTCTAACTTCAGCTTCTTGCTTCCAAAAATCTGGTTCTTCATACCATTCCTTGAACTAATACTGTGGCACTTGGGTGTGTGGGGACAAGCATGTTCATCCTGCAGTTATCTCCAAGTTAATGCCAAGTTTCTTAAGAATGTATAGAATGTTTTAGACATAATGGCCAGTTCCTTGGAAACAGCTTAGCTTTACAAAGTAATACCAACAGCAATAACATCCATGATTTGGCTAGATGCTACAGAAGGAAAGCCAAATACTTAGATCAATAAGTAACTCTAATATTGTTCTTTCTGTGTCCTAAGCACTTGGAGATCTAAACTTAGATCATCATGCTTGTACACTGAACGCTTGACCAACTGAACTGTCTCCTCAGCCCTTCAGTTAGATTGATGCTGTCTTTATGCGGATATCATTTCAACTTACTGTCTTCTCATATTTGTTAGACATAAAAGAGAAGAAAATATCAGAATCAGAATTAGAAGGTGAGGTGAACCCATACCGATAAAATTAGTCTTAAGGCTTTCTTTTTCCATGCTGTGGCAAACACTGTGATTAATGGTAAAATCACAATAATTAACACAGCCCCACTGTTTCTTTTCTATTAGGCATTATTGCTCCCCACTTCCAATGAGTTGGCTCAGACTCACCTTCTCTTGTGCAATCTTAAATGAGATCCTCCTCATTTTTATATTTTCTAATCCTATACCAAAAGATCAAAATGAATGTTCTTCCTAAAGCTGACTTGGTATTGAGGCCCAAGTTGCCCATTTTCATGGGTCTCTCAGATTACTGTTTCCTATTGGTGAATTTCTTACATGTTACTTCTGAAAACCCCTACTTTGCTGCCATTTAAAAGTTCTTTTGCTAAATATTTGACTTTGGTTGCAAATGATCAAGATTTTCCTCCTCTTATGGGAAAAAAAATGCCTGAAGTTGGAGAGCTAATGATATACTATAAAGAACACTAATATGCTGCATTATAAAACATATTGGTTGTATCTTTAGAATGCAAATGTTGAGGGTAAAGAAACATGTGTTGTATAAAAGGAGTATGTGTTGGTAGAAGATTGCAATGAGGTTATATTTACCTCTGTGACCAGTGTGTATTCTATGTACCTCCAAATGTGCTGAATCACACATATCTTTCCCATCTTGGTAGCATCTTTGGCTGCTGGCGAGCTTCAAGAAGCTGTAAAAGCACACCAGTGCATTACACATTAGCCTCGTATATCGGTAACAGTTTGTCACAAAGATAGCTAAAACGGTTCACCCAGCCCAATTTTCTAATATGGTGTTGAATCTCTACACCATGAGTCATCACAAAACATTATATTAGAATATATAATATTTCCCTTGTCCCTCCCCCCATTCTTATTCCTTTTCTTAACTTTTAAACTACCATCTGAAGGCACATGTTGGTTTCGCAAATTCTACTCCTTTCGTTGGCAATATTTTATATAAAATTCCCACAGGTGTTAGAGCTCTCTCTGGACAAAAGGATTTGAAAGTGGTGTGGATCTTCATTTGAAGAAAACGGTTAAAAGTGACTGGTAATCTGAGCCAGTGGCATGCTCGCTCATTGTTTTCGCTCCTGTGAAAGCAGTATTATTTTCTGCTGTTTGGGGGCTTTGTGTTAAAAGGTCCTTCTTGGCTCCCCTTGCATTGTCACAGATGTTCTCATTAGCACTGTACCTGGCATCTTTAATTTTTAGCCCCTAACCTTTCATGGCCTCTTGTAATTTTTGTTCTGATTTAATTCCATCTTTATTTAACGTCTAAACTTTTTCATTAACTTTGCTAGTTAGCTTTGAGATCTCCTTCCAAAATGATTGTGCAGCGCTCATGACGATGCCAGCTCTTTATCATCTCATTTCCTTTGTCAAGGGCTGCAAGGATGGATCAGTAGCTCCCGTTCTTTTTGACATTATTCCAGGCCCTGTATGTGGTACTTACAACTCATTCTAGTTCCTCTTAATAAAAAGATCCTACCAGAGGTACAGTATCTTCTGCTAAAATGTGTGATATCCCCAGCGTGCCAATTGTGGAAATTTGTGGGTTCCTATAGAGTTTTGAAGGTTTTTATAGAACTTTACAGATGCTATCTGACATCCATGGTGTGAAATCCCACAATTTAGGCAAAGTGTGTCAGACAACTTTAGCTGACAGTGCTGTAGCTTACTGATTCTGCTTCATAGCTAAAGAAGATATTTGATAGAAGATACATCTCCTTTTTCTCTGTTTGGAGAGCCATAGAAATTTTCTGTCTCTAAGGGTCAAAGCATCCTTCTCTAAATAGTTAAAGAACAAGTATTGCTTGGATAGTACCTTCTTCAAACGTCTAGACAACAGAAAAGAGTAAAGAATCTACCTATCCACGCCCCCCCAAAATTTTAAATTTAGCTTTGACAAAGGAATTAGTAAGTGGAAATATTTGACTCCTTTGAAACAGATTAAAATTGTCCATTTCTGTAAATTGTTAATAATAATTCAATGTGAATAAAATAAGTTGAAAGCACAGGGGTGGTGCATTCCATCAGTAGTACATATCTTTAGGATAGAATTAATTAATGGGCAGATAACAGATAGATAGATAGATAGATAGATAGATAGATAGATAGATAGATAGATAGGCATTAATAGAATGTGTAAGCAACAGTTAACCAATAGTTTAACATCACTAGTGGAGATGAATGTTTCTTAGATTGATCTTCAGGTTTGGAATAACGGCTAAACATTTAAAAGATGAAAACATTAAGCATTACACTGTATTTATTCTCTTACTGCTCATAAGTTTATGTTGCAACATAGCGGCCATAATCCCTTTGTCAAAGAAATACAGGATGCACTGGGATCACAACAAAAGATCAACATTTTTATTTTCTATTCCATTCTCATGTTTTATATATAGTGTAATGACACGTAGTTAGCAGACAACTGAAGTTTGAGTCAATTCAGTGATTTAGTCTGAGCAAGTGTTTAGGTCCACCAGAGCAGCCAGTCTCAAAGGATAGACAGACCTAGTAACATGAACATGTGAAGTCCAGCTGGAAGTCAGGGCCTACAAGGTTATGCTAGGTGTCAACTTTACTAAGAACTGGCTAAGGGAGGAAATTTTCGCTTGAGCAGACTGGTAGTGAGAAAAATCAACAGTCCGGGCAAACAAATGATCCTCCTACGAGCGTGGCAGTCAGAGCCCTATGTCCGACTATGAGACTGTGAGATTGAGATCCTTAAGAAGGAAGAATCCAAGAAGTCCAGTTAAATTAAACAGGAACTGGTACATAGGTCCCACAGACCCATGCATCCTGCTGTTGCAGACTAAAGCTTGTCCAAGGAATAAGACCAAACAGATTTTGGAGAGGTGGCTCCAGCAGAGTTGGGACAGCAGCAAGGTAGCACTAGATGCTAAGTGTTAGGATCTGAGCTAGGCTTTATTTCTCTCAATTACAAAAGGGAAATGGAAGAATCCTTAGACCTATGGTCGAAAGTCTGTGAAAACCATACATGGAAGGATACAAAATGTGTAAGTACTTGTGTATATCCATGGACATTAACTTAATTCAGAAACTGAGTGTGATTATTTGTCATTATCAATGATCAAAATAATTTCATATATATTTGACATTTGTAGACAATCATATTCATTATTGTCACTAACTAAGTTTAATGAATTCAAATATCTAGTAAATATTGATTCTGGTGAGTATATTTTCTTAATAGATGTCATAGAAAAACTATATAAAATTACTTGCAACTAAGACTTAAAATAATACAAAATCAAGTTTCTTTAAACAGTGTTACATAAATTTGAATATACTTCAATAAGGTGCTTCAGGTAAAATCAGAAAGTCTTAGAGAAATTTTGAGATGTATGCTAACAATTGCAAACTTCTGTTTTATATCTTTAATCCAGTTTTGTTGTTGATGTTGTTGTTGTTAGATTTCTTAGAATGTCTGTTGACTGTAACAGAATTTGTAGGTACATCTTGAGGTCAGGTTTATTTGAGATGTAGACTAGAATTATAAACTATATCATTAATAATTGAAATATGTCTTAGAGGAAAACATAATAATTATCTGAAAATAACAGTACTTTGCAATCAAATACTACAATGCCTACATGGTTAAAAGAGAAAAATGGTTTATTAAATATGCTAGTATTAAAATTTAGTTCCCAGCTTTAAATTTAAAAATAAAGTTTACTTGTTTATGTTTAGCAGATATTGAGTATTAGTAGGGTATTTCTACTTATATCCTGGCACAGATGGCATCTGTATGGTATAAATGGGATGGACAAAAACTGGTTCATTCCAACTTTAGTCACTTCTTGGTCACACATTTCTTTCAAGAAGGAATATTTTCATCTTCATCATGAAGAAGGAAGAAGGAATTTTATTTCTGTAATACTGGTATGTCTCAACCTATATGAAGTAGTTACATCTAATTTAGTCATATCACAATGATGATTAACCTAATTAACACTAAAAGTTTTAATATTGGGTGGTATCTTAATCTATAAAAACAATAAACAATATAATAAGGAAATTAGTTGCAAAAGTGAGATATATTGATGAAGATTTGAGAATTTTATTCCTAGTTTTTGTAATAATATCGTCATTTACCATCTGCATTGAAAAATTAATCTTATAATATAATAGTTTACTTGTTCCTGATACAATCTGGATTATTCTTTAAAAGAATAAAATAATGTGGAGAATCGCATAAATTTTCTATGGCTAGAAATGTGAGTTGACTGATGCTAGCCTGGGCAGCTCTTATTTCATAAGAATTAATCACATGGTTTCCTGTCTTTTGTAAAAGAATAAATATTTTATTTGAATTTTTAATTGTATTTAATCAGTTTATTTCCATAAGATAGTAGATAAGTTCCATTTCCTCAATAAGAAAGCAACAATTTTCTAAAAAGGCATTCTCATTTCAAACAGGATATATAAATGGAGATAACTAAATTTGCCATTTTTACACATTTACAATCAATTCAATAGAAATTATCTATTGAAAAGAAGCAATATAAACAATTGGTCTCATGAAATTAAATCTATCTTAAAGAAGTCTGTATTTGTATTTTATAATGTTATATATTCAAAATATTTACATTAAAAGTAAGAGGGTTTTGTCATTGGCAAATAGAGCTAGTTGGAACAAAATGTATTTAAACAAATATGAAATAGACAGATTGCAAATTGTATGCGTTGTTTATCTTAGTAGCCTAGATATCAGTGGTTATTTTTATTCACTTGACAGCCTGTACTATACTGAGGAATAAATGTAGTTATTTCAGAGAAATTCCCATCTTGCACTTGAGTTTTCTGTTAACTAGGAAGTTTGTGGTGTTATTTTATGAAATAAGCAGAACCTATAGAATTAATGTATATCATCTTTCTGTAGTGAATCTATTCTCATATTTTTAGATATTACTCACCAGTTAGGACACAGTTATAAAGAATGGGCAGTGATGAGTTGTATGACTGTAAACATTTCTTTTGGAGTTTTATATCCCACTTGTGGGAAAAGGATTCAAGTTACATTTAGTACAAATAAAGATCTAATGTAACTTCGGAGTATACTTTCAAATACTATCTGAGGTGTAATGTTTTATAATAACAGTATACAATTATGGGACCAGGACATGTTATGCCTTTCTTTTAGGAGCTATATGTTAAATTTATTTCAACTGTTCTCAAATAACTAGAGTATCTGAGTCAAGGGTACAAAGAAATATCCTGTAACAAGCATAGAAAAGCACAGAAACGTTTGCAGTCTTTTGTAACATTTAGTCTTATACATCATTGATCTATTTTTTACTGAAATCTTCTGTATTATAGATGTGGGTCATAAATTGTATTTTTCTTCACAATATTTTCTTCACAATATTTGTTGATATATATCATATATTTTAAGACTACACATTTCATCATGCGCTTCATATGGTACATATACACATACATTCGCATCACATACAAAGAACTAGACAGACTAATTGACTGAAGGATTGCTTGATTGCTTGATTGATTGATTGAAGTGATTGTGTGTGGTATTGGAGATTGGCCTTAGAGTTTACACATTCAGGAGCAAGCCTCACACTCCTGAATGCTCCTATCAGCTTCATAGCTTAATCGGGTTCACATTGTATCACTGAGTCTCTCACACACCATGACAACATATAACTACTTTAATTATGATTATACAGACTCACCCAAGTTATACTGAGTACTTGGTAGTACTCATATCATCTGAATACAAATGCACCACTAAGATTCTAGTCTGCCCTCCATTTACTTAAATGTCTAAATATTTCCGCTTAAGAAACTTTACTCATAGACCTTTCTCGTTCAAATGAAAACCAGGAAGAGTCTCTGGGACCATTAACTTAGTTTTGAACAAGGGTATAGTTGATAAAATTTACATCCCTCTAGGGATTAGGCTGTGTGACCACAATCTAAAAAGATAAACTTCCCTCTTGTAATGTGACTCTGCTTTAGGGTACAGGCAAATATTAACATTTCTTCCGCCTTCACGGATGCCTTAGGTCCTTATAATTTTCACAACAAAAGAAGCAACACGTTCCTTTAGGCAACAAGTCAGTGTATTAATGTAACTTGTCCTCTGTGGTTTGGAAATACACACTTATAGAGGGTGACTGTAAAAGTGAGTGGTTAACTAGAATATAAAAACCAACTGCTATATTGCAGATTCCTCAAATAAGACAAGCCGATTGTAAAAAAAAAAAAAAGCACAAATGAGCAATTACTACTGAAACACAATATATGTCATGGCCTGAGTATCTCTATCCTCTGAGTATAGGTCGTTACAGACATCAGAACAAAGGGAAGAAGAAAGCTTTGGTGTTCACAGAGAGTTAAAATTTTAGGTCAACATAAAAGTCACCTTTTAGATTGAGTTTTCTGGAAATTATTGCTACGTAACTGTTATTTGCCTACACAACTCACAATTGTAAGCACTCAGCTCAGTTTTAGGCTGATGAATGGAAGGAACAGAAAGGGGATTCCACCGTGGCTCATTCTGAGGACTCCTGCTCGCAGCATTGGAGGAACCTGGAGAGGCATGGGTATAGAAGATTGGAAAGAAGTTTGGGTACCAGTTTTACAGTCCCTAAAATCATGATAAAGATACAGGTATTTTTGAAATATGGAGAGAAGACATTCAAGAGTATAGACTACATACTTCTTAAAAGGCATCTTTTAAGAACTTATATTCTGGACAAAGACTGTTGTTGATGATAATGGACTAGAATTGATTTGGAAAAGCTGTGGCCATAAATATTGGTAACTATTTGAATAGAGAGATCTGTTTAAAGTAATTTGAATATTTCAAAATATATATATTTGTACTATATTGCATAAACATGGAATTTTATTTTTCATATATCTCTTACATAGTGAATATACTTAAAGTTACTCAAACACTGGTTTCCTTTTTTTTTTTTTTTTT
>NW_022196903.1:11147177-11154677 GCF_008632895.1 Mastomys coucha
TTGAGAGAGCAAACTTGAATGTCCTGTTCTTAAAGCATTCATTTGAAAATCTTTTTCCTTAAAATGGCATAAGAACACAGACTGGCTGGGCAGTGGTAGCCCACACATTTAATCTTAGCACTTGGGAGGCTGAGGCGGGTGGATTTCTGAGTTCAAGGCCAGCCTTGTCTACAGAGTGAGTTCCAGGACAGCCAGGGCTATACAGAGAAATCCTGTCTGAAAAAAAAAAAAAAAAAAAACACAGGCTGAAAATTAGATATAAGTAATATATCTTTTTTCCAGAAAGCACAAGTCAATATTCTTGTGGCCATTTTTGTCACTAGCATTGGAGTCACTGAGACTTGTGTTGAATTTCAACTTCATTATCCATCATCTTCTCTAGTAAACCTGAAGCCTTCTAAGGTCACACCCACAGCATTGAAATCTCTCTCTCTCTCTCTCTCTCTCTCTCTCTCTCTCTCTCTCTCTCTCTCTCTCTCTCTTTCTGTGTGTGTGTGTGTGTGTGTATGTGTGCATATTATAGCTGTGTGGGTATATATGTGTGTACATGTGCATACATATGTAATTCTTCTACATCTGTATATAGATGTAATTCATAAGCATCACATGTTTGATTATGCACTTTCCCTGTGCCCATGATAAAATGTAGAAGGAAGCCTTTCACATACTTATAAATTTAAGAGCCAGGAAATGCACAACTTTATACTCCACAGTCTACACCCTAAGTTGCTTCTTTCCCGCCATTTTTAGTGTGCTATTTGCCCTGGCTCTCAGCACCTTATCATACTGTACTAGAAAGCTCTGAACTGGCAGTCCTTCTTGCACTGTTCTCCACTCTATTTATACAGTGCAAAACAATCTTAAAACTTTAACCTTTTTATTTCTTTACTCCCAAATCATCAAGAGCCTTTCCCTGAAAGCACAGAAATATATATATTCTATGATGCAGCTAAAGGCTCGTCACTGTCTGGTCTTGTTCTAATTTTCTAGCTTTTTAATTATTACATTAGCAGCTCCCTCATAATGTTGATAATTTATGTAAGATCCACATACACATTTTTGCATTTACACCCTGTCCTTTCTCTTTTCACTGTGTAACAGTTTTCCAATACTTCAAAGTCTATCCAAAAAGATCTCCACATCACAAAGTAATCATAGCTTATATTCTCAGAAGCTCTCTCTGCTTCCTTAGCACTGTCTGTACTGTGGCACCCATCACTGTGTTTCTTGTATCATATTGAATAGTGCATATTTTATTTCCTCTATGGAGTGGACGACTATAGAAACTGGCCATGGAAAGATGACTCAGAACTCATGAGTATCCACATGTTCTTTTAGAAGATCTGGGTTCAAATCCCATCACTCAAATGGTGGCTCGTGACCATCCACTATGCCAGTTCCCGAGATTCTACTTCCCTCTACTGAAATCTGTCAGCACTAGACACACATGTGCTGTACATAAATATATTTGGGCAGAGCACCCATACACCTAAAATAAAATAAATAAATCTAAAAACATGCTGTTTAAGATGAATGTATGAGAAAAAATTCACTGTTCCTGTCTCTCCTCTTCCCTGTGTTGATGCATTATCAAATGCCTCATTTTTTCCAACTTATAACAAGAGGTAACTTTTACCTGCCTCGAAGCACTGGATTATTTTATTTTCTGACTTTGTTCCTGAATAATAGAAGGTATTATTCATCTCCAACATAAACTGAGTCTCTCCATACAATTATTTAAAGAAGTTTCAAATATTTGTAATCCTCCAAGTACAAATTACATCAGTTGTGAGTATCATGCTTTCTTCAAGAAGAAAAATTAAATCGATATTTTATAGTAGCTGCTAAGTAGTGTACTAAAGTGGAGTAGTTGAACTGAAAATATCTCCCTCATGAACAGAATAATTTTAAAGCATTCATAATAAAGTACCATGTTCTAGTTTGGAGAAATATCCATTATTAACTGAATAAATAATTGACTTTAAAAATAAAAGTAGAAGTTGCTGTAATATCCCCTTACAAGTACATGCCATATTTTCAGTGGTTTGGAAGAACTATGAAATTTAATACAAAATGTAGATCTTATTACACATCTACCCTTCTAACCCAAGGCTTGTGTTCTTCTCTCTAATATTTAGATATCAGATAAACACTAGCCTGTAACAGGCAAAAGAATGACTGTGAGGTGTATTTAATCTAAACACTTGTGCTTCTACCTGGATATAGTACAAATAAGCCCACTTAAAAAAAAAAAAACTTTGTTTAAGGTCTCATAAATGAAACAATGAAGACCAGTAAACCCAAGCAATATTTTTATGTGTGTTTATAACGTTTAGTAAAGTATATCTTCAGTGTTATATATTTCGTTACTCTAAACTGTTACAATCTATGCTTTTGAAGTATTGTCCCCTTTGTTATCATGGGGTTTACAAGGACCAAAGTCTAGTGTACAGAACCATTGAAATCCTGAAGCAGAAGATACATTTCACATCCCTAGGGGGATGTGTTATGGTAAATGCCTAAATCTCAAGTCCAGGAGGAATTTTATAAGCAAGAGGGTTAGCAATTATAATCATGTGTATCTTAACATGTCCTTGCTTTTTTCCTCTTTAAAAATTTTTACCAGGTATGTATATGTATTTTAATTTATTAGGATAATTCTCAGAGGAAAATAATCTCTCCCACCTATGAATTTCAGAATCTGTTAAATACTGCTTTTCTTAGGACCTTTATTCCTGGCAAACTGGGATTTTTTATTATGTATCTCTCCTACTCTAGATTACTGCTTTTCAGATAGTAACAATCATATAGAAACACTCAATAGAGTTTTGTTAAGTTAACTTCGGCAAAGGGAAATATGTGGTAATGTTGTCTGTTTTCCAAAACAAAATATACTTGAAACTTTTTAAACTAATTTTTATGCAATATATTTTAACCATGTTTCCCCTCCCCTAGCCCCTCCCTGTACCATCTCCGGCCTGCCAACCACCTCTGCCTTATGTTCATTCTCTTTCTCTCTCTCACCCCTCCAGTCTTTCTCACAAAACAACAACAAAACAAAACCAAACCAAAAACTGAGAAGAAATAAAAAACAAGCAAAAAAAAAAAACAAAACCCTAATTCAAAAGACCAATTTTAAGATTTAAAAAAAAAAATGCCAAAACACCAAAGCAAAGCAAAATGTGGTTGAAACTTAGACATCTTTACAAATCTAGGGGATTTGAGTCAACCACAAGCATAAAGGAAATTCTGGCAAAAAACAAATTTAGTTCCTAATAGACATATGATATATACATATAGATAAAATTGCTATATTTCTTAAAATATACATTTTAATCTATTCGAGGGTTCCTTAGCTCAGTGTGTATTATCAGAGCTGAGTAAGCCCCAGTGTACACAGAAAATATGATACAAGCCTGGACCACTCGATGAATGTATGTTAATGATTTTAATGACAAGCTAATGATGAGCCCTGTGATGGATGAGTGAGGAGAATAAATGTAGAAGCTCTCTGAGCAGTACATGTCGATGCGGGCTCCTCTCCTTTGAAATTAGCTTTTCATGTGAAGTAAAATGATCTGAGACATGACCTCAGCTTTTTTTGCTTTGTATTGTGATGCTCAGGAATCTGTTCATTAATCCTTCTTTCGAATGATTATAGTAACAAATTGTTATTTATTATATTTCCTTATTCTTTTAAGAAAAGGTAGTTAATGATTATGGGTTTTACAGCTGGCATCTGAAATGTGTGTCCCAGTATATTTGTGTTTGTTTTTGTGTTATGACATTTCTGAGATATTCATAATTTTACTTTGAGAGGACTAATTTTTTTTTAATAATGCCATGTTAACCATCAGTTTCTGGGTTTATAATATACCTCTTTCACAAGGTTTTCAGTGTGCTCTGACTATATCTAATATTTCTTGATAGTTTGTGACCCAGCCATGGTATCCCATTATTTACATTTTTATATGTATTTTTATCTATGTAATATGTATATTTTTATACATATGTAATTTATATCTATATAATATATGTCATAGCATTGTAAAAGATATTTTTGTGTCTCTCATCTATGACTAAAAAAAAAAAAACAACATGGGTAGAGTCAGGTCACTGTATCCTCACTGACCTATTAGGAAAAGAGCCCAGCTTCAAATCCAAGTATTCTGTCCCCAGAGTCCACTATATTCTTAAGTACTTAGCCATTGCTGCATGACTGAAGATTACAAATGAGGCGACTGAACTGTTCAGTATTCCTTATGCTACACTCCCAAATTAATCAAAATACTATAACATAGAAATCTATCGTGTTGAATGACTCCATTGTAATTAAAGTCATTCAGGTAACTCCAACTGAGAGGAAGATCTGTTGTGAGGTGCTGGGTAGCAGAAGACAACGTCTTTTTTACTTAAGTTGTCATGGGGTTTTCTAAGATGGAAAGGAGATTCCTTTTCCCCCCAAACAATCTTAATTATGCTACACGTGGTAAATTGAAACATGTGGTAAATGCAACAAAAGTATTCAATCATAAACAAATTTAGCATCCCAGGGTTGGAAGCAAGAAGAGAAAGATATTGTTAACAGCCACAAGAATAAACTAATTTTCTATCAACCCTAACACACAAAAGGTGTGTGTGTATGTGTGTGTGTGTGTGTGTGTGTGTGGTTGTGGGTGTGTGTCAGAGAGAGACAGACAGGCAGAAACAGAGAAAGAGAGAAAGAATTCTATCTCTTCTATACTGAGAGGCAATACACAGTAGAACATATGGATCACTTTGAGTACTAAATGAGGAAAGGAACAATTAGATTTTCTCAATTCAATCTAGCATTTAGAACATTTTAGTGAATAGCAAGCCCTAATCACTGAGGATAATTAGAGTAAACTCTTAGGGTTAATATAATAGCTACCTTTTTCCTAATTATGGCTGATAAATGTCCTGTGTATATTCAAATCTTTTTAAGTTTAAATAGGTATTTCTATACATTATGTAACTATCAAAATGGATAAACCAGGTATCAAGATGCATGCCTGGAATATCAGCAACCAAGAGACTAAGGCAGAATAATAAATAATAGAATTGATACTAGCCTGGGCTACATAGTGTGATTTTGATTCAACATACTGAAGGACATTGTCCTTAAACCCATTTCTCTTATTTGCTTATTTTGATAGAGTCTTCGAATCATAAACTGCATCCAATGTAAGGATTCTTTCAACCAGAGAAATGAAAATTTTAAATAAAACATTCCCATATTTGATGGAGTTTATGGCTCAAAGACTTTATAGTTTAGAATATCAGCATAAGCAATTTTTAAAATGCTTTAGTGGGTTCAAGAAGAAGATTGGTATAAGATTTACATGAGTCAGAAAGTTAACTCTATATACATTAGTCTTTACATAACAGGGAGGGTGTTCCTGGGTAGGCTATTGTATGAAAGGGAATTCCAGGCTTTGTGTGCATAGTGAAGCACAGCTGAGTGAGCAGAAGCATTTAAGAGCCCCAAGAGCACTGTTTTGAGGACCAAGATTTTAGTTCTCAGTAAGATTTGAGTTCTCACTGTAACTTGTTACTTAGAAACATTGTTGCATATAGGTAAGTTAGATAGTAGGTTGCTAGAAATACTGCAGTGTTCTTGTTTTTTTTGTTTGTTTGTTTTTGTTTTTGTTTTTGCCAATACCCATGTGTAAATTCAGTTATGTATTTTATATAAAGCAATGAGGTAATAAAAACCATCCTTGCATATTAAATTCTCCTTAAGATGCAAGGAAATATAACTTGGTAGTTAGCCTTTTACAAAAATTTTGCTTATGTTTCGATAATGCATTCCCTTTGTTATTCCTCTTTATTGAGAACTGGAGAATTTTCTATAATGTTCTTTCTTTAAATAAAATCCTCCAAAGAAAATATAAATAATCTAGGTGATGGGACTGGAAGAACAGGAAGCTGCCAGTGAAGGGACTTTCTGGGTCTCCTCAGAATCCCAAGCCTATTGAGGGGACACTGAGATACAAGAGGCCAGGTCCTTAGCTAAGACCATAGGAAGTTCCAAATAAGAAAAATGGACTTAAGAACAACGACATCCAGGATGCTGAGTCAGGCTAGCATCAAATTTCCTATTATTCTACCTTAGCCTTCTGGGTGCTAAGATTCCAGGCATACATCTTGATGACTGGTTTATGTATTTGGACAGTTACATAATATCTGGAAATGCCTATTTAAGCTTAAAATTTTTGAATATATACAGGTCATTTATCAGACCTAATTTGGAAAAAGGTAGCTATTATATTAACCTTAAGAGTTTACTCTAATTATCCTCAGTGCTCAGGGCTTGTTATTCACTAAAATGTTCTGAATCCTAGATTGAATAGGGAAACTCTAAAATTATAAACACAACTTATAAGTATTATTAAATCAAAATGTCATTTTTATAAAAAGTCATTAAATGAATGTGAACTTTCACAAGTAATCTCATCAGATCATTTCATTTGTATATTTTAGAAAGTACTTGGGGGAATATTAACATTGGATTTAATAAATGCTTAAAGTCCTAGACACGAGGGCATGGTACCATAATAACTAGGTGGCTCATCCATTCTTTTTATTTAAACTGATAGTTCAGTAGAACCAGTTGAATTCAGTTGGTGAATTTTCTTAGACACAACAATTGTGTATGTATTTAAAGTGATCCTTGCAGTATGTTTCTAGGGTTTCAGGCTTTTACTATTCTGCCTTCAACTTGAGGCACAGGCTTGCAGCACGACCATGTGTAAATAGAGTTCCCATTTCCTCCAGTGATGCACATTTTCCTAATTACACACATTGCCAATTTACAGATCAACTCAGCTATCTTTTATTAGGTCAAAAAAGTTTATTTGTCAAGCAAACATTATTAAGTTGATCCTATGTATATATTAGAAATTATACATGTATAAGTTGTTCTGTTGACAGTCATTATTCTCATGAGTAGTTTTATTTTGTATTTTATTGTAAAGAATAACAATAGCAATCAGTAAAGTGTTATATCAATAGTGCCATGCTTTGAGGTTCATACAGCTTCTTCTGTGATAGTACAAGCATAGTAACTCCAGTGTCATTAAATGTCAGTGACAAGCTCTTCTTGGCTTTTATTTATGGAAGTTACAGTATAATTTCATGATTTACCCCACAGCATTCAGTAATGGGATGGTAACGGCCACTTCCCATGGTCTCTAAACTATCCCTAGAGAGTCATCTACACTGAGAACCTAGAGAATAAACCTGATGATACTCATTTGATACAATACGAACATTTGGAAAATTTCAGTGTTCTTTCTCCATGCATGGAAAATGTTAGAGCAGCTTCTGGAATGGTTGCTGTAAACCTGACCTTTCTGATTGACTTTTAGGGCTACTTTTTTTCTTATACCCTACAATAACAGTTGTGAAGCCTGGAGTTTCGCTACACTGTCACTTTTGAAGAAATTAATACAAATCCTTGGAAAAACTTAAGCAGTG
>NW_022196903.1:11159677-11167328 GCF_008632895.1 Mastomys coucha
AAAACAAAAAACAAAAAACAAAAAGTAGGAACCAAACATAAAAGGTCTAGTAAAGCCAAAAATTAATTTCCTATTGATTTTAAAGTGATCTAGCTGAGTTTTTACACTGAAAGCAAAGATTATAGCAAGTGTAGCCCATGGTATTTATTTTCAGTCAAACCAAAGTTACATATAATTCTGCCTCTGCTTATACGGGATATAAACACTAACACACTCCCTTCAAAGACTTGTGCAGGCCAAATTGTTGGAATGCTGATTTTCCTGACAACTCTAAACCCCAAAACTATGATAATACGTTATGGTGTAGTTGAAGATAGCATAGTCCGATGTTTGCTTAAAACCTAGAGACTTTACGTGTTGCTTTTCATGTGCTGTGCCAAGTCTTGATAATACTTTTTCCCCCAACCAAGGGACCTCATAACCTGATTATGGTTATTGCTTTACAAACAGTTTTGACAGAAGGTGGCTGCTAGAGCTTAACATATGTCCCGGTTCCATGTGATGGAGCCGGTTCTTGCAAACTAAGCTCAATGTTTATCCTTTGCTGAAGTCAGCAAATAGAGTTAGAGAGATACCCAGTCATCTATCACACCAAATAAAAGGACATAACGGCTTTCAAAGGGTTTTCCCACTTACCCAAAAGGCTTTCTGAAAGCTTCTACCTCTGCAAAAAAGAAAAAAGAAAAAAAAAAAGAAAAAAAGGAAAAAAAAAACAAGAAAAAAAGAGAAAAAAGTTAGAACAATTACGGCAGATTGCATGAAACATGAGAACGTCACAGTACCTGCTACTTTTCATTATGTTTGTCTTTGGGTCATGATCAACGAACCGGAAGTTATTGATGTGGTATCAAAGGAGAGATTGGTATTCTGAAGGATGGTTCTCTGATGTCTAGGATACTGCTGTAGGGATAATCTGAAAGGGAAACGAGTCTTTCGGGTGCATGTTCAAAAAGCTTTGATGGACTGGAAGTAACTTGGAGAGTTGTTCCATCAGGAGGGTGGCCTAAGACTACAATGCTAAAGTATGCATACCTCAGTTTCAAAACTTTTGAAAGGAAGTCTCAGCCACAGAATGCATATACCTGTAGAGTTTTGCATGGGTTTTATATGAATACAATTTTAAAAAAATAGCTGCTTGCACATTATACCAGAAAAACCTCCAAAACTGCAATTGCTTTGAAAATAGATTTTAGGTTTTTTGGAGTTTTCTGAAATGCTTGGTCTGTATTTTGATAATTGTGCATATTATGTAAAAATGTTGGTGGACCCATAAATGACCAGACTTTTTCTAAGAAAAATGTTGCTTTAATGCATTTCATGGATTTTTACTCTTCTATCATTGCTTGCTAGTAATAGCAAACTTGCTTTTCTGCATCTGCTTTGCGTAGCTATTGTAAGGCTTTGAACTAATGTATGTATTTATTGCTTGAACTTCTGTGCATACCTTATAAAGCATAATGTCTGACAATTTAAATGGCTCATGTATTCTTGCTTCTACCATAAGCTGATTATGGGGACTATGATCTTTTGTATACAGCAAATTTTAACTGTAGCACTAACATCTGTTTATGTATTGGTGGGATATACCTGTTTTATTTATCTTCTTTGAGGTAAACTAATTTTTGATACTTTTCATTACTGTGTACTATGTTCATACTTTGAATTCTCTGACGTTAGAAGTCATGGTTGAGAATTGTAACAGCTGTTATTTGTTCTGTATTCATGGCTTTCACTGCTGAATAAAATAAAGGACCAAACCTAGGATTTGAAAGAAAACTGCCTACCTCTAACACCAGGGAGTTACCAGATTCTATTTTACATAGATTTAGTCTACAAAGACACAGTTGCTTAAACCTAGTGGGCTTAAGACTTATATTCTATGTGTTGGATTCATAGCAACGTTGTATTGTTTGAAAATCCATTAAAATTTTATGTAACTGTTACAAGTATTGGTAGAATTACCACTAACTGGGTTTTCTTTAGATGAGTCAGATAAAGAGAACATCATCAGCGTTCTGTGTCTACAGCTGCTTGACTTCACAGGAATGCATTTCTGTGTGATTAGGGAACCGAAGAACAGCCAGCTAGGAATGGAGCTACAGAAGTTCACTTAAAGTAAATGGTCCTGGATTTAATGTCCCTGGGCAGATTCAGTTGCAGCATCCAATAGACTATTTTGTAAAGTTTTGAAATTGGGTGTTTACATTTTTTAAGAATTTGTAAGACCTCTGATTACTCATGTTAATATTAACACACGCCTGGACAGTAACTTCACTGACATATTACCTATCGAAAGAAACTTCTACTTGTTGCTTCATTCATTCAGGTTGCAATGAAAGGGGCTTTTTCCCTCTCCGTCCAAGAACACTTGACAAATTTTACTTAACAGAGAAGAGGGATGTACATTTTTCTTTAGAATTAATGTATGAACAGTGTGTCACTTCTGCTGGATGTAAAAAATGTATATGAAACCATTTCATTCAGTTGGTTACATTTCTGAAGTACAAATAAAAAAAGATCTAAGTCTTTTTGACCCATTTATAACCACTAGGATTTTATTCTTTCTGAGAGATCATTCTTCCATATTAGAGACAAGTCATAAAGTTGTGTGCCCAGGTCCTGCAATTTGTTTAAAAATAAACTCCTAGGAACTGAGGAATCCTAAAATAGACCTTACCCAAAAGTAGTCAATAAAGGTTTTAGCTGCTTGTCAGATGCATCTAATAAGAATTATCCTCGTTTTCAAATTTGTTCTCTAGTAATCTTTGTTGTTTATTTTCCTGTTTTTGTTCAAATAGACCTCAGCGTTGTAAATGTCAAACCTTAAAACATGAGGAGCATTTCATTTTTTTTTTGATCCATAAACCCTATGTACATGTGTACACACACACATACCACACACAGAAGGGCAGGGGGAGAGATCATGCTCATGACATACTAGCACTATTTAGAGAATGCACAGAAATAGTGGACATAAGTTTTGAATAGTTTTGTAAGATACTGGGGATAAATGCAAGACCTTTTCAGAGGCAACCTCCAGAAACATAGGAAGTCAGTAGAGCAAAGTTTAGAAAAGTAAAATGGAGTATAAATGTGTTGAGTATATTTTTATTTCATGTATAATTTAACCCTTTCTGTCATCCCAGGGAATGGGTGACTTAACTGTCATGCTGTCCACAGGATAAGAATTGTTTCAAACTAAATTTGAATGTGAGATACATTTTTTTTGAACCTTAAAACTCATTTTTTTCATATTGATTAGTTGGAAGTAAATGGATATTAACTTTCCCTGTCCAGTGTATTTTGGCAAATGACTAATGATGATATAATAAGAGTGAAGTGCTGGGGCCTTCTATATTTTAATGCATAGAACACTACTGAGGGATTAAAACTAACAGTATAAAAAAGAAGCAAGACTGATTTGGCAAACACTTTGTATTTAGCTCTATATTCAAACTCGTGTTATCTTATAGATACACACACTATGCGGCAGAGATATATTTCGTGTGGTCAGATAGGATTAAAATGCTTTTAAATTAAGCCGGGCGTGGTGGCGCATGCCTTTAATCCCAGCACTTGGGAAGCAGAGGCAGGTGGATTTCTGAGTTCGAGGCCAGCCTGGTCTACAGAGTGAGCTCCAGGACAGCCAGGGCTATACAGAGAAACCCTGTCTCGAAAAACCAAAAAAAAAAAAAAAAAAAAAAAAAAAAAAAAAAAAAAAAAAAAAAAAAAAAAAAAAAAAAAAATGCTTTTAAATTGTTGGTCATATATTACTTTCAAAATTTTCAGTTAATAATAATATAGAATATAAACAAACAAATTCCAGTTACAGTGGTAAGTCACTGTAACTTTAACTGAATTCCTGGGACGGGAAACAGTAAAGGTTCAGCAGCCTTCATTGTCATCTATCCACACGGTCACATATCATGTAGAAAATGGGATGTAGGCAAATCCTGATATTGGAAGGCTGGAGAAGAAAATCTCAGCTGCATCCTCAAGCTATGATTTAGTTTTAAAACTTTAAAGAAAACTCTATGAAGATTTTATAAAATTACTTCAATAGAATATGTATTCAGAGAAAGTAAAATATGGCTCCACTGGGAATCTGAAACAGTCCTTGGTCTAGTCACTGTCAGGTCAGACTAAATTAAAGCACTGTATAGATGGACAGAACAGTGGAAACCAGAGTTGAGTTGAGGGTTTTGTCTTATGGGAAGTTTTCAACTTATAGGTGACTCTGATATAAGAGTTAATACACACATGGCCACATAGATATACATAATAAACCAAAGCATGGTTTTTAAGCCAAGGTATGCATTTTGACGGGAAATTTTGCTGTGGACATTCACTCTGAGATTTCAAATAAGTTTCCGCCTCCTCTCTTTTTAACATCTATTTTGCATGTGTGTGTTTACCTGGACATCTCTGCACCATGTGCACACGTTGTATCCTCAGGGCCCAGAAGAGAGTCAGATATTCTGGAACTAGAGCCACATATAGTTGCAAAACACTGTGCAGGTGCTAGGAACACAACCCAGGTCCTCTAGGAGGGCATCCAGTGCTCTTCAACCACTGAGCCACCTCTCCAGCCCTTAGTCTATTACTTGAAGTAACTCTCATCTCCCAAATTCACAGGTCAATAGCTTTCATTGTTCTTATAAAACATTTTATAAAATGTTACACAACATATTGGCCCTTTCTTTATATTTGACATTACAATAAAGAAATGATCATGATCACTCAGAGGCAGAAGTGAAGGTGAGCAAAAGGAGATAAAAATGTAAAGAAGAGTTTAAGAAAATGGTCCTGCTAGGAACACAGTGTGATTTCCAGGTCTTCATGTCACCATGGCAATGCAGAAGATATCATGCTTTAAGGCTGGACTACCCTGCTTAGATGTTTGTAGAAGAACTAGAGTTCGTTAGGCAGCTGCCCTTCTTCCATGGAAGTTGTAATGAGCAATGTGCATATTACTGTACTAATAGTCAGGTATACTCTTAGGAGACAAATCCCCTTGATATTATTTTATAATAGAAAGAAATATGTTTGCTGCAGAAAATATGGGACATGCCTTTCTTATATTTTCTCACTGAGGTATCACAAATAGCTATCTGCTCACTTGATCTTTGGGGTGGGAGGCCATGTGGGGTGACTCTCACTATGTAGCTCTGGCTGGGGTGGAACTTGTTATGTAGATCAAACTCACAGAGATCCACCTTCTTCTTCCTCTTGAGTGCTGGGGTTAGACTCATATGTTACCAAATTCAGCCTCTAGTTGCCTTTGTCTCTAATAGTATTGAAGAAATCAACACTTTTTGTGACTAAGCTATAAGACATTCCCTAGACAGCCTAGTGGAAACAGGACATTAAAAGACAGATAACCATGAAGGGTGGTTATGGTTCCAGGCAAACCACAGCTATACCATGCAACCCTGTATCAACAACAACAAAAAGTAGAAATGCATAAAATTGAATGTGGGACTTGGACCTGAATTAGAAAGTGGCTTTAATTCATTTGCAACTGTATGCAATTCATAATATATACAATGCATAAAGAAGCTTATTAAAGTTGTGTTAGATTCTGAGGCTACAGCCTTGCATTTTGCAAGAAGGTATGTCGATGTCCATAAGAATATCTACCATAAAGGCAAGCTAGGGAATTTGATGTGAAGTCAATGATTTCATTACCTAAATTGGATCCCCCATTGGCAATGAGTTGAGAGAAATATTTACACTAAGAATCCAAACCTTGAGGATTAACAGTGCATAAGAGCCATGAACTGGAAATAATTTCATGATGAGATATTGGGCATTAAAGCAGAATGATTGAAGAATGTACCATAAATATATTACACTTTATTAAATTTCTACCAGACATAAAGCACCAAATATCCATGGTAAATACTCAGAAAGTACCACAACTCCCCATATATATGTATATATATATATACATATATGTATATATGTACATATATAAACTGGCTTTCATTCTCTGTGACTCTTTCAGGAAAAGCCAAGTTTCCCCTCTTTGTGCTTCAGGCAGCTTCCTCTTCTCTCATTTGCAACCAAACTTTTAGAACATGATATATGTTTCTTCTATAGACATAAATTTTGGAGCAAATCTATCTCTTTCTCAAAATTATCAATATACAGTGTATGGTCCCAACAACTTCTCCTACAGCATCACAGGTAAGTACCAGGGATAAAAAAATCTCTGATATCTTACAGCTGGAATCCAGCCATATTTACTCAATAGATAAACTTTCCTCTCCCTACCTTAGATAGAGTGGTAGATGATATCTCTCTCCTAGCAGTAGCCTCCAGGTACAATTCCCATTATGTACTGACCAGAATTCCAAGATCTAGTGTCTCTTACCTTTCTGAGAGTTCACTGGACTTATCAGCAATCTCCTTGCACTCTGCCTGGGTTATCTGATAATTCTTACTTAACTATGAGGGAATTCCATCAAATGTTGTCAATGCTTAATCATGGCTGCATTCTCTGGGATGTGACTGCCACCCTATAGCTGCCTACCTTGAAAATATTTACTTCTGTCTCAGCTGCTTTTTGCAAATTTTTACAAGAGACACAGAAATAAAGAAAGAGAGAGGGAGAGAGAGAGAGAGAAAGAGAGAGAGAGAGAGAATAAGCAGATGCTATGGCATACATGTGGAGGAGGTCAAAAAACAACTTGTGATAGTCAGATTTCAGTTTTCTCCTTCCATCATGTGGGTTCTAGGGACTGAACTTGGGTCTTCACAGTTAGTAGAAAGCACTTTTACCCTCTAAGCCACCTCATTAGTACTAACCTTTGGACATTTTGTGCCCTAAATTTCCAAAACAGACTTGAAACTATGTGTATTTTCATGGAGTTTTCTTGTTTGACTCACACTCTCAAATATTTCTTTGCACTTAGTAACCTGGCTTCTGTTCTTTTAGAGGCCAGCCCGGGTCATAAGGCCACATCAAAATTCCCCTAGCAAAACTCCTTCAGCTGTAATAAATAGTAACACTGAAAGAGTGCCCTTTTCACTTCCAATCTTTCTAAGAGGGTGAAACTCACTTCCTACTTTGGATCATGTTCCAGATGTTGGATGATTCTACAAAATAATCTCCACATCTGTTATTTGGCCCTAAGAAATCATCAAGAAATAGTTAACAAAAGCTACAGGTATGTTCAAGTCACACGGGAGAGTAAACTCCCTTGAACTCTATCCTATATACCATTCTGCAGGAGAACTTGACATTACAACCAGATCCCAAGTTGGTGCCAAAGCTCCTCAGTCCATTTCTTTGCTTCTTTGTATTTTTGTTCCGTGGCATATTGGCTGCTCATGTCAGACAGAGATTGTTGACTTGTCAAGCATTAACAAAACTTTGTTCATTTGAGGTTGGGTTAGGATTTGGACTTCATGATAGCCAAAAGATGCCATTGATATATCCAGGAATCATACTTCAGAAATCAGTTTTGTGAGCAATTCATGGAGTTCTTCACAGTTGTTATGGGAAATTTACTTTCTAGTTTATTTGAGGGTTTAAACAATGGGGTATAATCTACTCCAAGTCTCAGGAATTGCCGGGCGTGGTGGCACATGCCTTTAATCCCAGCACTTGGGAGGCAGAGGCAGGCGGATTTCTGAGTTAGAGGCC
>NW_022196903.1:11167480-11188582 GCF_008632895.1 Mastomys coucha
AAAAAAAAAAAAAAAAAAAAAAAATTACATATGGCCTTAGTAGAAATGAAAAGATTTTAAAAATCCTAGGAGGCTGATGTTGTGGCACATGCCTTTAATCTCAGCATTCCAGAGGCAGAGTCATACTAGTCTCTGTGAGTATGTAGCCGGACTGGTCTACATGCTGACTTGAGTTCTAGTGCATACAGGGCTACAGAGATAGAGAGGCTCTGTCTCAAAACAGTAAACAAAACAAAACAAAAGCTTGGGGCCAGAGTAAATAGAGCTATACATTTTAAAGTACACATAGTGGGACCTATTTTTATTTCTGTTCCTATGGTAAAATACCCTGACCAAAATCCCCATACTCTGTCATTTCTGGGAGGTCATAGCAGAATCTCAAAGCATATTGCCATATCACATCTAGTAGAAAAGAAAGAAATGAATGCATGCATATCTATGTGTGCTCAGGGCCTTGTATATACTTACAGAGTCCAGGATCCCTTGCCTAGGTAATGGTGCCACCCACAGTGGCCTGGGGCATTCCGTATCAACTATAATCAAGACAATCCTCCAGAGACATGTCCACAGCCCAACTTGACCTGACAAATCCTCACTGTGACTCTTTTGGGGGTTAATTCTAGGTTGTTCCAAGCTGAAAATTAAAATTAATGATCAAATCAGGAAACTAGAGAACTCAGATCCTTACCAATAGAAAAATACTTGGTTGGTACAGCAACTTACCTATAATTCTAGCCATGAAGGCAGAAAAAGAAGTTCCCAAGATCAGGTGGCTAGCAAGATTAACTATTGGCAAGCTTTGGGTTTGACTTAGAGATCTTGCCTTTAAAAAGAAGAAGGAAGAGCAATAGAGAATGATGTTCAGTATCAACCTTAAGCCTTCATGTGCATCACCACACATGTGCATGAGCACTCACACATATGTTTTCTATGAAAATATTAATGTGTATTTACACATAAGTAAGTGTTCACACATATGCAAACTAAAGGTAGGGGAGGAAGCCCAAGTACCAATGCAAACTAATATGCCAGGGAAACCTAGAGGATTTTCCAGGTCTATCAGGTATGGTACTTCCCTCTTGGTACTTTTTGAAAACACATACTAGATGGGTGTATGAGACCTTAAGCTGGGTCTCTGGAGACTTAGTTTCAAACCTGACTTGTTTCCTGATTCAGTGACATTGCCTCAAAAAAGATTGCTTTACTCTCTGTCTAACAGTCTGTTCATACGTACAAAGAAAAATAACACAGTATTTGAGCAGATGCCCTTGAAGGTCATTTTCAGCTTTAAAGTCCTTTGATTCACTCAAATCTAAATTCAATGACTAAATTTAGTAATCATGATCTAAGAAACTGTTTTTTCCAAAGGAAAAAGAAAGCAAGTGTGTGCAGCTTTTGAGAGCTGATCAATATCTAACTTCAATAAATGATGAGTTATTTGTTCTGATCGAGGGAAGCTGGTTTGAAATGAGGAGGCTGGAGGATTCTGAAATCTTGGTATTTGAGCTACTTCACCACTAATTGGCTGCACAGATAACAGCTGTGGGTCACAGAAGCTGCCAGGTCCTTTTGTACCAAGTGCTTTGAGAGAGAAAGAACTTTATATGGTGGGAAAGAAAAGGAAATCTGATCCCAGTAGATTCTGACTCCATATGCAGAAGCCTGGGTTCCCCAGCCTCACAGCGCTATAGCTAGAGATTTTAATATAAAAAGCTAGGTCCAGCAACAAGGGAGACTCATCTGTGTCTCTGAACATGCCAAATGAAGCAATAAATAGCAATGAAGAGCAAGAGATTTATTCATTGGGTCCAAATTGTAAATAATGGAGCCCAGGGACCCCCTCATCCCTCTTCAGGGAACAAAATGAGCTCAGGAAGAGTCTGGGCAAGGAACAATGGGTACACACAATTAAGCAATTCTTATCTATGTGATCTCATCCATCATTGCCTCAGATTCTAACCTGCAGTGTTTGTTGCCTGAGAATCTACATCTAGTTCCTAGGAAATGGCTGTGTCTGCTCCCTGGTGCATCCTACCTTTATTTGATTGGTTACCAGTCTGTCTTGTGGAACTTTGTTCTTCATGGACTCTAAAGTGATAGGTGTTTAGTACCTATCTAAGGACCTGTTTACTTTGGCTAAAGGCACAGAACTGAGTGCCTTTAGCCAAAGTAAAAGAGACAGATAATTAAGGAAGGTAGACATGTCAGGATTTTGTCCTGCTTTCAGGTAGGTCCAAGTAAGGAATCAATGCTTGTAACCAAAGCTGTAAAAATACTTTTATTCCCTGATGCAATTGTTGTCTCCAAGGCTTATTGTCTCTGTCTGCTAGCTAATCTAGACATAATCCTAAAAGCATCTAGTCTTTATACAATCTAATCTAAGCCTAGAATATTTTCAGCCTCTAAGACTGAACAAGCTCAACCTTTCTAGTTTTTTCTTAACTCTGGCTGGTTGGTTCAACTCAGCTGTTTTGCCTCAAACTCCTTTCAAGCTGGCTGACTCAATCTGGCTTCTCTCAGTTTCTGACTAAATTGTTCTGCTTGGCCTCACACTAACTCTGGTAATTCATTCTAATCTTTAACTGCCTCTGTTAACCTGCACTGAACTGCATGAAATCATGAATGAACTCAATTCCAGTGTACTGCACAAACTGTACTGACTTTCAACTGACTCCCAGCTCAATCAAATCACTGAATAAGCTGATAGAACTCCATTCAACCAACTCCCTCCTATTACACATCGCTTTCTAACATGGCTACTTCCTTCTACAAACTAACCTTATTCTATACATTGTTAGGGATTAAAAGTGTGTACTAAGGGTATGTCTGTATTCCGGCCTGTTCACACAAACATCTTTGGATGTGATCTCTTGTCAGAGCAGCCATGTTGCTGGATTAAAATTCCCCTATGAAAAGCAGTTCTAAAGTATTTCTGTTCCAGTTTAAGCTTCATAATTGCAGGTGGAATGATTACAATGACAATTTCCCAGGGCTTCTTAAACAAAGATGAAGTGAGCCCATTTACTCGTTTATTTATTTGGTATCAGTGACAAATCAAATTGTGATCTAGTCTCAGACAAAGAAATTAATAAAGCCTAGAAAAGAGCTTTTACTCCTAGTAAGCTCAACATGGTCAAGAGGACAAGGCTACTTGAGCAAAGTAGCTGGCACACAGAACTGTAGAGAATCTGTTAGGAGCTTTCTTGTTACATTGTGTGTGTGTGTGTGTGTGTTTAGCATTTTTAAAATGTCCTTAGACACTTCTTTGGGTGGAACCTAATTTTTTTTCTTTTTTTAAAACAATTTGGTTTTATTTCAACACTATAGTATAATTACACTTTCCCCCTTTCCCCTTTCCTCCCTCCAGACAATCCTATATTCCTCTCTTTGCTCTCTTTCAAACATGGCTCCTTTTTTTCCTATGTGCATATGTGTTTACAAATATATCCATAAACATAGCATGGTCAGTTTGTATAGTGTTATTTAGATGTATGTTCTCAAGGCTGAGTATTTGGTATTTGATATACACTTGACGTGCTCTTTCCTGGGGAAGAACCTAATTTTTCAACATCAATAGGTCATTCACCTTCTCCACTAATGACATCCCACCATGGTTCAGTTTTATTTAATATATAGAATTCATGTGTGCACAGTCAACTGAAAAGAAGATTGTAGATTTACCCATAAGTTAAGAATACAAATATAAAGAAAAGGGATCCACATAGAAGTCAGGTTAAATAGAATGTGTTACCTCAGGTTATGGGCATATCCCATCCTACCCAAATCTATCATTATGGCCTTTACCTTTTCAAGATTCCAACAGGGAGGGAGGCCATGAGGGTACACTGACTTTCTTTCTGTTTGGAATTGTGGCCTTGGCAATCCTGATACAGTTGTAGGCAGAATTGGTTTCTCTGGTTAAGGAACCCAAAAGAAAACTGAGTAGCTCACTGACCACTGTATTTAAAACATAAATTTTTTCTAATATGGGTAGCATAGCATGTGTTGTGTAAATTAAATTTATAATATTTTCTAAATATTGGGTAATAGTTTAAGTTCACAGCACTTAATAGGCCACTCCAAACCAACAACAAAGACAAAACAAGCAACAACAACAAAAAGCCAAAGAGCTTAGGAAAGAAAGTAAGCAAGGAAGAGTCTTCTCACCACAGGCTGTTGGGTAAACAGAATAAACTGAGTCCTTCTGATGTATTTGAGGGGCAGGGACCGAGAGTCTGATCATACTCTAGTGAGTATATAGACGGCACAAGCTTAACTTGGAGTGGAGTAAGGCATGGGAGGGATGGGAAGTGAGTTTGACTAGGGTATGTGGTGTGAAATTTCCAAAGAATCAATCAAAATATTATGTTGGAAAAAAAAAATCTAGGACAAATGAGATGGTTCATTGGGTAAAGGTGTCTGCTGAAGAGCTGAGAGCCTGGGTCTAATCCTGGAATCCACATGGTGGAAGAAAAGAACCAACTCCCCAAAGTTATCATTGACTCAAAACAAACAGACAAACAAACAAAACCAAAAAACCATAGCTCTTACCTCAAAGGGAATAAGAAATTTTTCAGAGCCAAGTTCGAGTGACCATGGACTGTGTGATACAAGGAGCTAAGTTACCCTGGGTAGCACATCCCCACGTGGAAGTAGGTTCATGGAGTATTATAACAAAACAAGCAAAGCCATGGATTAGGGAAAGTTTAAAATGCAATGGTGGAAACATCAGAGGCAGTTACATTCACAAGTTACTTGGGGGAAATCCCTTAAATGATTCAGACATGGTTGACATTCTTAGATTGCATTCTTACATTGCATAGACTAATGCTTTGTGAAGTTAATGTATTCCAAAGCTTTTTTAAAATCTGTTTATCAGTATCTTAGAGCAGTTTTGAAGGGATGATGCCCTTAAGTACCTTGAAGATAGCCCCAAAGAAAATTTAACTATGCTGTAGGATAGGAATATCAAACGGCCAAGAAGCACCTAAAGAAATGTTTAACCTCCTTACTCATCAGAGAAATGCAAATCAAAACAACCCTGATATTCTACCTTACACTAGTCAGAATGGCTAAGATCAAAAACTTAGGTGACAGCAAATGCTGGTGAGGTCGTGGAGAAAGAGGAACATTCCTCTATTGCTGGTGGGATTTCAAGCTGGTACAACCACACTCTGGAAACTAGCTTGGCGATTCCTCAGAAAATTAGACATAGTACTACTTGAGCACCCAGCAATTCCACTCCTGGGTATATACCCAGAAGATACTCCAAAATGTAATAAGGACACACGCTCCACTATGTTCATAGCAGCCTTATTTATAATAACCAGGAGCTGGAAAGAACCCAGATGTCCCTCAACAGAGGAATAGATACAGAAAATGTGGTACATTTACACAATGGAGTACTACTCAGCTATTAAAAACAATGAATTTATGAAATTCTTAGTCAAATGAATGGAACTAGAAGATATTATCCTGAGTGAGGTAACCCAATCACAAAAGAACACATATGGTATGTACTTACTGATAAGTGAATATTAGCCCAGAAGCTCAGAATACCCGAGATACAATTCACAAAGCACATGAAACTCAAGAAGAAGGAAGATCAAAGTGTGGATACTTCAGTCCTTCTTAAAAGTGAGAACAAAATACCCATGGAAGGAGTTGCAGAGACAAAGTGTGGAGCAGAGACTGAAGGAATGACTATCTAAAGACTGCCCCCACCTGGGGATCTATCCCATATACAGTCACCAAACCCAGACACTATTGTGGATGCCAAGAAGTGTTTGCTGACAGGAGCCCAATATAGCTGTCTCCTGAGAGACTGACAGCCTGACAAATACAGAGGTGGATGCTCTCTGCCAACCATTGGACTGAGCAAGGGCTCCCCAATTGGAGAACTTAGAGAAAGGACTGAAGGAGCTGAAGGGGTTTGCAACTCCATAGGAATAACAACAATATAAACCAACCAGACCTCCCAGAACTCCCAGGGACTAAACTACCAACCAAAGAATACATGTTCAGTGACCCATGGCTCCAGCTGCATATGAAGCAAAGAATGGCCTTGTAGGGCATCAATGGGAGGAGAGACCCTTGGTCTTGTGAAGGCTCCCTAGTGTAGGGGAATGCAAGTGCAGTGAGGTAGGAGTAGGTGGGTGGCTGGGTGGGGGAGCACCCTCAGAGAAGCAGGGGAAGAGGGGATGGGATAGGGGCTTTCCGGAGGGAAAGCAGATAACATTTGAAATGTAAGTAAATAAAGTATCCAGTAATAATAATAAAAAGAAACATCTCAAACTCTCCTTTGTGATTAAGGGTTTTTCATCAGTTGCTCAACCTATATGGACAGCTTCTTTCCAGGACTTCTTGTTCGAATTGTCCTCATGATCCACCAACCCCAAACACACAGTATATAAATTTAGGATAACATGTAAATGACAAAAGCATTAACATGCACTGCTAAGGTTTACACATGAATGTACTCAATGATTGTGGAGTTTGTCATTTTGTATAATTATTCTGAGGATAGTCAATTTGGAATCATGCGAATAACCAACACATTTTCATCTTTTAAAAATCAGTGACCAAATAACATTAAATGTCACATTCTGTGCATTTCTGATATTTTTGAAAACCATCAATCTATATAAAGTAATCTGGACTGTTCTTTGTTAACTACTGTCAGCTATTTCTAATTAAATATGTTGAAAACACACTAACAATAAACTCTGAGCCATGAATTTCCTATTTCCCCTTAACTCACAGGCTTAATCATCTCAGATCAGTTTATAACAAGTTATAGAAGGACTGTGTCTAAGCCCTGTACTTTTAAAAATGTTGTATCAATAGAAGAAATTTATACCAATGAAAACCTTGTTTTTGCATCAAAATAAATTCTGTACCAAAATAAGAAGTTATGACTTCAACTTAGTAAAAATTATAAAGATTTCTACCAAATGAGATTATGGCAATACATTCAATTCTAGCTATTTCCTCCCTGTTCAAATTATGACCATTTTTAAATTCCCTAGAAAGACAACTTTAGAAAAACCACCTGCAGCCCCAAAGCCCAGAGAACTGGGACAATGATACTTCATGACTGCTTCAAGCTGAATATGGGCATTGAGATATTTTTGAAGGGGGGGAGGATAGGGAAACTGGGGGATTTGGTTGGCCTTAAGAAGTTATTTATTAAGATGTTATTTATTTACTTGTTTAGACAAATCTTCTCCTAAAAGCCTCCCATTTGTGCATTCAAAGAAGCAGCTGAGCATCTTACCTCCAGGTGAGGTGGTACTTTGTGGCTAGGTTGCCACTGGGCAGAAATTGCCAATCTCTCCTGCAGACCTATTTTGTTCTTGAAAAGAAACAATTTATATGTTAGGACAGCTTAGCTCTGCTGAGACAGAATAGGCTAGTCCTTAATAATTCCTGTTTTTCAAGGTCTTCCTGGGCCAGAAGGCTGAAGACTGATGCTCCACGTTCCTGACTTACTGGGGTTGTGTAGGTAGGTAGCTGTCTCTACCAGTTCTGGAAGCTGTGTTAGGCTTCCTATAAATTTTCAGTTAATGTTGTTCATTCTTGGATTTCTGATGGGGTTGAAAGACTACTTAGCCTCATAGCCCACCCAGGGTATTTAACATTTAGAGAACAGATTTGAGAGGATGGTTTTCAGATATCATTCAATCTAATTCCAGGACATAAGTCAAGTGTAGAATTATAAGTCTTTTAAGTTAGGATAGATTACAGTGTTCTATTTTATTAACAAAATGATGGACTGGGTGTTAGATCTATCTTGTACTTTATAAATTCCAAAATGGTAGTAATTGTGCTCCATTTACAGTTGTTTTTTTTTTTTTTTATTAGAACAGAAAGGGGGAAGTGCTGTGGATGGGCCTGGTGCTGTTTGTACTTTGGTGTTAATTCTGCTCTCCTAGGAGGAGCTTCGGACAAGGAGTGAGTCAAGGACTCAGGTGACTTCTTTTAAACCCCTAATGAATAAAGGAGCCAATCATTGGGCGAGTAGAAGTAGGGACTTCCCGATTGGCTAGGAGAAGAGAGGAAGCAGGAGGAAGAGAGGCTTTTGGACAGTATAGCAAGCAGGGCAACATGTAGCTACGAGTATCTCCCGACTTCGGGGATTCACCACCAGAGGATTTAGATTTTATATGGCTTACAAGACTAGGATTCTACTTGTTGCCCCCAGTGATTGAATTACCATTGTTTCTGCAAGAAAAAAAAAATCAGTGACCAAAGCATTTTTTTATACCCACAGCAACTCTTTAACACAGACCGAGTTTTTTTGTTTGTTTGTTTTTTTGTTTGTTTGTTTGTTTTTAATGTGGGCAAGTTTACGTGTCATCTCATGGGAAGCTCATTGCTATTATGTGCTATGGGAAATTTCCTCTTTTATCAATAGGAAAATGAAAGCTGGAAAGACTATATTGACATCAATGAAGTCAGAGCTGTGGTGAAAAGCTAGAACTGAAGTACATGTCCCACTGCTTATGAAGAAACTATCAGCTTGGTTTTACATAGGCAGACATGACAAATTTACATCAAAAATTAAATGTATAAAGCAAATAGGTTACCAAGACTAAAGGAATGTTACAAGTAATAAATATCCTTAGGTAGAAATTATAAGCACATATGTTTTGAGAGGCACCAAATCCTATAGTTTATGACAAATATCACTGTTTTTCAACTTGTTTGAGGTCTACTTAGTTTGCAAATGAATTCAGGTAACAGCATGAATGTTGTTGCCTTTGTTTTCCATTAATCAGTGTGGAGTAGTTTTGAAACCAATTAGCAACTTGGCATGTCAGATAGGCTATAAACACCTATAGTGGAAGTCTATATGACTAACTATATTTGGCCTTCTGTTGGTATTTCCTGGAGCTGCCAGTGACTTAGGTATCAAGCCAATATTAGACAAATGCACCATTAAGAGACATTTCTTAAAGTCAAGAACCATATGCAGTATCCACTCAGTAAACACTGTACCTAGTACCAAAGGGTACTCAGTAAAAGTGATCCCATTTAAGCGAGATGTTAAAGTACAAAATATAGATCTTTTCTCAGAAGCTTTTTCATTGTTACTAAAACTACTCTTAGTATCACCTAAGCTTTCTGTTTATTAGCATTTTGTTTCAGTGTTTATAGGCATAATAAAAGCTGACCACCTTAATTGAAAAATATTTTGAAAAGAAAAGTTAAAAGGCACAACAGGATATTGAGTATCATTTCAATACCAATTTCTACCCTCTCTCTGCTAGTTTACTTGTAAGAAAAGGAGAACAAAAGCATTACCCAACAAGGCTTTTAGCGAGGACATAATTGCTTACACATCCAAATACACCAGGCAAGTTTTCAACACACGATTAGGCAGCCAATTGTGTTGAAAATATGCTTGCTCATTCACAGGAGACCACACCCTAGGCTCATGCTCTCCCTGTCTTCAGTTCTTAAGTTTAGTTAGCACGAAGCCATCCCCATTGTGTGTGTGTGTATGTGTGTGTGTGTCTGTCTGTCTGTCTGTCTCCAGGGTTTGTGTAAGGTTGACAAAAACTAAACAGTGCCATGTGAAATTATGCACTTTGTGCAAAACACACATACACCAATAGTTAAGAGTCACAGGGTTGTGTGCATGAGACACAATGTAGTCAATAATCCACTGGAACCTAGGAATGCTTGTCTCCAGGCTGTTTCTACATTTCTGGTCATTACCATCTATCAAAGCACACTGATGAGCAACAGATAAATGCCAGTAACTATGCTGAGTGAAACATTTCTGAAAACAGTGATACTGCAAAACCCGATTATTTTTCTTCTATATATGTCACATGGAAACTGAGGCCCCATTGTATATTTAATCTTAGATGCATTTCTCCATTTTTGTCTCCTGATCAATGTTAATGCTTGCTGGTTTGGAAACCTATTTTCTATGTCCTAGAATTCTTTCTAAGGCTATCATTCACTTTTGAATGACCTTAAGTACAGTAGTGCAAACCAAAGTCAAGCAAGAAACTGGGATTTTTTTTTTTCATTGCATTTGTTTAGATTGGTTGGCTTGGTACATAAAGAGAAGTCTCTCACAAAGAACGGACTTGAGGTCTGCAGAAAACATCATATCACATGACAGTTCATTCCTTTGCCAATCTCTTGCTTCAGTTCCTTTTAGCTATATGGCTGACCAGTTAGCAGGTCATTCCTTAGGATCTGCTCCTTCGGTTTGGGCTTGACTATGTGCTAGGGGCTAGATCTACTAAGTGCTAAATGTTGTTCCCATTCCCAACAGGTTACCACATAAAGTGTAGGAGATGGACTCCCAATGCCAGCTTGCTGACCAAGCAGAAAGAATAACCCAACTTCCACTTAAGCAACACATTCCACTTTCTTTCTCCCAGGTGCTTACTGATTTCCTGAAGTGCTTGTTAACTCCCTGTCCATCATTACTAGAGGCAAATACTAATGCACAAACTACACAACTTCACATGGTACTGTTTGGTTTTTGTCAACCTTACACAAACCCTGGACACAGCTTCTATTAAGGAGCTGCCTGTACCACATTGACCTGTGACAATTTCTGTAAGGCATTTTTGTAATTGCCAGACACAGAACCAGGCACTTGTGGGATATGAAACCGTGCCAGGAAGTTTGGTAAGGTAGAGCAGGTCGAGACCTGAAGACTCACTCAGTGGACACATACCTGAGGCTTAGGTGATTCCCAGCTCCCTGCCAAACTCCTGACTTAGAACACGTGCCATGCTTCTCACATAAAAGAAATGTGGCCACAAGTCATGTAGGCCCCAGAGTTCTCCACAATAATGAGATACATAGAAGCCTGGAGGGCTTAGCCATTAAGCTTCCCTTCCCAGACATTCCTTCCTGCAAAGGTATTTAATCTCATGCTCACCCTGAGAAGTGGGGTATGGCTTTAGGAATCCACTTTCTGCCATGACAATGAACTGTTTAGAACCATAAACTGTCTCTTCTCATGAAGATCATCAGTGGGAGCTATGAAGAAGGCCTTTGCCTATAAAGAAAGCCACAGCCTAAACTCTGGTAGAGAGCCTCTCTGCATTCCCAGCCACAACTGCCACCAAGCCTGCCAAGGACAACAATCACCACAGGGACAAGAAGGAGCTCCCCTTTACCTGTGCCAGGCCCCAGGCTTGATGCTGTCCCCAGCGTGCCCCCCTCCTTTCTCTGCTCTTCTGAGACTCCCAGAGGCACTTGGATATCCAAGAGTCTAAGAACCCCACAGCCCCAGCCTCATCACAGCCTGGGGACCTGTGAACCAGCTCCAGCTTTCCCACATCTCAGACTGCCATTTGCCACTTCTGGAGCAGTGCCTAGGTTCTTCCCTACAGTCTTCATCCCACGTGCCCAGCAACAGAGCAGACACAGGCCTACAACCCAAGAAGCCCTTTGTAGGTGGGGCCATCCCATTCAGAAGAATGGAGACTATATAAAAGAAAGGTAGCTGAGCAAGTCACGGGAAGCAAGCCAGTAAGCACAATTCTTCCATGGCTGATTTCTGCTTCTGTTCTTGCCTAGGCTTTCCCCAATGATGGCTTATAACCTATAAGACCAATAAACCCTTTCCTTCTTAAATTTGTTTAGGTCAGAATATTTTATTCAGTACAATAGTGAAAGAAGGGAGTCTATTCATTCCACTTTTTCTCCACTCAGAAACTAGGCCATAAGTCATCTGTGCCAGGAGCAGACCATGACACTAGGCCATAATCCATCTGCTCCAGCAGCAGCCCCCAGAGCCCAGGAACAAGACAATAAAATCCCCTACCCAAGGAATAACCTGAAGATAGCCACATGAGTGGGAGACACCTTATCTCAGAATAGGCCATACATGCTTGGCAGCCCATCGAGAAGTTAATCACTCCATGAAGCAAGAACGCAGTCTAGCTGGGACATCCTAGCATGGACCAATGAGGTTTTAGATGACATAATCCTAATATAGTAGCCAACAAAAATTATACTAACGTCAGGGCTTTGGGCCCTACCAATCACATTAGAGATTCCCTAATCCTTCTAGAGAGTTTCCCCCTCACTGCCCCCTCCCCCCCATTCCCTATAAGAAAACCTATGTGCCTTTGTCTGGGATCACCATTTTGATGTGGTGGTGACCCCTGCATACTGATTGTTTCTGTAGAATAAACATTCTTGGGTCTTGCATCCTATTTGAGTCTGGGGTCTTCCTTCAGTGATTCTGAACCCTGACAATCAGAAAGCAAACTAGGGCATGCATCATGCTGACCACCAGGTTCCTTGTTAACTATCAGTTGCAGCTGCAACACAAAACTACTTCAGCTCAGAAAACAACACGAATACACTGTTGTGGTTTGAATATAAAGTGTCTCCCTGGATTAGCCTGTTTGTACATGTGATCTTCAAAAAAATAACAGTTTGGGAAGACTGGCGCCTAGGAGGTTTTTATAGGAAGTGAGTCACTGGGGGCAGGGCTTGAGGTTTATAGCTGACCTTACTTACCTCCTGTTCTCTTTCTGCTTCCTGACTAGGGAAACAATGTAACCAAGTGTCTCCTACTCTTGCTGCCCACCTTCCCTTGGGTAATGGGACTGTATCCCTTCAGCCATGCTACAAGTTGCCTTCTGTTAGGTTTTGGTCACAGCACTGAGAAAAGTGACCCCACCTCTTACTATTCAGCTTTTTGTTCCAAAGCCGCAGTGAACTAAACTTACAGTGTCCAACCCACTGCCCTTTATTTCTTGGAGCCCAGCACTCTTACTGCTTCTGCTTCTAGCTGCCTATCATTCTGAAGTGCTGGGTTTATGACCCCTTCCCCCTCTTCAGAACAGCACCAGGGCATTGCATCTTTCTGACCTTTGTGATAATGCTGGGCCTCTGGATAATCAAAAATCGCCTCTCTAATTTAGGTTTAGGTGATTAACAAATTTGTTTCCTCTTCTACCTCCTCTTTAATTCGCCTTTGCCATGTAACAGGGTATTCACTGGTTCCTGGAATTAAGATGTGCGTATCCGGAGGAAGAGCTTATTATTTTGCCTAGATAGGTTTATTTTCATTTTTACTGGTAACGATCAAAGCCAATTTCAACTTACATGGCCACAAAACAAAAGTTACTTGGCCATTGTACACAGGCACGTACCTCTCCAGGCTTCATCTCTTCATTGCCCTTTGCTCTCCCCGACTGTTTTAAATGGCTTCGCATATAGCCATCAGATTTTAAGATTCAACGATCTTTGCTTCCATATTGTCTGTGTTCTGACTTCAGTAAGCCCCTTGCCTTCCCACCTGCCTTTGTGTGGACAGTGCTGCTCTGCTCTCAGTAACGAGCCCCTCTGCCACAGAGCAGACCTTTTGAAGAGTACCTACTTTTCATCATGCCAAAGTATGAGCTCACACACATCTACACTTGCCTTTGTTCCCTCCAGGCTTCCATACCTCATGAGTTGCCGCTTTGCTTTCACGGGGAATCAAGGTAGCAGACCTCAACAGCATTCTGTTTCAGGGTTGAGGGAAAGGCAGTAGAGAGGGGATTTAGGTTATATCCAATGGCCACCTCTTTCCTGGGTTTGCCCTCGCAGCAGCTGGAGAGCTTGGAGGTGCTAAGCCCTCTGATTTAGAACTACACAGGTCTGAAGGCTGAGCATTTTCTGTGAAGAGCCTTCATCTCTGGAATTCCCTCTCCATGGCCATTGACCTAGATGGCCTGAAGTAAAAATCTATCTCACTAGTAAAGTGAATTTTAGAGTTAATATGACCAAGTTATTTATTGAATGTTAGTCACAGTCATGACACTCTCAGATGTATGCGGAATCTTCAGGAATCTCAGAAACAAATAACACTGCGGAGGGCAGAGGGGCTTTTGGTATCCTTGCCTAACGCAAGGTACTGGGAAGAACGTGTTTATTTCTGCTGATTTTGTTTGGTCACACTCTGATCTGTTCTCACATTTTATTGTTTAGGCTGTCTTGATAGTAAATTTCGGGTAAAAACAAATGTAAATAAGGAACTCGTCACACCTGCCTGTGGAGTTAGCTGCACTAGTCTGTATGGGGTGACTGGAGTGAGGGGAACATGAAGGAAGTTATTAGCTCTCCAGCAGGGGCAAAGAGAAAAGCCAGCTCTGTCAAAAGTGAATGTTGAAACAAAAGAAAATAACCCTGTCCCAAATGTTCTGGGCTGAGTCAGCCTTCCTGGGGCCTTCTTCTGGTTCAGAGGTATCGCTGTCCTTGAAGTCCTCTCTGTTGGGTGACATGAGTCCGTGGTATCAAGTAGTGTTTAAAATACCTAGATTAAAAGCCGTGTGCATTTAAAGTCTCAGCTCCAACAGGTATATAAATCAAAATGAACTTGCAAATTTCATTGAAGTTTTATCCTCTAGCCCAGGCTAGTCCCTAATGTCACAATTTCCAACTACATGACAAAGAATCTTTTACTCTAACCAAGTTCCTATTCACAGTTGGAAGCTGGCCCATCCTGCAGGGGAAGGTGACTTTCGTAGTGTCCCCACTCTTGCAGAGGTTCAGGTTAACATCCTCCTTGGGCAATGAGGGAACTAATATTCTGTTCTTTGTTCAAAGCTCTGGAAGATCAATGTAAGTGAGGTGCTGCTCGAATTGATGCTATTCCTGCCCTCAACCCATTAACTCCAGTTCTCTACCCAGTGAAAGAGGGAAGTTAGTATTAGCTCAGCACTGTTCAAGTCAATGCAGTTTTAAAAATCAAATTTCACCCTGAAAAGCATTAATGCTTCAATTAAAATGAATAGACAACAGAGATTCTTAGAAAGTTTTCCTAATTCAAAGTGAACCATGGATTTCAAATCCATTCAGAGCTTCTGTACCACAGCTCTATACATACAGTGACTTGACCACACATAGCTAAAAGCAATTTCCTTTGAGACAGTGGCCTACTCCCAGATTAGCTGTTCATGGACGTGTCCCGATGCCTTCTATATCTCTGACATAATTTCTCCACTTAATGCATGGCCTATGTGTACATTTGATAACTCATCTATCACTAATATGGTGAAGTTAGTAAAACTTAATTTATTACCATTTTGACAAGAGAATGGAAAGCCTCAGTTTGAGTTAATATTCAGGTCCCCTTTTCTGAGCCTACCCACCAGTAAAGGAGGGTTGTTGTGGCAGAGGGTAGAAGTGGCTGAAAGTAGGGTCCCCTGAATTAGGGTCAACTGGACCTGTCAAAGTGGTGCACACTCAGTACTGAGTACAGACATAGAGCTCAACAGACACAAGGTCTTTCTCTTAATATTCTATTCTTTGTAACAGGAAGAAAGGTATCTGTGAGGGCTATTTGGGCCCCAACTTTGGGTCATATGGATGTGGTTCATGTGGGCCATTTATGTCAATACATTATTACAACTTTGAAGCCACCAGGCAATAGCTATGCTTTGTAGAAGAGAGTGACCACAAGCTCTAGTGTGTATAAAGCATGATTTCCTAAACCTTACCTTCTATCTGCTTATTCTGCCTCCTATTGGTGCCCTTTCTGTCTTCTAACTGTCCACCCTCACCTGTGGCTCATCAATCAATCCATGTAGACCTAAATGGCTATGAGGTAGAGAAGATGGTGAGTACCTTTGGGACTATTAATTTCCTTTTAGTGAATGGGGAACTTCAAAGGATTTTCATGCTCCATTTCAGACTTAAAGAAGCAGCTTGGAGCAACCATCACCTTTGTGCTTGTAATTAAAACCACTTTTCTGACAACCAGGAAAACATCTTAGTTTCAAATTTTCTTGCTCATCTTTAATCCTATTTAGTGAACAGCCATTGTACCTCATATAAAGAGACATTTTCTCTGTGTAAATGAAGTTAGAGAGCCATTATAAATGGCTCCGTAGAAATCCAGAATCTTTGTTGGGAACACATCCTATTAACCCTCTGACAGGCAGAACCTTTACTTTGCTCCTTGTCAGGTCTTAGCATCCCTTCATGGGATACTCTTCAAAAGAAGGCTACCTTTTAACTTCTTAGCTGTGCCTAGATGCTCCTTTCGTTTGAATCCCATTGTGGTTCAAAATTTACCTCTTCACTATTTTATTTTATTTTTTAGCTTCCTTTCTGTTAACAAGAATTCCAGCAGCTCAGTTGTATTCTCCTTATGGTCTCATTACTGTCTGATTCAGAACTAGACATTTTTTTCCCTCTGATTTTTCATTCACTACAGGTGTTTCCACATTCTGGAATATTTTATTGCATTCTCTTATTGTAATTAGATATTGGGTTAAAGGTTCTACATTTTCTCCTCCTAATTTTGGGACCTTGGTGACTTTGTCAAATTATCATCGAGAATGTAGTCACAGGAAGACACTCTGGTCCTCAGTAGCCCCCACCTTTAAGGTCTATTTATAACTTGCCTCTCTGTGTGTTTCTGCTGACCAAGTCATACTTGATTTAATTGCCCATCTTATATTGAAATTAGCCACAACTCCTCCAGACTCTCCACTCACCTCTCAACCCCTCAAGGCTCTGTTCTTGTTGTCTGATTATGCAGTGGCTCATATAAAATGAATCAGAAAGGAATCAGGTCATTTAGGTTGTATCTGTACAAATAAACACTGGGGTGGAGATTAAACTGCAGAACTAGGTTCTGAACCACAGGTTATAATCTAAAAACAGACATTATCTCTTTCTCTAAGGATGCTGATGTGGGAGGCAAACACTGAATGGTTCCTGATTTTAACCACATGAGATTCTGACCATCCTGCCTCAAGTTGGCAACCTTGATCAGTTCAAGAGTACCATTGGGTGATTCCTTAAGTAGTTGGGTAGAATCTTTGGTTTTCAGAGTACTCCTTAATTATTCCTTCATTTAGAATACTTAAAAGTGAACATCAACTCTCATCTTTAGTGGAAGACACACTGAACTCAGCAGTGGACTGATTTTTACAGCCTTTTACCCGAATATGACATGATTACTATTTAGATATTCAGGAGCTTATTCATAAATGGAAATGGGACTTCAGCTTAAAGAAACTCTGAAGATCATGTCTCCAAAATCAGAAGGAAGAGCCATGGAGGAATGAGTCCTTTCAGCCCTTTTGGCATATGCATTCTGTAGCGCCAAGTTCGAAGTCTCTTTGCAGGCTGTTTCCATGCTCATTGTCCCCCAAATTCTGAGAATTTGCTTCAGGATGGTGCCACACACAACTTAGAAACTTCATTCTATCCCAACATCTTGAAACACAAGATAGGAACATAGAATGTAATAAATTCATAAACACAATAAAATGTGGAGCTAAAATTGGGAAATGAGATGAAGGTAGACTATGGCCAGAAGCAAATATGACCAAAGGAAGAGGGAGCAGATGAAAATGGTGGGAAAATCAGAACAGTGAAAGTCATGGAGGAAAAAAAAAACACAAAAAGAATAAAACTTCCCTTCCTTTTTTCATACTTTTCCTCCCAAGTTTGATCCTTACTTTCCATTGACATCTACCCTTTAGCACATGCAACTTTAGAGACAATTACTCAAACTTCAACATATTCTTTTGATCATAAAACTTGAAGAAAGAAAACAAAAGAAAAAACAGGACTGCAGGATGGTGAGAAGATCCAGAAACTATGTGGATAGAATGAAAACTTGCCAGCAGAATGCCTAGGACTAGCTCACACATTGCTGATGCCCTGCTCTCCTTTGACCATCCTGTTGCTGGCTTCTAGGTCCAAGTCCTAAAAATATCATTCAAGAAAACAAACATCCTCCTAACCACTACATGTTAGTTGGATTGCCATTACTGAAGCCATACCTGAGAAAACCTACTTACAATAATTAATGTTTATTTTGGCTCAGAGTTTCCTTTTCAACTATATAGTCAGTTGATCTTATTATTTTTAAGCCTAAAATAAGGTAACACATGAAAGAAACACACAATAAACCAAAACTGTTCCTCACATGGTCAGGGAGAGACAGTGAGAAAAGGGTACAAGCCTCTAATGACCTAAAGTCCTTACACTGGTCCTTCTTTTCTATTGATACCTACCCTTTACCACATGGAACTTTGGAGATAGTTACTCAAATCTCATCATGCTCTTCAATCATAAAACTTGAAGAAAACAAAAGAAAAGAAAAGAATAAAACAAAAGACAGTTTTCCCAGCCTGGTTCCAAGACATTCTTTACTTTTCAAAATTATATATCTGTATGCTATACATTAATTTAATTCATTATCAGTATCATAAAACCTAGAATAGAGAATATTATAAGAATACAAAATTCCAAATGGAATGTGTAATATGAGCCTCTCTCAATTGGCTTAAATTGTATTTCTAAAAGATTAAGTGTTCCACATGAAAATACAAATCATGAGCATATTCTTCTTATATAACTGAAAATAAATGTAACATGTCAATGTAAAACTCCATAACAGTTTACTAGACATAGCTAAAACAGTAAACCAACTAAATGAGTAAACTTTTATATTAAGGTATGGAGTGCTGAAAATATCGCCTTCTTAGTTCAGAAAAATAATCATTAAAGTAATGATCACTTTGAATATAGTAAGCTGTGGGACCATCATGGCCCATGATTATGCTCTGAGTCCTGCAAAATTGTACTTATAACTGTCTGTTCCTTTAGCTGACATTCTATCTGTACTTTTTTTCCCTTTTCTTTTTTTCCTTCTTTTAGAACAGTATTATTTGGTCTAACCTTAGGTTTCTTGGCTGTCTAGTATTGGGTTCTTGTTCACCTAAGTAATGTCAGATATGGTAGCATCTCACGATGTCAAATTAGTTATTGGCTGGTTACTTCCATAGTTTTGTACTACCTTTCCCCTAGCATATCTGGTAGGCAGGACATCCCTGTAAATAAAGACTTTTGTGGCTTGCTTGGTGTTTATGTTTCTCTTTTGAGAGCATGCAGAATACTTTCCCCTACCAAAGATGCTGAAACTTAGGGATGAAGGCTCTGTGTAGGCTCAACATCTCTATCTTCAATGAGCTATATATGTGTTGTCTCAAGCAACAGAGCCTGACTGAAAGCTTGTGGATGACAACCTATAGTCTAGGCAACACCTTGGATTATTTAGGGATTCCTGTTGGCCCCCCTTGGCCTATAATTCAACTAGATGCAAAAGAATGAATTTTGGAAAATAATTGTACTGGAACATTAGAAGAAAAGAGGTAAACAGAGGTCTTGTATATCAGGAGAGGGTCCCAAGAAAGAGTTCCTCATGAACATCCTACTCTGGGAATAGAGTATTAGTGGGTTTAGGCATTGAGATGCTGCCCTACATTTGACCAGTCTATTTGACCTACATATAAGATATTCATGTTCTTCTCCATGTCAGAGTCTAGACCAGAGTTCAAGCAGACCATTCAGATACCTACTCCTGCATAGCTTCCAGGTTGCTCTCTGAAAGGAGAATGAAGCTAAAATAAGGCACTAGGAGAGAAACCAGTGCCCCAAATGTTTCTGATATTTCTGGCCTTCAACCAGGAAAAAGCACAGTAGAATCAAGCATTTCTGGCTTCTGACCAAAGCAGAATGGGTTGTCAAGGATGAGAAACAGAGCTGCATGTCTTGCAGATCCTTGCCCCTGAAATGTTGGACTGGTTTCTTTGTTCTGTTCTTATCATTGAGATATCTAAATATCTTCTCAAGAATGGATATTAAAAATAAGAAAGTACTCCACTGACGGAAAAGATTACTCAGAGACACTCTATGTGATATGTCTGTGTTCTCTTCTGTTATCTAGTTAATGAACTTGTGTTCTATGAAGTTAAAGTGTCCCATTTGAAAGATCCTGTTATCTAAAGACATTATGTGGGTTATTCACCAAATAGCAGTCAGCTCTCTCTTTTAGAGCAGAATATGAGCCAGATAGACAGTATGCAGCATTTTCCTAGATCAGACATATAGTTACAAAAGGCAAAACTATGATTTAGTGATCACATGAAAACAAAAAAGAAGCATAAAGAGAAAGATAGAGATGAACATACAAAAAGAACAGGGCTAGAAAACGAAAACTTTAAAAAAATCATAGGGTGTTTTTGTTTGTTTATTTAAATTCTGTCATTTCTGTCTTACAGTGATTACAAATATAATATTATACAAAAAGAGTAGGCTATCTAGTGAAAGGATCAATCAGAAAGGAAAGCTGATGAAATCTTACCGTTTAGTTGCAGAGAGAAATGACACAGAACTGAGAGGTGTCAGGAAAAAAAAGAGAAAATCCAAGGACATAGAGAGCCAAAACAAAACAGAGAAACAAAGAAAAACCCACAAAAAAACAAAGAAAATAGGTTAAATGTTTTAAATGTTACTGCATTTATAGTAAATTAACATAAAATTAATCTCTCAATCAATGTAAAATATTTTAGTAGCTTGGAACTTTTTTGTTGCTGGTGAGAATTGAGACACATTTGGTATATGTTAAGCATGTAGCATACTACTGAGCTACACCACCTAACCCTGCTTGCAATTTGTTGAAAAAGGAAATATGAGAAAGTTTGTCCTTTGCTTTAAACTGTAAATGTCTTAGGGAAGTAGCTAAAGTGTCTGTCTGGTTCATAGTGAAATATCAGAGGAGAGGTCTGTAAAATCAATAAAAATAGCCATGGAGTGGGTGCTGAGGGCAACTTACTAGTTGCTAAGAAAGTCACTCCCTGTGTCATAAGAAATAAGGACTTACTGATGTAGGTCAAAGCCTGATGTATTTCATGGTAGATATATTTAATCAGAAATGTTCTCATTAATGTTCCAGGTACCCATTCAGTTCTATGCATGGGCACTTTACCGTCTCAAACCACTATTATGCAAGCAGGATGATTTAGATATCTATTATGGGGGACCATGAGGGAAGGAGTGTTGGACAGTTCAGTTTCACAGACTCTGCAGGGAGCATTCTACAAAATACCATGGTTCCTGTTATTACCAGCTCCCAAAATAAACGATGATGGAAGAAATTCCAGAAAGTAGAACTGAGAGACACTTAGGTGTCCTCAGTTTTTCAGAGTAGCTCTAGGCCGACCATAGATATCCTGGGATTCATCCAGGACTAAGAATTGGGAGGTGGGAGGCAACAGGGATTTGTTTTTGTTTGTTTGTTTGTTTTTTGGAGGGGAAACCGGG
>NW_022196903.1:11188617-11207344 GCF_008632895.1 Mastomys coucha
AAAAAAAAAAAAAAAAAAAAGAATTGTCACTACAGAGGTCAGAATGAGTGTAGGACATACCTGAGGTCTATACAATCCTGAAACCTCCAGGAGTGGTTTGTGGTCATCATAAATGAAGATGGCAAGCTCTCCAAGTTAAAGTACTTTAAGAGTCTTTCTCCCACCCAAAGGGCCACACCTAAACAAATTTTGGATGCATGATAACAACAACAACAACAACCCCCAAAACAAAAAACAAAACACACACACACAAAATTAAAAAACCAAAAACCCCATGGCAATGTTTATTTGTAACTAGGTAATGTCGTACCTTCCAAAATTTAGTCTTGTGGTATCTGTCACTCAAGAGCTATGTGATTGCCCAGTATTCACAGCCCTTCAAAAAACAAGATATGCAATGTACAGGTTTCTTCACATTTGTTATTTCATATATTTTCATTACATCATTGTTAAAGATGTTCTAATTTATTTACTATTCATTAATTATTGTCCTATTTATCTCATACTTGTGTACATAAATTACAATACAAATTAGGTTTTCTCATAAAAGTAGCTTAATTTATGGTGCCTATCTTGCATTTTGTTTTGTCGTGTATTTTGCCACAATGAACCCATCTGAATGGGTATTACAATTAAAATATTTAAGAGATTTTTGCAGCCAGTGCTATAACACCCAGAAGAAGCTCCACTCCCAGACAGTGTAACACATCCAAGATCATAGGAGCAGAGGTGAGAAGGACACATCTGTCCTAACACCAGGAGTAACTGGGACCAATGGGACCCAGGCATGCAGGAATTCCCCCAGACCAGTGACATGGGTTGCTTCCAGTCTGTCTGGGCCAGACCCCTAAGCAGATCTTGGGTGCAAGTTCTGCAGCTAGTGCCAAAACACCCAGAGGAAGCTCCACTCTGAGGCGCTCTAACATGCCCAGAATCATAGGATCAGAGGTGAGGAGGGCACATTTGACCCAACACCAGGAATAACTGGGACCAGTGGAACTCAGGCGCACAGGAACTCCACCAGCTCAGTGGCATGGGTTCCTTCTGGTCTGTCTGGGTCAGTGCTCTGAACAGTCCTTGGGCTCAAACTTTGCAATGAGCCCCATGATACCCACATGAAGTTCTACTCCCAGGCACTCTAATAGGCACAGGATGACAGGATCCCAGAATCACAGAGATAACTTGAATCTTAGGAGTTATGGTACAACCAGGATCACAGGAAGGACAGGCTCCAGTCAGATTTAGTCAGGACAGGTAGCACTAACCAGATGGCGGGAGGCAAGCATAAGAAAATAAGCAACAGAAACCAATGTTAGTTGGCAACATCAGAACCCATTTCTTTCACCATAGCAAGTCCTGGATACACCATCACACTGGAAAAGCAAGATTCAGATCCAAAATCACTTTTCATAATGATGATAGAGGACATTAAGAAGGACATAAATAACTCCCTTAAAAAAATACAGGAAAACACAGGTAAACAGCTAGAAGCCCTTAAAGAGGAAACACAAAAATCTCTTAAAGAACTACAGGAAAACACAGTCAAACTGATGAAGGTAATGAACAAAACTATCCAGGATCTAAAAATGGAAATAGAAACAATAAAGAAATCAGGGAGACAACCTTGGATATAGAAAACCTAGAAAAGAGATCAGGAGTTATAGATTCAAGCATCACCAACAGATTACAAGAGATAGAAGAGAGAATCTCAGGGGCAGAAGATAGCATAGAAAACATTGACACAACAGTCAAAGAAAATGCAAAATGCGAAAAGCTCCTGAACCAAAACTTATCCAGGAAATCCAGGACACAATGAGAAGACCAAACCTAAGGATAATAGGTATAGAAGAGAGTGAAGACTCCCAAGGTAATGGCCAGTAAATATCTTCAGCAAAAGTATAAAAGAAAACTTCCCTAACCTAAAGAAAGAGATGCCCATGAACATACAAGAAGCCTACAGAACTCCAAATAGACTGGTCCAGAAAAGAAATTCCTCCTGTCACATAATAATGAAAACACCAAATGCACTAAACAAAGAAAGAATTTTAAAAGCAGTAAAGGAAAAAGGTCAAGTAACATATAAATGCAGGCCTATCAGAATTACACTAGAATTCTCACCAGAGACTATGAAAGTTAGAAGATGCTGGGCAGATGTCACACAGACCCTATACTGGCTGGTTTTGTGTGCCAACTTGACACAGGCTGGAGTTATCACAGAGAAGGGCGCTTCAGTTGGGGAAGTGCCTCCATGAGATCCAGCTGTGGGGCATTTTCTCAATTAGTAATCAAGGGGGTAGGGCCCTGGGCTGGAAGTCTTGGGTTCCATAAGAGAGCAGGCTGAGCAAGCCAGGGGAAGCCAGCCAGTAAGGAACATCCCTCCATGGCCCCTGCATCAGCTCCTGCTTCCTGACCTGCTTGAGTTCCAGTCCTGACTTCTTCTGATGATAAACAGCTATGTGGAAGTATAGTCTAAATAAACCCTTTCCTCCCCAACTTGCTTCTTGGTCATGATGTTTGTGGCAGGAATAGAAATGCTGACTAAGACAGACCCTAAGAGAACACAAATGCCAGTCCAGGCTACTATAACCAGCAAAACTCTCAATTACCATAGATAGAGAAACCAAGATATTCCATGAGAAAACCAAATTTATACAATATCTTTCCACAAATCTAGCCCTACAAAGGATAATAGATGGAAAACATCAACATAAGGAGCAAAACTACACCCTAGAAGAAGCAAGAAAGTACTCATTCAACAAGCCCACAAAACCTAATTCCACCTCTTACAACAAAATAACAGGAAGTAACAATTACTTTTTCTTAATATCTCTTAATATGAAAATTAATATTAGCAACATATCCTAATTGATTCATTAAAAAGTATGAGGAATTGGAAATTTGTTGGCTATCATCCAGTGGTCTCTCTAATTTGGTAATTGGAGAAATAGATCCACAATCCATATACACTTTCTGCTTGTTTGTACATGACAGTGTCTTGTTGGGTACCACATAATGGTCTTGAAATCATGCTTCTCCTATCTCAGCCTCTCAATTTGTAAGATTGTTTATTTAATGTTTTTATACTATACTATGGTTTTCAGAACAGCTTATATATTTCAAAATTATTATGCAGCCAAAAGAAATGTAAACAATTTACTTGGGAGATGGCTTGTATGAGAACAACAAAGTAAGACTGAATGCTTTGCTTGATGTCTGTAACTATTGTATCAAGTTTGAAGAAGAGTACTTTATAAGTTACTCTTTCTCGGAGATGAATGCTTTTCAAAATCATCACAGCAAATGAACCAGATTCTTATCTCACCTAATGTCTGTGCCACCCTCCAAGCAGAACCATTGTTCATTGAAACAGTTGGTGAATGACTTTATGGACATACCATCTTAATACCATTTATTAAATGAATGTAGCCTGTTTTCTGTGGGCTGAGAAAGAAGACAATAACTCCAGTCAAATAGCTTTGATCATAGCAGGAAGTCTGTATCCAAAAATCGTGTCTACAATTCACTCCTTGGTGTAGCAGAACTGTCAACTCTCAGCTTAGCTACCATGGAGGTAAAATCCTTTCCTGATGTGAGGGTCATTGAAGTACAGCCTTATTACAATGAACTCCAATGTCTAAAAATTGTTCTTATTTTGGGCTTGTACCACAATAAGAGCCAAGATTTTAAGCTCTACTAAAAAACAAACAAACAATCAAACAAAAAGACTATTCATGTTCATTTAGAAAAACTAGTAGTGATATACTATTTTAAAATATACAGCTAATATGCTTGGAGTTATTTAAAATTTATATTGAGAAAAACATGTATTTTCAGTATTGCTGCAGATAAGCATCTACATAAGACAGTTCAATTGATTGTTTTATATCAAACAACTTTTATAATATTCATTTTTATTGTTATGATATAAAATTTAAAGAATATGACAAATTTAAAAAAACATATTGAAGGGTGTCTCTGGGAGGATTTGGGGTACAAAAGGGAAAGAAGAATGTGATGTGATTCTATTTACTTAAAATATGTTTTTAAATGTTAACAAATTCAGATAAATTGAAATCATGTAAAAAAATTTAACAATTTAAATGAACAATAACCATACTTGAAAGTAGCTTTGGAGTTTAAATCAACAGGGTTTAAACAAAATATCACCTCACTTTGCACTCCAATCAGTCTATAGTAATAAATTTGATGCTGGCAGAATATCTGTGTTACCAGAACATTTCCTGAGCACACAAAGATGAAAAAACACATAGGAATAGTATGAAAAAGATTGAACTGAGAAAAAAATGTTATTCTAAACACTTTTTAATTAAAAGAAATTTATAGCAGATTAGCTTTGCCATTACTTTCAGTAATTTTAGAAAACACAACAAAACTGCATTATTACTTGGTGCATTCTATTATCTTATCTTCATATGTATTAATTTGTTAATTACACTTTACATAAATCAGTAGAAAACAGCTTAATTTATCTGAGCATGGTAAAATTTCTTAGCCTGCTAATAATCACTGCCTAGTTTTACTTAATTTCTCTGATGCTTGAAAAGCAGTGTCTTAAAGTAAAATAATACAGCAAATATAGTATTTATTTAATCATAAAGTGTCCAAATAGAAGTTTTCAGATGCAAAGCATCCTAGTTCATCCATGTTTCTATAGTCAACTAATGTACCTACAACAAATGTTTCTCCCATATCTGAATTATGATTCCCCAATGTCATTCCACTTTCTTGTTAATTATGACCTGTCCATTCTTAACACAGACGGTATCTGGGAACCTGAAAATAACACATTCTTAGTTTATATGTATGAGAAAATGATTTGGGGGTTGTTTTATTCTGAATGAAAGCCTAACCATATTCTGAAGTCTGAGAATTTTCTAGAATGAGATGAGTGAAGGACACAACTCCCCCTACCCATGCCTCACAGACTCCCATGAATGTGACCCTGTTTGAATTCATCTAGCAGACATTGAATTAGTAATGAAAAAGCTTTGTTAGTCTAAGGCAGGTTAACTCTCCATGACCAGTGTTTCCATTGTGCGATAATAAATAATATTGCATGTCTGGTCTTTTCAAGGAAAGAATTATCCAGAGAACAAAGTCTTATCTATGGTCTGTGCTGGACATATGATTTTGTTTTGTTAGCCTTGTTATCCACTTTGTTGTTTGCTTTGTTTAGTTTCCCTCCATACAGGAGTCATTTGCTCTTTTCTAACAAACCATTGTTGTTTTCATTTGGGGAATCCTCATTATTCTAGAAAACTGAATTCCCAGAGAAGATATCAATAAAAACCTCTTACTCTAGAATATGGGCCTTTTTAGATAGTTTACCTGCTCTTGATTTAACTTTGGTATGTGGTATCTGTCTAGAAAACCATCCATTTCATCTAGATTTTCCAGTTTTGCTGAGTATAGACTTTTATAGTAGGATCTGATAATTCTTTTGAATTTCCTCCATTTATGTTGCTATGTCTAGCTTTTCATTTCTGATTTTGTTAATTTGGATACTGCCTCTGGGCCCTTTAGTTTGGCTAGGAGTTTATCTATCTTGTTGATTCAAAGAACCAGCTTTTGGTTTTGTTGATTCTTTGTATTGTTCTCTTTGCTTCTATTTTATTCATTTCCTCCTTAAATTTGACTATTTCCTGCTATCTACTCCTCTAGGGTGTGTTTGCCTCTTTTTGTTCTAGAGCTCTTAGGTGTGTTGTTACGTTGCTAGTGTAAGATCTTTCCAGTTTCTATTTGGAGTCACTCAGAACTATGAGTTTTCCTGTTAGCACTTCTTTCATTATGTCCCATAAATTTGGGTATGATGTGTCAACATTTTCATTACATTCCAGGAAGTCTTTAATTTATTTCTTTATTTCTTCCTTGAATAAGTTATCATTGAGTAGAGAGTTGTTCAGTTTCCACATGTAAGTGGGCTTTCTGTTGTTTTTGCTGTTATCGAAGACCAGCCTTATGCCATGGTGATCTTATAGGATGCATGGGATTATTTTAATCTTCTTGTATTGGTGGGGGGTTATTTTGTGACCAATTGTATGGTTGATTTTAGAGAAGATACCATGAGGTGCTAAGAAGGTGCATTCTTTTGTTTTAGGGTAAAATGTTCTGTAGATATCTGTTAATACATTTGGTTCATAACATCTATTAGTTTCACTGTGTCTCTATTTAGTTTCTGTTTCAATGTCCTGTCCATTGGTGAGAGTGGGATGTTGAAGACTCCTACTATTATTGTGTGGGGTTCAATGTGTTTTAAACTTTAGTAAAGTTTCTTTTATGAATATGGGTGCTCTTGCATTTGGGGCATATTCAGAATTGAGCTTTCTCATGGTGGATTTTCTCTGATGAATATGAAATGTCTTCTTCATCACACTCAATAACTTTTGGTTGAAAGTCTATTTTATTGGATATTAGGATGACAACTTGAGCTTGTTTCCTGGGACCATTTGCTTGGAAAACCTTTTTCCATCCTTTTACTCTGAGACAGTGTCTGTCTTTGTTATTGAGGTGTGTTTCTTGCACAAAGCTCAAGTCCAAGTGGATCAAGGACTTCAACATAAAACCAGATACACTGAATCTAATAGAAGAGAAAGTGGGAAAGAGCCTTGAACTCATTGGAACAGGGGGAAATTTCCTAAACAGAACTCCAATGGCTCATGCTCTAAGATCAAGAATTGATAAATAGAACCTCATGAAACTGGAAAGCTTCTGTAAGGCAAAGGACATAGTCAATCAGACAAATTGGCAAACTACAGAATGGGAAAAAAATCTTCACTAACCCCACATCTGATGGAGGGTTGATATCCAAAATATAAAGAACTCAAGAAGCTAACCACCAAAAAACTAAACAACCCAATCGAAAAACGGGGTATAGAACTAAACTGAGAATTCACAACAGAGGAATCTCAAATGGCTGAGAAGCACCTAAAGAACTGTTTAAAGTCCTTAGTGATCAGAGAAATGCAAATCAAAATGACCCTGAGATTCTACCTTATATCATTCAGAATGGCTAAGATCAAAACCTCAGATGACAACACACGTTGGAGAGGATGTAGATAAAGAGGAACATTCCTCCATTGCTGGTGGGATTGCAAACTGGTACAACCACTCTGGAAATCAATCTGGTGGTTCCTCAGAAAATTGGAAACAGATTTATATGAAGACCTAGCAGTACTACTCTTGGGAATATACCCAAAAGATGCCCCACCATGCCACAGGGGCACATGTGCCATTATGTTCATAGTGGCCATATTTGTGATAGCCAGAAGCTGGAAACAACCCAGATGTCCCATGACAGATGAATGGATACAGAAAATGTGATTCATTTACAGAATGGAATACTACTCAGCTATTATGAATGAACACATTCTGAGTTTTGCAGGCAAATGGATGGAACTAGAAAATATTATCCTGAGTGAGGTAACACAGACCCAAAAGGACATGCATGGTATGTACTCACTAATAAATGGATATTACCCCCAAAAGACAAGAGAATAACAGAATATCCAAGATGTAGCCCACAGAACTCAAAGAGATCAACAAGCTGAAAGGCCCAAGTTTGGATGCCTCAGCCACATTTGGGAGGGAGAGAGAGACCTGGAAGGAAAAGTGGATGGGAGTAGTAAGAGAGCAACCAGATCTGTGATTGGGTGATGGAAAAAGACTGAAGCCCTGACAGCCAGCAGAAATGATGGAAACAGGCAACCACAGGAAGTAGGAGGTTGGGGGGACCCTCCAGAATGCACCAGGCATTGAAAGACTCTCAGGACTCAAAGGTAGGGACCTTAGATGAAATGCCTAAAAGTAGGAAGAGGGACCTTTTAGAGCCCACCTCAGCAAAAATACAGGGCATCAAGTGAGAGAGGGGGCTGCCATCCCACAGTCAAATCTGTGACTCACAATTGTTCTTGTCTGAAAGAATTACAGGGATGGAAATGGAGAGGAGCCTAAGGAAAAGAAGGTCCAGCGACAGGCCCAAAGTGGAATCCAGCACAAGGGGAGGTCCCAAGGCCTGACACTATTACTGAGGCTATGGAGTGCTCACAAACAAGGACCTATTATGACTGCTCTCCAGAAGACCCAACAAGCAGCTGAAAGAGACAGGTGCAGATATTTGCTCCCAAACAATGGACAAAAGCTGCTGACCCCTATGGTTGAATTAGGGAAAAGCTGGAAGAAGCTGAGGATGAGGGTGACCCAATAGGAAGACCAGTAGTCTCAATTAACCTGGACCCCTGAGATCTCTCAGACACTGGAAAACCAGGCAGGCAACTTACACCAGCTGATACAGCTCCCAACACACATAGAGCGGAGGACTGCTGGGTCTGTGTTCAATCAGAGAAGATGCATTTAACTCTCAAGAGACTGGAGGCCCCAGGGCATTTAGAAGTCTCATGGGGTGAGGCCTGGGTAAGGGGACATCCTAGTAGAGATTGAGGGAGGAGGTACGGGATGTGGAACAATTGGAGGGTGGACCAGGAGGGGAATAAAATCTGGAGTGTTTTGCAATCCCGGGGAGGGGGGAGGCAACAGGTGTCTGTTCTTGTTGTTTTTGTTTGTTTGTTTGTTTTTTGGAGAGGAAACTTGGAAAGGAGAAATTTACATGTAAATAAAGAAAATATCTAATAAAAAAATCTGGAGTGTTAAATAAATTTTAAAAAATATCTCATACTCTGCCCTAGGTTAACCTGCAGGTCCCCATGAGATGGTTTATTTGGTCTTTATTCTTATCTCTTCACTTTTTTCCCCCCAGAAACAAGTCATGTGTTACCCCCTTCACCAGCAATAAAAAGAGTGGAGCATTCTTGGATGAAAGACCCAGGTGTCCAGAGAAACATCAGAACAAATAAGCCTGGCTCAATTCTTTAGTGCAATGTTCTTTGCTCACATCCTCTCTTCTAGTCACTTCTCTACAAAACATAAATCCAAAGTGTACAAGTATCCCTGGTTCCTTTGCTCGTCATGGTCAAAGTCTCCCATCTCATATAAAAAAAAGACTGAAATAATTTTGTAAAATGCATATCTGCTTTATCAGTCCTTTCCTTTACAAGGACTTTCTTCACAAACCAAAGATGAAGAACTACAATATTTCTTATTTTGTACATATTCTAAACCCCAAGCCAGCTTTAGAATAATGATGTAAGAACAAGGATAGCAGGATAGAGGCAATTAATGCTAAAGGTAATACCTGTTTTTTTTTTTCTTCCTGAGCATTCTGAGATTGTCATTTTCTCCCTCTGCTTTCTAGGCTGGGTCTGACATCCAACCATCTGTCAGCAACCCTAGACCCTTCAAATAAATTGCTTAGCCCCAAAGAATGTTAATTGATATATCTTCAAGGTCCAGCTAATTGTTGTGCATGAGGAAGGGCCTATTCAGAGTGACTGTTGGTGTTCATGAGTTCATGCTGCCCAGCTTAAATATAAAGATTTTCAGAGTCCTAATAGTACTTTTCGGAAGGCCAAAGAGTCTCAGTTCCCTGATGTAAAACTGGCACAGTAAGGAAGCCACTATTTCTACAGTAAAATGGTAAGTGTTATAAATGTACTTTTTTTAGAGTAGATACTAGCATAGCCTCCTCTTGACTTCTTGTTGAAACCCTTTGCTGTTGCTGCCATTCATGTTTTTAAGCTTATCACAACCAGCAAAATGGAAGCCTCAAGCTGCAGTCAGAAGCTTGCTTTCTTCCTCACTTCCTTCCTTTCTTCCTTTCTTTCTCCTTTCCTTCCTTCTTTCCTTCCTTCCCTCCCTCCCTCTCACTTTCTTTCTTTCCATCTTTCTTTCTGTTTCTATTTGTCTTTCTTTCTCTTGTCTTTCCTTTCTTCCTTCTTTATTTCTTCCTTCCTTCTTTCTTACCTTCCCTCCTACCTCCCTCCCCATTTCCACTCTCCTTTCCTTTTTATTTCTTTCTTTCTTGTTGCTTGGTTCTTTTATTCCTTTCTTCCTTTTCTTCATCTTAGCATAAAATTGACCTGGGAATTCAAATGTTAACCTGGAAACAGGCAAGATTCTCTCACATTATGAAAAATTCCCCATACTGTAGGAAGATTACTTTAAAAATGATGACCAAATTAAAAGAAATGTGGGCTACTTTGACATTGGTAGATATATAGAATAGCAAGTTTTAGTGACCCAACTAGTAAAGTACTGAAAATAACATGGCTGTAGATGGGAATTATGTCCATACTTCTTTATTCCTCTACCTATTCCTTTTTCTGTGTGATGTTAAGGCTTCTTCCACAATAGCAGTACTGCACAAATCCTTGCAAATAGATTCTTTAAGTAGCTATGTGTTGTGCTCTGCACATTAGTCTCTCTCAAAATCCATGTTGTAACTTATTCTGGTTTATCACTGTTAAGATGTATGGCCTTGGATGAATAACCTAAGCATAAAGGTTGTGCCCTCCTCAATGAGTACATATCCTTATAGAAGGAGTCAATGTTGGGAGAATACTCTCTTGTCCTATGTCCTCCCCTTGTGTAATGACAGTATTTCCCATCTCCAGAGAATGCAGCCTGTAGGTACTCTCTAGGAAGTAAAAACCAGGCCATCCTCTGGAACCAAACCTACAATGAGTTGATCTTGCAATATTTTAGAATAGAAAAAATCAATTTCTGGTGTTTATGAATTTTCTAGATTCTATACTCTTATAGTATTAACACAAATATACTGAGGTAACATGTGAACTTCTTTTTCAAGAGGTATTAACAGACATGACACTAACAAAGGCATAAAAGCACAGGCCTCTGTTAGAGTTATGATCTGTAACTTTATTCTCACCATGAGAGCAGAAGTAAGTAGATACAGAAAAGGAGAAAATGGGGCTGGAGAGATGGCTCATCGGTTAAGAGGACTGACTGCTCTATTGAAGGTCATGAGTTCAAATCCCAACAACCACATGGTGGCTCACAACCATCTGTAATGAGATGTGACTCCCTCTTCTGGTGTGTCTGAAGACAGCTACAGTGTATTTACGTACTATAATAAATAAATGTTAAAAAGAAAGGAAAAACACAAAATGCTTGGGCATCAGCAAAATTGGCCTGGTAGTCAACAGCATTCAATTGTCCCTCTGTAGACCATGATGTGTGAACTGAATAAATACTTATTGGTATATAATAGTGAAATATTTTTGTGTCTTAAATTTCATTTATTGTTACATGGCACGGCTAACTGATACAGACAAGAAACCAAATAAAAGTATAGAGGTCAAGGTTTGTACTCAGTACCCTAAGAATCTTTTAAGAAGGCAAATTTACAAAGAGAAACACATAATAAATGCATAATTCTTAGAAAGCAACTAATAACCTCCATTTAAAAACTAATAATCCGTTATCAATTCCATTCATATATTATGCACCCATGCTTTATGTCAATGTGAAGAATATTGTACTGAACCATTTTCACATAGGAAAAACATTCCATGAGACCATCTACACAATTTTACTAATTATCTCTTCCTTTATATTCTATTCTGATCCATGGCAACTTACACCTTGGTTTCGACATGATATTGAATTTACTCATGTATAAACCAGACAAACACACTTGGGTATATCATTCAAAGTGAGTGTCAAATAATCCAGTTCCACTCTATTGTCCCATAAATACAATACATGACACAATCCTCGACATATTTAACTAATGTTTTGACTCACTGAGATATGCTGAAATTATTTTATCTGTGGATATTCAAAGATAGTGTTTCTCCAATACAACTTTATCAAGTGCCACTAGAGTAGTTCCTAATTAGGAAGATTTGGGAATTTTTAGTCTAAATCATTAGGATCATTTTCTATATTGTTTGCTGGTGATCTTATTTTCATCGTCTGGGGCATGTCTAAAGTATAAAGATGTCAGGTCATGGCCTTTTGGTTGTGAATTTCTTTCATCATCTTTTTGAATTAGAAACTAATCATTCACAGATTTCAAAGTCACTGTGACTGTTCATCAATGTTAAAGTGCTGATAGCTGCTGATGATACAGCTGTTAGAGAACAAATAACTCTCTATCCTGCGTCTGATCTTCTGAGATTTAATTAAGTAGAGACTTTGATAGTGTCTGGAGAACACCTCCTAATTACTTATCAATCAATATTCAAGAAAAAACATTATCAGACACTATAGTAGCAACAGAAAATGAATGGTCAGTGTTCTTATGCTAAAGAAATTATAATTCCATGTGAAAAATACAAATGTTAGCATAAGGAAATACAAGGTGTACGTGAAAACAATCTTGACTTGTCCAGGCTCGCTTATGATTAGAATGAACCCTTTAGGGTATGGATTACTTCTTGACTGTTCACAGCAAAAAAGGAAGCTCTGAAAATATGGGTGAGCTGAGAAGACTTACTGAATGAGGAAGGCATTATACTGGACTTCCAAGGCTGGACTGGGCTAACAGACAAGGTGGTAGTTCAGAAATAGCCTGAGCTTCTTTTACACCCTTAAACAATTCTATGACCTAAACATCTTTAGTGAGATCACTTAGAGTGTGACAAGTCACACCCTAATCCTAGTATACCATAAGTATACCATAAGTATACCATCCTAATATACCATACGTATATAATGTATTATATACTTAATAAGATTTCAATTTTTTCATCCCTTTTAAAAATATTATATGTTTGAGTTTGTTACAAAAACATACAAATACCATGAACTGAAGCATGGCTGAAACAGCTATTTTCTTTCTGATAGTGTTGGAGACTGAAAGTGGATGAGTAAGGCACTGGGAAGGAAGGTTTCGTATGAAGCTTTGCCCTTGCTTCCAGCTGCCCACCCTATGCTGCCTCTTCCTCATAGGCTTTGCTCTATGCTTGTGAGTTCTTGCTGTCTCTCTGTCTGAACAGTTTCTTTTAGGATTAGTTTAGAAAGCATCCCGTAAACATTAACTTAACTACATCTATAGGTTATTCCCGAATACAGTCACATTTTGAGATACTTGGAAACAAAACTACTGTGCGAATATGGAGGGGTCATTATTCTGCCGACAGGAGTTTCTGAGAAATCATTGCTTATCAATCACATGGGGATCCTGTGTCAGAGAGATAACAATCTGATTTGGCAAGAAAACAACTTTGCCTGTTTGGGCACCCCAACCTGAGGATCAAAAAGCAGAGAGATTGCCTTTGTAATTCTGGTTCTCATGAAGCAAAATTATAACCACCAGGGATTTTATTGCTCACTAGTGATGTTGAGCTAACAGAAATTGCCATCTAGAACACCCAAAGACAGGAGATACATGCACCTATCTTGAGGGAAGTGGCTCCATTTGCTTTGAATCATGCATGAAAGCAGAGTAAGTATTTGGCAATATTTATCTGTCTATATACTTCCCTTATCACAAAATTATCATAGTCTCAGGGAGAATAAAGATATTTTTCTCTCTGTATCTGTCTCTGTCTCTCTGTCTCTGTGTGTGTTTCTCTCTTTCTCTCTCTCTGCATGTGTGGTGTGTGTGTGTGTTTGTGTGTGTGTGTGTGTGTGTGTGTGAGAGAGAGAGAGAGAGAGAGAGAGAGAGAGAGAGAGAGAGAGAGAGAGAGAGAGCAAGTGCTTAAGGAGGCCAGAAAAGGAGTTGTATCCCTTAGAATATGTCTGGTTGTGAACCACTCAACTCAGGTGCTAGACTCTTTGCTCTTATAGAAGAGCAGTGTTGTGGCTAACTTTATGAGTACTTGACACAAGCTGGAATCATTTGGGTAGAAGTAATCTACCCAATTGACTTGCTAAAAGCTGTGGGGAAAAGTTAAATGATTGATGATGATGTGAAAAGGCCCAGCTCACTGTGAAAAGTGCCAAACCTAGGCTTACAGTCCTGAGTTGTATAAGAAAGCAAACTGATCAACCCAGGAAGTTATACTCCTCCATAGCCTCAGCATCATTTCCTACCTTTAGGTTCCTGCCTTGAGTGTCTGTATTGATTTACCTGCATGATGGACTGCAAGCTGTAAGATGAACTAAACCCCTTCCTCCCCACATAGCTTACAGTCATAGTGTTTTATAGCAGCCATAGAAGGCAGGGCTAAAACAAACAATAAGTGCTCTTAAGCCATCTCTTAAGCTCCAGAATTAAGATTTTTAGAGTAGAAATTTGTTGTGTTGCTTATTGGTACAACATTCTCCTTGCATGCAGGAGGATGAGTTAAAAAAGTAAAACATTAAAGCAGAGATAGGAAGCCTTTATTTAGCTGTTTGTTTGTTTGTTTGACCCCCAAATTATATCATTTTAAGTCAAAAGGAGGGTTCAATGGAGCTGGCTCTTAGACATTCTATCATAATGAAGAGTACCACAAAATATGTACATTTTGAGAAGCTAAGAGAGTCATTAAAATTGTATTTTGGAAAGTTTTCAACAATTATAGTCACCGACTTATCTATCACGTTCAGTAGGTCTACTTTCCACACCCCTGGGCTCTACAATCTGATAACCTAGAGGAAGTAGATAGCCCCACTAACACTGAGGGAATTAGGTTCTTGATTTTCCATGGGGCAGAGACATGATCTTTGGAAAGCTGGGTTCAGACAGCCAGTGAGAAAGTCTATCCCTTGAGAAGAACATAAATTCGTTACTTCATCTTGCTATACCAAGATGATTGCTTCAAACCCAGGTATGTATTTTCACATTTATGTTCAGGTTAATGAGATATACAGTGATGCAGGACAAAAGGAAAATAGACAAATTTTATTTCAAATTCCAATAATATTCATACTTAGCAAAAGCTCAGAAAATTCTTTCTAAGTGTACCTTTTCCAAGGTAATTCACAGGTTTCAAGATACTCAATTATGATGTCAATAACAAAGGGCAAATATCAAGACTGTAAAAGGAACAGACTTGTTGTGGAGACTATTTCCCACTCCTAGAAATGGTACATGTACTCCTAATCAAGACAAACAACTAAAATCAATTTGAGAACCTCTGTGTAATAAAAAGCAAATTGAGGATATATTTTAATATTTGAACTTCTCTTGGTTTACAAAGCTGTTCAATTTCATGAGCCTTTATATAGCCATCTTTTTAACTTTTGAAGTGAAGACAGATTGTGCAGGTTATTGGGATTCTAACACTGAAGGAAGCTTAGCCAGTATTAGGAGAAATACAGTTACTGAGATTATATAGAGATGACCTGAAAACAAAAGATAAGATCATGAAGAAATACAGAGATCAAGGAGTCCTGTATGCTGCTTTAATCACATGGCTAACCTTATTTTCCCTGTTTCCTAAGGTTCAGGGCCACACTGGATTAATGAGGAATAGAATTTCCAATTTTGACTTGGTCATAATTTTTGGAGGTATTTTGCACACTTACTTATTCAAGTAGGAATATGTCAGTGACAGGTTGATCCAATATTCAATGTTAAAATCTCCTTTATTGGTGATAACTTATTATTTCTTTCAGGGATATGATATTTCCTTCATCTTGCTGATGTGAACTAGCTACATTCTTTGTTTTCCTCATCAATGACCTATACCTCAAACGCAGAGAACAATGTTCTTTTCTGCCATGAGTTCATATGCCTATGCTATCATAGCAACAAAGCAAGCTCTGATCTCCCACTGTTCTGAATTTTCTTGTTTATTATCCTTATTACCTTATAATGCAATGTGTTTATACACTGGATCTTAGTGACTGCTTATCATGTATCCTCCTATGATAAACATTTTAACAGCTTGTTTATTTCCTTCTGTTGGGGTTGTTTTCATTTGTACCAAACTTCCAGAATCTCCTTTTTATTATAAGTCAAACTTCCTTCCTAGAAGAGCAGTACACTGCATATAACTAAACTCTGTGTCAGTCCACTGTTAAAGGTAGTTTTTCCAAGTGTTTCTCTTTTTAATTTCCTTTCTTGGCTTTGACTGTGATGATGTCATCAAGTCATGTCTTAAGTAAGGACATGATAGCAATCATAACTCATTTCTTTCCATATTTGTTCCAATTTGCTCTGCCTTTTGAAGCTCCAACATAATTCAATGTAGATAATGACATCTCAACCAACATTGTCCTCACTTAGCTTACTAGCAGCAAACACTTCTAATTGCTCCATCCATATATCTTATGATATTCCTACATTTTTTAATATTATTATAAATTTCCACTGTTATTTTATCTGACAATGAGAGTAGAAAATACTATTTAGTACTTACAAGTGCATGTCTAGATCTCAGGGTTCCAAACATGTCAAGATTCTTTTGCATCAGTCAGATGTGAGAAGATGAGTTTTAATGTGTGCCGTAGGAATTGTTCTTGTGATATATTGGGAAAGAATGTGGCTGGTTTTTTTTTTTTTTTTTTGCTTGTCTAAAAAGTCTACCTGAGGCCAAATTAAAGAGTTTTTGGATTAATTACATTGGCAAAGAAATCTCATAATATCCTAGTATTGACTCTGTTTTGTGGTTATTACTGTTCATTCTATGAACAATAGGATGACAAGATCTATAATGAAAAGGAGCAAACTGAGCAAGAAAAAATACAAAATATATAGTTCAAAGAGAAAAGGGACACCAAAAAGAGGAATAGAGTTAAAGCTTCAAGGACATAAAAAGATTAAAGGAAAGCATGATATTAAATGCAATTTATAAAGGGAGTAGTGATTTCAAGCTAGACCCCACCCAGCTAAGCTTTCAACTTGTGTAAACAAATTAAAGAAAAATCTTGGAGCTAGTTTGGTGGTGAATGCCTTTAACCCCAGTACTCAGAGGATAGAGGCAAGTGCATCTCTGAGTTCATAGACAGCCAAACTTAGGCAAAGAAGGAAACCATTGAAAATAGTTGTTGTTTCTTGAAGACATAGTTGAACAAGTGGCAGGGGTGCATGTTCCAGCCTCAGCAAGCAGCAGAATTTTGCAGCTTTAACTACCTGGTCCTGGGTTCAGAGTCAAGGATAGAAGAACAGGGTTATGGAATCTCCCTATGAGACTAAGGAAAGCTGTTGAGATCAGGCATGTGACAGAGGTGTCCCTGCATAGAAGCCTGGAGAGGTCATTGCATAAAGCTGTGAAGACATCGCCTAGATTGCCCCGAAGACCTCAAGATATTGGAGATACCGCAGCAATGGGATGGCTGACAAGGAGAGATGCTAACAGGAAGTAGAACTAGCCCAAGAGAGAGAATGGTGTTGCAGTCAGCAAAACTAAAAGAACTTAGAGACCTGAAAAATACTTTGATATCAGACATTGAGATGCAGAATTTGGAGTTTGTGCAGCTGGTTTTAAGTCTTGTTTCCTTACTAGGTTCCCTTCCCTATCTCTTTTAACAGGAATGTATATCCTACACTATTATGTGATTGCTTCTGAATTTTGACTTTACAGAGGATTTCAGTTAAGAGATCGCATGAATCTCAGAAGAGACTTTGAAATTTGCACTTTTTAAATTAGTTTGAGACTGTTATAGACTATGGGGACTTTTGAAATGGGACTGAATACTTTTTCTGTTACGGTATGGCTACAAGCCTATGAAAGCCAAGGAGTGAAATGTGGTTTGGATAGGAATGACCCCCATAGACTCATGTTTTGCCTATAGGGAGTGGCACTATTTGGAGTTACGGCCTTACTGGAGGAAGTATGTCATTGGGAGAGAAAGTTTTGAGGTCTCATATGCTCAAGCTATGTCCGGTGGGACAGACACACACAGTTGCTTCTCTGCCTGTGGATTAGGACGTAGAACTCTCAGCTCATTCTCCAGCACCCTGTCTGCCTGCATGCCACCATGATGATAAAGGACAAACCTCTGAAACTGAAAACTAACTTCAATTAAATGGTTTCCTTTCTAAGAGTTACCACAGCCATGGGACCTCTTCACAGCAACAGAAGCCCTAAGAGGCTATGCTTGACAAACATCAGTTTTTGCCACATTTACATCTTATTTCTCTCCTTCTCTTTCCCTCTGTTCTTGATTTCAGGAGATAATACTCCTTCACATTGGTTCTCTACCACTGTTCACCTCGCCTTTGTGCCACTATATAGCAAAGACTTGGAAACTTCTACTTGGGAACTACGATCAACCAGATGGAAATAATCAGTGGGGAGTCAAGTAAAGCAAAGCTTTCGATTTTCTGTCTGGTGAGTTTCTGAGACCAGAGCAACCAGCTGGGAGGCACAGGCCCCAGGACTCCCAGGGGAGCCGCAGGGCAGCAGGGACAGGATCCTCTCAGTTTCTGAGTGACAGAGGAGGATCAGCATCCTTCTCTGCCCCTTCCCTGCAAGTGGAGGGCCTACCTCCACTCATGTCCAGTGGGACAGACACACACATTTGCTTCTCTGTCTGTGGATTAGGATGTAGAACTCTCAGCTCATTCTTCAGCACCCTGTCTGCCTGCATGGAACTATTCCTCCAGGGAACACCTTAAGCCAGAGACCCAGGCGAGATCCTCCATTTTCTCTCAGGTGAGTTTCTGAGACTGGAGCAGCCAGCTGGGAGGCACAGGCCCCTCTACTCCCAGGGGAGCCGCAGGGCTGCAGGGACAGGATCCTCTCAGCTTCCGAGTGACAGAGGAGGATCAGCTTCCTTCTCTGCCCCTTCCCTGCAAGTGGAGGGCCTACCTCCAGGGAACACCTTAAGCTAGAGACTCAGGCAAGAGCCACCATTCTCTCTCTGGTGAGTTTCTAAGACCGGAGCAGCCAGCTTGGAGGAACAGACCCCACAAGTCGCAGGGGACTTGCAGGGCAGCAGGGACAGGACAAGCTCTAGCCAGAGACACTAAGAA
>NW_022196903.1:11216272-11218772 GCF_008632895.1 Mastomys coucha
AAAAAAAAAAAAAGCAAAGCTTTCAGTTCGCACAACACAAAACCCTCTGGGTGACAATTCCTTCAAAAAGTAAGTACAGGGTGGGATTTATATTTCTACACCGTAAAACCATAAGTAACATGAAAACCGCTGTGCATTTTCAATATTACAATGTCTGAATATTTCATGATCTTGTAGGTAACATATTGAAGCTCACTGACAAGGCAACCAACATGCAAAGATTTGACTTTTTTTTCATTGAATCATGTTGTTTGATTTCTAATTTCTAATAATTGACTCCATTAGTATTTTGGGTTTTGTTATCTATCCACTTCTGCCTGTCCTCATCCTGCCCACCTTTCCTAAGTGGTCAGTGCTCAGAAGGGACCTTTCTAAAGGCGGCTGATGGGCAGATAGGAGGATGTCAGAGGCTGTGCACATGTGTAAGCCCTTCCCATGAGGAACTCTTAATATCCCTCTTTTTCTATATAAAAAATGTTTCCAGTTTAGACATATGTGCTATATTCACTGGTTTGGGTTTGGCTGATTTCAGGTATTGCTTTCTTTCTTTCTCTTCACCCTCTTTCTTTCTCTCCACGCTTTTTCTTCCTCTCTGTCTCTCTGTCTCTGTCTCTCTCTTTTTTTTTCTCATATTAAAGGCTATATGTGGGGCCTGGCAGGTGGCTTAATAATTAAAGCATTTGTTATGCAGGTATGCAAACATAAGTTGAAATTCCAAATACTGATATAAAATATCAGGCATTGTAGTCTGTACCTGTAGTTGTAATGCTGGGGCAGGGAGAGAAAGATCCACCAAGTTCATTGGCCAGCTGGTGCTACTGAATTACTGAGTTCTAAGATCATTGAACAACCCTGTCTCAAAGACAAAGTGAGGTGTACACATGCATCACAATATATATACACACAAACAGACACACACACACACACACACAGAGAGAGAGAGAGAGAGAGAGAGAGAGAGAGAGAGAGAGAGAGAGAGAGAGAGACCTCATAGATTAAAATATAATCAAGGAAACCAATGAAACTGGAACAATGTTGGAAGATGAATGAGAAACCATTATGTGAGCCATGACAACTAAATAGTCCTCAACATGCTTCTTTGGTGTAATGTGGGAAAGCACTGTTTAATTTTCATGTGAGCCATCAAAATATCAGTAACTAAATATGTTAAATCTGACAAAAGGACCTAAGATACACAGCTATTCACATGAAGGTTAAAGCAGAACAATGAGCCTTTTGTTGTTTATTAACCTAATGGCTACCTACCCATGTTTTCCCTAGGCTTAACACCTACTGATGGCTAACTCATCAATTCCAGAACAGAGTTGGGGATGATGACAATAATAGATAAGATGCTCCAATTGCTGAATATTGCAGTGTTTCTTATTCTTCCCCTTGTCCTTTACCCAATAGTCCATGGACTACTTTCTCTCAATTTTCTGTCCGACCAGTTTCTATGTGACTGGAGGACACGGTATTCAGGTCTTTTCTTAAGTTTTTGCTCTACCCTTTCTGTTCTTTCCAATTTATCATCCACTTCAGCCCTTCCCACCTCACACTGCAATGACCAGAAATCTTCTTAATCCAACACCCACATCCAATTCAGGACCCAGAGCTGGAAACATCATAGTGAACCATTACTATGGACCAGACCAGCGTGCTACACTCAAGTTGGAGGGAAAGATTTGCCTTGCCTAATAAAGCTTGCTATGTAGGAAAGCTCAGCATTCCTTAATGAGTGTGCTAGAAAGTGTTCTGTTTCCCTGTGAAGCCCGTGAGCTTCTATGTGGGCCTCACTCACAGTCTACTTAAAAACCATGTTTCCCACATACATATAGTAAAGATGTTCATGATGTGAAACAATGAAGAGACTTCATTTATAAGAATCAAATTTTATGAAGGCAAATAGGCGAGGCCTGTGTTGTTAATCTTTTCTACAAAAGGTAAATAATAAGAATTTTCTGCTCCAACTTTAGAAATGGAAGCTCACAGTTGGAAAATACTGTTTACCTTTCTCATAATTATCCAGCCAGGACCTGCTTCTCCCAGAATGAGACACTGAACAAATTGCACATAATACATACAAACATTCTGAAAAATGTTACATATTTGGAATGGAAACACATTTATGTCTCAGAGTGATGCCAACTAGTTCTATGCTGTTTTTGTTAAGCATAATTGCAGTTCTTCACAAAGAGCCTGGAGAAAGGGAACAAATACTTGGCATATTTCTTTTGGTTGTTCAGCATGTGCGTAATTTATTTGTTTGCCACTGAGAAGCACTCTGTTTTTCCTGCTGAGCGCCAAGGCATTGTGATAGCTACTACAGTTTCCATTGCATGGTCTTGTACTTTCAGGCTTCTGAATTTACAAAGTTGAAGTAATAATCCGGAGCACATTTTCTGTTGTCCAGAGCCGTCCCTGTTTCATCTTCCCCTGTGTCTTCTTCAAACAGTGCCCAGTGGCCAGTTGACATGAAGAAGTCTACCTCTCATCAAGG
>NW_022196903.1:11221272-11269643 GCF_008632895.1 Mastomys coucha
GAAACTATATTCTGCAGCCAGACTAATCTTAACTGTGTACAGTTCATTTGGAATAATTTATCATCTAATTTCTTTAACTGTTTGGAGATAGAAGGAGGGCTGGTTTTTGTAGAATAAGAAGCAAACAGCAGTTCCATTGCATGATAAGCAAATAGAACAGCTGACAGCTAATGTGCTGATTCAATAACCATTTCTATACTATCATTTTAACTAACAGACATGCTGAGCATGTTTTAAATAGTTCTGTTTGAGATTCTGAGGTAGCTCAGTAAAGCAGTGGGAAGAGAAAATCCAGAAATAAAAATCAGTATTATTTTTAAAAGTAGACTATTTTTCTGATTGTCTATCAAGGATACAGGGTTTAAGAGGTTTTATATTTTTGTTGTTGTTAGTGATGATTATAGGAACATTATATGAAATATGAAAACTTAACATGAGAAGGATGGCCATTAAAGAAGAAACTTTAAGACCAGTACTTTGTAAGCCCATCCTACATTTAGTCTGCAATCAAAATATCAGCCCTATTAAAGAACAGCAACCTATCCACCACAGAATACATACGTGGCTCAGAGTCCCCCATTCCTATCCTTATCTTGGTGTAATTCACCATTTGCAATGGTGATTAGAAAGAGTGTCACCATCTGTTTTTGCCACTTTCAAAGCTCGTTTATTGTTTTTAAAATATTAATCAGCAATATATATTTATCTTACAATACCAGGAATGAACTGAGTTTGGTGCTTATTTGAAGAGATACCTATCACATACTATGCATGTAAAACTGGTATATTTTTGAAAAAAAATGAATACAAAAGTTGAGCAGCATGTTGAGAAATAAGAACTTTAGTGTTTTGTGCTGAGATTTGATACTGCCATGCAGCCTGGCAGGGATAATGTACCAGAAGTGTTAGCTTCCCGTGCATGTTACAAGTGTATACTATCCTCTCTTGTACATTATCCAAACAACTGAAAGATGATTAATTTCTGAGCCAACTAAAACCATGAACATTGATGAGTCTTGGACCAGCTCCCTGATGGTATTATTGAACATAAATTTCCAAGGTGGACCAACCTATACATGTAGGCAAGACTTGGTGTGTACCACTTTAACCAACTGTGGAGTTAAACAAGTGGCAAAGGCATTTGCAAGCCTCATAGATAAGGATCTGGGAAATGAACTCACTTCTGAAGACTCTTGACAAGAATTTTAGTGGAAGATAGACTATGCACAGTAGCAAGCTACGAGCACTCTGGAGAATTGTGGAGGCAACTACATTTTGTCGTGGAAATTTAGGTGCTTAAGAGAAAACCAGGTTTTGGTAGATCATTCAAACCATAGAATGTTGTCACAAAAGATTACATAGAAGAAACTAAGCAATCATAACATAACAATTGGACAATTAAATCTCTTGTGACATTCACACCTAATATCTCAGTTTATTTTCTGCAATATTAAAATAGCAAATTTTTGTTTTTTGTAAGGTGCATCTCTCTGAAAATATTTGCTTTCAGTATACAATTTTTGTTAAAATCTCATTTGGAGTGTGGGTTTTTTTTTAATGCATTGAATTAACATAGACAAGAAGTTCACAGATCCTTTCCACACTCTGTGCAGAATAGAAGCCTCAAGATTCCTCTAGCCCTTAAACCAAAAACTACTTCAACAAGTGATTTCAGGCTTTAGTAAAAGAAAGAAATTGTCCTTTTACATTAGCATCTTATAAATCACTGAAGATTTTCTATGTGCTTGTATGTGAAGTACCCATGTGTGCTTTCTGTAGATTCCATCATGATGCCTTTATTGTGCTGGGAGAAATTCACCCATATAATTTCTGATAGAACCTTTCTATGTTCCACTAATAGATACCTTTTCATAAGGTAATTCCCATACAGAATAAGATCATATGTCTGGTCATTGACCTATGCTTCTGTTGAATATTACTCATCTCTTGCAGTATTTACTTAATTCAAGCAAATATCCAAAACTCTTTTTGCATATTCTCTTTAAATACTTTCAACATTGACTATGTTCTATAAAGAATGTATAATTTAAAAAAATTAAAAAAGAATGTATAATTTAATTTTGGGTATCTAGTAAAATAGTCGAATTGAGAAGCACATCCTTAAAAGTACCTAATTATTTTATCAACTTTATAATAAAACTATGCTCAGAACAGTCTCTAGGTATGATAGTACCACGTAATTCTTTAATTGCATAGATCCTTGTTTCATTAGGATAATGATAATTTTCAAAGGCTGCTTAAGTTTTAGTGGGGAAGTCCCTTGGAGTTTGTTTCCACACACTGTGTCATCAGGTTTAAGAGAGCAATATAGTGCTTCATCAAGAAAATCTCCAGTTGTCCAGACTGGGGTTTATTCTTCACCAGCTAATACTCTTCCCCATGAGAACAAAGCTTACAGATCTTCAGGCATCGAAGGCAAAAGTAGGTACAGATTCCAGCTTCCTTCATGCCCTTTCCCTTCTGCCCTTCAGGCCCTTTCCCTTCATGCCCTTTATTCATTCTGTAGGAATGAATAAAGATGCTGTTTTAGAAAAAGAAGTGATCGAAACATGTTTACAAACATGATGAAAGATGATCACCTGCTATCAGGAAGATTTTCAAATAACCAGTTATCCTCTAAGTAGAACTAATTTCTAAATTTCAAAGGTTGTATTTATTGCAAGTTATGCTAAATTGACAAATTTCAAAATATTCATTCCAAATAAGAGCAATAATTTAGGGTTAAGGGTGACTGATTTTTATAAGATATGATTCATATTCTCAAAAATATTTGTGACTCCATGTATTTTCTTATTAGTAGCTTGCACTGGAAAGTAACAGGTCATTGGCTTGTTATGCTGTCTTTCCCCATTGTCCAACAGCTGTATCCTTTCTGGGTAAGCACAGGACATTTTTCACTGATAACTATTGAGCTTCTTTTGTTTGTGACAAGTCTTTTCTATATGTCTGCCATTAATGGACTTCACAGCAGGCTTTCTAGTGCCAGGAGAAAGGGTTATTCTCAATGACATCCTCACTATTGCTCTGCCCCCTTGGGTTTTCAGATACTGTAGTGCTTGTGTAGGTTCTGTGCAGAGCAGAGGAAAGTGGATCCCCATTCTGATCCACATGGTCATCAAGAGCCAGGGAGCAGCAATCCACATCCCCATACTTACAGCTAGATCCTTTTTGAAAGTTGCATCTATTTCTGACTTGGAAACATTTTCTCAAGAAGAACAAATATCTACTCAAACATGTTTTCAGGTGAAATACTTGTGCATTTCCTTCTTAGTATATGGCATTCAAGACACAGAAAATCATATCCGCTCCTAGGGCAAATGAAATGGCCTTTCCATGAAAACAGAATATTCAGACAGGAAGTAGTCATGATTGTGATGAGATGTTTGACATCTTTGTACTGAAATACTGTTTTAGGTATTAAAATCCTATGGTGTCCAAGATTTTCCCATGCCACAATGGGCCTTTGTCTAGAAAAAAAGACAGATCATACCCACCAACGCTATCTGCAGTAAGAGTGCAGTATTATGAAATGTATTAAAATATTTCTAATGGCCCATGTCCTAAATAACAAATGTAAACTGTTAGAGAGCCAGGGAATGTAGAGAAAAAACAGTAATCCACTTTTAATCTTCCTCTTAAAATTATTTTATCTTGTTCCTAATGTATTTTAACATGTAATTTTTCTATTTAATTTTTTCATAGGTTCTCGTCTTTCCCCTTTATTTCTCCATTCTAAGATTTCTGACAGAGAAAAAAATGTACAAATTTAGGATATGATATAGGTAGCCTTTCAAAGCATTGTGGAAAAGATGGATTATTCAATAAAGGACATTGAGACAACTGGCTGGTCATTTGGAAAAAAATGTGAGTGGAGCTTTATCTCATTCTTTATTCAAAATGAATCTTAGTTGGTTACAAAATTTGAGCATAAGAATGAAATCATTAAAGGTCTGGAAAAAGCTTGGAGATTATTATACACAAAAATGGCTAAGGTATATAAGCAAGATAAAACTAAGACACAATAGAAAGTATGTTGGTAAATAAAACCAAATGAAAGATTTAAAATATCTTCTTAAACAGAAACATTTTTTATAAGTAGAACAAAAGACTGAGAAAAGATGTGTAATTTAAAAAGTAATGAAGGTAACGTATGTATGTATTATAAATATAGATAAAGGTGTGTGTGTGTGTGTGTGTGTGTGTGTGTGTCTTAATCAACATTATATTCTGTTAAGAGACACCATGGAAACTCTGATAAAGGAAAATATTTAATCAGGGCTGACTTGCCGTTTCAGAGGTTTAATCTATTATCATGATGAAGAAAGCATGATGACATGCAGGCATACCGGATGCTGAAGAAGTAGCTGAGAATTCTTCATACAGATTCAAAGGCAGCAGGAAGAGAATAAGACATTGGATCTGGCTTGAGTATTTGAAGCCCCTAACCCCTTCTCCAGTGACACTCTTCCTCTAACAAGGCCTCACTTCCTGAACTCTACCAACAAGCTCCACTCCGTAATGACCAAACATTCAAATATATGAGTGTATTGGGGCCATTATTATATAAACCACCATACTGTGTGTGTGTGTGTGTGTGTGTGTGTGTGTGTGTGTGTGTGTGTGTGATTTGTAAAGGAGCAACATATGAGTTAATGGGTATTGAATAATGGTTCAAAACCAAGCAAAAAAAAAAAATCAAACAACAACAAATGAGAAAGCATGGCTTTTCTTTTAGAAACTAAGAATAGCCAAGAAAATCAAGTTAAAATTATATGAAATGCTATTTTATTTAATGTTAGGTCAAGTCTCAAACAGGTATGTTAAAAGACAGAGGTTTTGGACTATACAAAGAAATAGTAAGATGTATCCATCTTTCTAGCAAGATAACTTACAAACAGTCCTTCTTCAAGAATTTATCATAAAGATACCCTGGAAAATAATTCAGTCATATGTATCCATGTGCTTCTGCAGGTTATCACAGTGAATAAAATATTTGGAAAATTCTTTATGAACTTGAATGGGAAAATCTTAGAAAGTTCACTATGTGGAATAGTACTCAGAATATACAAAGTATTATCATTGCATCTACATGGTAGATCTGTAGATCTTCAAGTGTCCTGCCTTCTTATACCTGCTCTTTGGCTTTTCTGTCATGAAAGTATAAAAGGGAGGAGGGGCACTACCAATGGAAGCCAGGTACCTGCTTATAAAAACAAATGACAAGAAAATACCCTACTATGAGTCTTCGTATCAATGAACAGGTTAAGGTAATAAATAAAGGCTGAGTTAGTTTGAAACTGCTTCTGTTCATTCAATCCTGATATTGGGATAACTTTAGACTGGACTATTTGGTGACTTCTACTTTATTGGATAATTTCTTTATGTACATTTCAAATGTTTTCTCTTTCCCGGTCTCTCCTTCAGAAACCCCTTATCCCATCCTCCCTTCCCTGCCTCAATGAGGGTGATTTCCCCCCACCCCCTATCTTCCTGCCCTGGCATTCCTCTACACTGGGGCATTGAATACCCAGAGGCCCCAGGAACACTCCTCCCACTGATGTCCAACAAGGCCATCATCTGCAACATAGGCGGCTGGAGCTTTGGGTCCCTCCATGTGCACTCTGTTTGGTGGTCCAGTCTCCTGGGAGCTTCAGGGTGTCTGGCCAGTTGACACAGTTGTTCTCCCCATGGGGCTGCAAACCCCCTCAGTTCCTTCAGTCCTTTCTCCAACTCCTCTATCAGGGTCCCCGCGCTCAGTCCAATGGCTGACTGAGAGCATCTGCCTCTGTATTTGTCAGGCTCTGGCAGAGCGTCTCAGGAGACAATACCAGGTTCCTGTCAGCAAACATTTCCCAGCATCCACAATAGTGTCTGGTTTTGGTATACGGGATGGATCCCCACTTCTTAACTACAAGAAATTCAAATTACTCTAAGGAAGTGAAAAGTTGTGGATCTGTGTCTTTGTTATAAATGAGAAATTTCAGACCCTGTATATTTGAGGCATATGATCAATACTAGAGTTTGGCCTAGAAATCAAATACTGGTACCTCCAAGAAGGAACACGAGACAAAGCACTGAGGCATAGGAAATCTTCAGATGACTGTGATTTTCAGTTGAACATATGCGGACATTTGCTGTTAAAGCATTAGAATAAGGTTAAATCGTTCATCCGTTTTCCCGTCAACCAGAATGGAAGTGTACTGGAAATGGGATATATTAGAATAACCTACTAGGGGAGTGTAATTCACATCGATAATCAAACAAAAAATAAGTTAAAAATGAAAAAAAAGGATAGAAAAGGTATATTTCAAACACTCTTTCCCCTTAATACATTGTTTAATGTTGCAAAGCCATGAGTGTTAAACTTTTAGTTCTTTAAGCTTCATTAGAATCTGAATAGATATAAGGACTTCAGCTCACTTTACCTTGTCTGGATTTTTTTATCTAATAGCACTTAACATATAACAATTCAGAAGCAGAACTATTTAAAACATTTGTGATTCCCAATCTCTTAAAATAGTTTTTATATTTTATTTCACTGGTGAATATTTATCTTTGGGGCATGTTCTAGTTATGTGTACCAGGCTAACCTTGAACTACCAATCCTCTTGCCTTAGGCTTCTGAGTGGTGGGGTTACAAGCATTCACCATTGGCCAAGCACTATGAACATTATTTTAATGAAAAAAAAGTGAGAATTGTGTCATTTTCATTTTAAAAACTCATATTTTAATTGGAACATAACAGTTACTCATAGTTATGGGGTAGATGTGTATATTATACTGTTTTAATTGCCTTATAAATCACTTATTTAAGTCAATTATCTTTTAAAAATGTATTATGATTTTTGTAAAATGTATTTCTACTGATACTTTGTTTTTCCAGTGAAGTTTCAAACATTCCAGCTGGTCATAAGCTCAATGTGAAGCTCACTATGTAGCATTCATTATGTGTGTTAATAACACTAGTGTCTTTTGAAGAACCATTGAACACTAGAAAGTTGCCAAGTTGTTTTAAAATGAATGAAGATATTCTAAATTATTTTTTTTAAAAATTTTAATTTGATCATTGACAAAAGTATTCTCCTGGTTCCTTGAAATACTTGGTGTATGTGGGGCACTTTTGATAAAACCTCCCTAAACACCATATTTGAATAACCTTGCTTGGTCTAGAAAATGTTTCTTGAAGTCACAGTGATGTTCCCTGAGAAGGTAGCTGGTTTAACCTTTAATAGTAATGCAAATGGCCTTCGTCAAGGTCACCACTCTACTGCAATACACGACAGTAGAGCATGTTGCATGATAGCTTCCATGCTGTCACATGGAAGGCTAAAAAGCAACCCATTCAAGGATTAATTTTTATAGAACTTAAATTCCAAGGTCATTGTTAAATGAAGGTGGTTTTTTCTTTTATATAGTGAGTATGCTATAGGGTATAAATATAGGTTGCTAGTGTCCTGACCTGGATATGGGCCAAGGCACCAAGAGTATTACCCATCATCACAGATCCTGTGTCATGAGCACAGGGGTGAGCTTAGTATAAAAGGCAAAGAGAAGGTTGTATGGTTATGGATGATGCAGATGGTCAACCAACAGGTTGACTCACCTAGGAAGCAAACCTCTGGGGACATATGTGTGGGAGTGTCTAAACAGAGTTAATTGAGATGGGAAGAACCATTCTAAATAAGGGGCTTCACTGTTCCTTGATTTGAGGTCCCTGGCTAAAAAGATGAAAGGAAAATTTACACCACTGTTTACCTTGTGCTTCCTGAACTGCAGATGTGGGGAGCCAAGCCCACCACCTTCTGTACCTGCCACAGTGGCCGCTTTGTCAAGATGGACATGGTCTCAAAACGTGTATTAAATGAAACACTTGCTCCTTTAAGTTACATTTGTCAATAAATAACAAAATACCCAACAAAAATTGTAGGATATCTTAAAACCCTTAAAAGGGATTCAAGACTTCATGTACCATGAGTAATTTGTAATAACAAATACTAATGTTGAGTGATAGGAAGTCCTGTTCAATAATTTGCTAATTTAAAAGGTCTGTCCTCAAATCTAGAAGTAATGAGAACCTGCATTTATTCAACTATGTTCTTAGCTCAAACCTTGAGAATCAGCACTGCTGTCTGGTTTTTAATGTCTTTCTTCTATGAATTTAATTTTGTTCCCAATATTCGCTCAACGTACAATTATTGCTATATAATACCACCATTTGCACATGTGTACATGTATACACATACCAGTAGCTATTGGCATTTATGAGATTTGCCCATGTCAATCATCTCTGTCCCCCATGCAGTGAATCACGTGGCTCTCCAAAATCCCACTGTTCCCCTTCTTGGTTATTTTTCTTTGTCTGGTATTGTTTCATATTATGGTACACAGTCTCCACGTACCAGGCCACTCTTATCAGCACAGAAGCTTTCTCTTCTATCTTCTGTATTAGCATAGTGTTTGATTGATACATGTGAGTTCCTGCATAAAATCCCTATCCACACTATACAAAAAGAGAAAACAATTAAGTATATAATACAATAAAAACGATATAAAAAGAGAAAGAGAGAGAAGAAAAGAAAAGAAGCCAAGGAAATTTTTACTTTATCATTTTCTTTCCATTTTGTATGCAATAACAGTTTCTTTTTTCTGGAGCAGATCGAGTTTAGTCTGAAGTGTCTCATCATCCTATGGAAGACCAAATCAAAGCATTGTATCCTTACTCTTCATGATCCCAGAACCACATGAGAGTGTGGCAAGCCTTAGTATGACCTGTTTACAACTATGTTCTCTTGTGGGACTCTTGCTTGCCCACTGGTGACATTTTTCCATATGTCCTTCATAGCTTTACTTATCTCCCAAGCTCAGCATTCAAGGAACCTCAAGGTTCTATATTCTCTTCTTTCTCTATCTTGTCTCTAGGTGACTATTGACACTGCCATAATGAGTCCCGTGTAATGGTTTGGATATCCTTGGCTTAGGAAGTGGCACAATTAGGAGGTATGTCCTTATTGGAGTAGGTATGGCCTTGTTCAAGGAAGTGTGTCACTGTTGGGGTATGCTTTGAGACCCTCTTCCAAGCCCAGAAGGAGAGAATCTTCTCCTCTTGGACTTTGGAAAAAGATGTAGAACGCTGAGCTCCTGTACCACCATGTCTGCCTGGACACTGACATGCTCCCACTTTGGTGATAATGGACTCAATCTCTGAACCTGTAAACCATCCCTAATTAAATGTTATCTTTTATAAGATTTGCCTTGGTCGTGTGTCACTTCACATCAATGGAAACCTTAACTAAGACTACCCCCCCTTTTTTTTATCCCAACATTTCCCCTGACCACTACCCATATATTTTCAACAGCCTTTGTGACAATAGTATTTACTTGAATCAGGATTACTTAGAATTTTCAATATACAGTTTCCAAAATGGAAATTTTTAGTTCTTCTCTCCAATACCTCTTCTCATCACAGGAAAAGATTCTGGCTTTCACAGGCTTGTTTCAACTAAGCACTAAAAACTTCTCCCAGAGGTCCAGGTCTTCCATGTTTTTAAAATTTTGAGTATTCAGACACTCCCTGTCTCTCGCTGATGGTGAGCTTTACTGTAAGGTATGGCATGTATCCACACTGTGTCTTTTAGAAGCTTGATACATCATTGTGGATTAGAAGATACAGAGTGGTTGCTCCTCGGCTTCTTTAGCTTATACTTCAAGGGACTGGTGGTGCAGGTATTAGGTGGATGTTATAAAGCCTCCTTTCTAAGGATCCTTGCAGAGTCCTATTCTCTAAAATGAGCTTATTGGGCTATCATGTCTTTTCATCAACAAGAAGCAGAACAATACCATAAGGGGTTTGTAATATTCTGGACAGTGTTTTCCTTTCTTATATACATAAGTGATACTATTACGAAGTAAATCTTCATAGCCATTGCCTCAATGCTCCTACTTATCTCAAGCAATGTACTGTCATAAAAATTGCCTTGTTTTCTATTAAGCACAGTGACGGCACTGAGAAATCATGTAATCTTCAAAAACTCATAATTGACTCCATGTATACCTCTGTTCTCTCTTCAACACTACACTACTGTTGGTCTCTCAACATCTGGAAGGTCTCTTTTCATAATACCTAATGATTCTCCTCCAATGTGTTGTTCCACCATTGATGTCTCCACATTTTGTCTTAGACACTTTTAAGTATCAGATGATATATGTAACCTCACATAGATTTTTTTTTTTGTTTTAGTCCGGATCAATCTTAAAAACGAAAAAAAAAAAAATTAACTGCTGACTTGTTTCTTTGTTCTTTCAGTACTAGTAGATGAAGGATAAATCTATTTCAAAGTACTGTTTGGTTTTCACATATTCCCACTGATATGGATAGGTATTAAGTTATGTGCACAACGGATGCAGAAAACCAGAGAAGGCTGGACATTTGAAAGCCCTGTCTACTTCCCCATATTTAACACATGGGAGCGAAATACTTGCTTTTCATGAAATGGTTTTTTGCTGAATCTAAACTGCTTGTTTAGCCTCTCCTTGCAAAGCTTGAGAGACTTTTATTACTGCTGCTCCTGAAAGAACAAACAACTTGAATTTTGGTGAGACTTGAACACACAGATAACATTTTTTTTTCCTCTCTGAGTAAGAAACTTATTTTTTCCCTTCAAAATCCAGCAGTCATTGGAATACTATCCTGTAGTTTAAGGGATGTGTGACTTATAAAACATCAGAATCAAATATATCTTGGTTATTTTGTCTGTCTGTCTGTCTGTTTGTTTGTACCTTAAAAACAAAACTGCACTTGCTGATAATTCTTGAGAGTTGTGTGGTAGTACTGTGTGAGAGCTTTGAATTTCAACCATGAGTGAAACAAATTTTCCCAATAATTGTAATGTGCCACGTAAGTAAATGCCCTTATCTTATCTCAGTGTACTCACAAGCAGGCGCCAGTTAAAACCCAACCACACAACAAAAACACAGAGGGCTTTCCTTCATCAAGAGAGAAGTCATTCCTAGTAGGAAGATCCGTGAGTCTGCCCTGGCATGGACTTTTTAATTGCATCCTACATTCTGAACCCGGTAGCAGAAAGTACAGAAGGGATGTTTCAAGATGCCTAACATGCAGCCCACTGTGTCATAAATGAAATCAAGATCGAAATACTATATGTGAGATTAAGTAAGAGGCTTACACGATGCTTCAGTGTATATATTTATATATTGTGGGGGTGCAAATTGGGCAGATAGTTATCTGATCATTTTTAAAAAAATGCTTCTAATTGATATGCCCCTCTGCACTCTGAAATGCAGTCTGTACCTATGGTGGAATCTAGTAGCAAGGTCTCACGCACTCATTTTTATACAGGGCCCCCCCTAAAGCAAGGCTCTATCAGACTGCATATTACCTATTCATTATGTGACATAGAGATCTTGACTCTATGAGGGACACTCCTGGAATGGTGTTAAGAAGGCAGCAAATGTGCCAGGGCCAAAATGACTCTGAAAATGATAAGAAAACAAAAACGGAATCCCTAAAAAACAAAAAAACAAAAACAAAAAACAAAAAAAACCTCCTTTGTGTTAAATCAATTTGATTTTGCTATCCATGTGGGTTATAGTTTTCTGAGTACATGGAAAACTAATTCTGCAAACTAACACTCAGTATATGAGAGAATTTTCAGACCAACAAAATTAAAGAATACTGCTCCACTTTGCTCCTTTTTAATTATATGGAAGGTATGCACAGACTATTGAGAATGACTGAGAGGAGAGATGTGTGCAAAGAAAATCCCTGTCAAGTGCTCTGTACATTGCTGTTGCCCTTGGCAATGGACAGTCCAGAGATAAAGGTGAGGGGAAGCCTAAAACCCACCAATCCCAGAAATCTCTTGGTCAGCAGTACCCAAGGGCAAAATATCACACAGCTCCTATGGATACAAAGTGAGGCTCTCTTGCAAATTTAGGGTCCAATTCTCTTGGCCTCTCTCTAGTTAAAAACTAAACATTTTTTTCCCCCAACATAGCTTCCAATTGCAAAGCCTGTTGAAAACTCATTATCTTCAAATAGGATTACATTCCGTTAATATGAGAACATGCATATTACAATATCTGGTAAAAATCAAGAGTTCCAATTTGCTCACTACATGTAAATCCAATTCAAAATATTTCCATAACATCTATCTGCTGGATGTTGCCCTATTTGTGTGTCACTCTGGAATGGATTAACTCCATGACAGGCTAGGCTCAGTTTTTCTGCATTTGGTGTTTTTAAACAGTTTATATTTGTTATCATATCAAAGACAGGCTTGCAGTTTTCAAAAGGAAGAAGAGAACACGGCGCCCAAGGCTCCGCCAGCATTACATTTCTTATTCCATTTTATCTTTCTTGGTTTTGACTAATGTCAGTAACAGCTACTGGTAATAAACTGCTTGTTACAGCCCGCTGTTGCCTTGAAGCCTGGCTTTGATACATTGTCAGCCAATCGGAAGCATTTCCTGATTACATTTCCAAATTGCTTGTTTATTGATCTAGAGTTAATAAAGCAAAAGACAACTTTACGGCTTAAATTAAATGAAAGTTTCCTTTGATGTTCAAATTATCCAATCAACCAACGGGCAGCGAAATGTAAGCATTTGAAAGTTTTATCTGTAAAGGGGAGACATGCAGGAGATAAATGGATGTTAGTACCGACACAGTAGCTAAGTGCTAATGAAAAATATGTGCAACTTAGCATACCGCGATTTCATTTAATTCCTACGCAAAGGAACGGATGTTTTGTTCTATCTACTGTATTCCTCACGTGTGAGCAAGGAAAAACATTTCTAGGATGTTGCTGATTTTGGATGATCCTGATTTCTTAACAGTAGATTTGTAAATCCAGGGAGATATCCGTAATTCATTTGTCAAAATAGTTCTGCTATTAATAAATTAGGGGCATTTCTAATTATATTTCATTTATTTTTACATTTATTTAATATGTGTGTATGTGGGAGGGTGAGGGAGGGAATGGGTAACAGAGGTGCATCTGCCATGGTTTTCCAGTTCAAGTCAGCAGACTGGTAGGAGCTGGTTCCTTCCTCCTCGTGGTTCCTAGGATCGAACTCAGGTTGTCAGGCTCCGGGGGAGGCCCCCTTGAACCATCCACACAGCCTTGCATTTCTTAATTTTAAAAATAATTAGCATATGTTATACTTAAAATTGGAAAAAAAAACTTTGTTTTGGGATTAAATTTACCAAAACAAAAAAGAAAGAAAGAAAGACAGAAAGGAAGAAAGAAAGAAAGAAGAAAAAGAATGGGAAAAAGAAAAAAAAAGAAAAAGAAAAAAGAAAAAGAAAGAAATCTTAGCTCTTTGTTGATAGTAAAATTTAAACAGTTTTGCTGGGGCCAGGTTATCTTAGCAATCCCCACATCTTATCTAGATGTCTGAATTTGTATGCCAAATTCTTGAACATGCACATACTGCTTCTATGTTGTCATTGTTGCTGTTGTTTGCCCACTTTGTTTCTGGTTTTGAAGTAAACATTTCAAAGAGAATTCTTCAAATTGTATTATGTCTCTAGACTGGTTAAGGAAATCGGAACCACAAATCACTTCTGACTTGACATTCATCTTGGTCTAGCTGCTGACCCCCAGCAGCCAAGGTGTAACTTGATCATGTCCTCACTACAGTCACCACTGGTCAGGTTTTACAGAGCTGTTTCTGAAGCCTTTCAGATGCACCCCACCACAGGATGACCATCCTTCCTTCAGCCACTGGGTCTTTTTTTTTTTTTTCAGTTTTGTTCTATGAATTTACAATTGATTTATTGCTGCCCTTAGCACTTTTCTTCATCGTTTCCTTCTCTCAGCATTCAGGAGACAGAGGCAGAATGATCCAGACTCCATGGACTCCATGCATAACTTATACTTGTGCTGAGCATCCTGAGGGGCATAAACCACGCACAATGAGATATGTGTTTAAGAAACAGATAAACAGTAAATGAGATGCCAGATAAATAGGTTGTCTGGTAATCAAAGCTATTCTTTATTCTTTTGGACATTCTTCTGGAGCATCTATGATTGTCATTAGTTCGTTGCTATTTTCTCGCACCTTTACAGTGTTTACGGGACATTTAAGCAGCACAGGAGATGAAACGATGAAGTTGACAGTGGCTTTGTTCTCAGAGTTCATGCTATTAATCTGCATTTCCCTTTGTCAAAGCTATCCACTCTTTGATCAAAGCGTGAATAGACACTTAAAAGTGTGGTGTGCTTACATTTCAGTAATTGCATGTCTATTACCACATACTGGATTTTAGGCCCTGTTCAGGAATTATTCATTTATCTCTACTACTCTCTCTCCTGCCTCCTCACTCCGAGATGACTTTTCTCAAGCCCTCTGAACTTAGTTCTGAATATACTTGACTCCACTGAATCAGATCCATTTTCTCTGTCACTACTTGGTCTAATCAACATCCATCCCTTGGGGCTTTATCAGTCTTGAGATTCTTTTCTTCTCCCCTGGACTGCCATAACAATCTGATAGGTTTAAGACTTCAGGTTCATTTATACTGTGCTATTAGCTGGTGTACTGTTGAAATAGCCAACTCTTGTACTGGCAGAATCCCTCCAAGGGCCAATGCCCTACCATAATCATCTTGCTTTCCTTTACTGCCAGCCACAAAGGAACCTTACCCCTACCATAGAAGCCTGACCATGATTTTTCTTCATGCCTGAAATGCTTCAACACTTCATTTCTGAGTGGCTGTTTACATTCAAATCAGAGAAACTGAGGGGTACAAAGAGTAGGACAAGTAGTTCTGTCCAGGGAAGAACACACCATTTAGTTATCTAACATCAAAGGCTCAACAGAGAAGACATATATGCAAGTAACATTATGCAGACTGAACAGGTTGTATTCAGGAATGTATGCATGTGTGTATGTATGTATGTATGTATGTATATTTATGTAACAACAATTAATGGAAAAAGAACCATGAATTTGAAAAAGCAAAAGGAGGATGGATATATAGAAGTGTTTGGAGGAAGAAAATAAAAAAAAGAGAAATGATGTAATTATATTGCAATCTTGAAAAGAAAAGCTTGTGTTTAAGTTTTTGAGAATACTGCCATCTCCACCATCCTCTTCTGATTAGTTGCCACAGGTGCTGCAGACCTCAGCTTCTATGTTACTGTACCCTGTATACTACGTCAGTTTCAAGGACCTACCTCATTCAAAGTGGGGAAGCTAGTTTGGATGCTACATTCTTCTACTTTGATTTGAGATTGGGTATTATGCTGGCTTCGTTTGACTATGCTGAGTCTTTATTGGTTTTGCATGAGTATTAGGGTTTTGTTTCTTCTATCATAATAAAGAAAGTCGTATTTTGATGAGCAGTGAACATAATCTGTAGACTACTTCTGATAGTTATAGAAGTCACAAAAAGCCTGAGTCCTCCAATTCATGAATACGGGCTATCTTCCCTTTGTGCAGTGCCCCTATTTTTTTTTTTTGATGATATATTTTTGACGACTGTCGCTTGTAAAAATTCACTTCTGGGTGCTAAATTTATTCTTATTTTACTTTATTATAGTTAATAAGAATAAGCTTGCTTTCTTGCTTATTTCTGATCTTGGTATGGATTTATTACTGTACCTGGTCTGTCTCTCCTTTGGGCTTCAGTATACTCTGTGAGAGCAACTGCCCTGTCTCTTCTTTACTGCTGTTGTTAATTGTGTTTCAGAAGTGGTCTGAAACTCATCATGGGAGTAACAAATATCAAGCTACCTTCAGCTGGGAATCTTGCTACCTCTACTAGAAGGAAAAACGTCTTTGAAATCCTGTTCATATATTCAGAGAAAAAAAAAAAGATCAGGAACCATGAAGTAATGAGTCCCAACTTCTAGGCTTGTTACTCTGTGCTCTGCTTCTTTGTGTCTTTCAAGGGCTCCTATTGTTTTGGGATCCATGCAAGGCCTGTTCACACCCAATATTCTCACAGCTTGTTGCAGGGAAAGTAGACAGGCAGAAGAGTTTATATAGTAACAGGAGGAAAATACATCTCGATGTTAGTTACAGATTATTTCAGATAGCAAATTATTATTTTTGAATACAATAGTCCAGTCTTTAGATTAACTCACATAGTTCAACAATAGTAGTTCTAATCAGTTGACCTAGTATACAAATGCCAGAGCTTTTTAATTGAGTGCAAAGAGTTCATTTATTATCTTAATTGTGATTAGAATTGTGACTAGAATGGCAGAGCTGATGTGTGAATAGATACAAACAAATGTCTGTAATCAGTGTATACATGGGACTTTGAAACCTGGTTACTAACAACGAAAGTGTCTCTGAAGACCCTAATAATACTTTCAAAAACCAAAATATCAGTAAAGAGAACTCTATGGGTTATAACACATTTAATATACTTTTCTTCTGAGGATTTTGAACCCTATTAAAACATTTTCTAATAGGAGAATCATTCTGGTTATTAGATGGTCTATGATTTTAATTCCTTTCTCTGTTTATATAATGAATCAGAAAAACTGATATTTGGTTTAGTAAAAATCAGGCAGACCCAAAGTAAATGTCATATTCTTCAGTCTGTAGAGTTAATATAATAACAACAATAATTATAATTGCTGCTATGAGAGATAATGGCTTCAGAGCACTCAGTATATGTCAGGGACTTTTAAAATTGTTTTACCTCTTTTGATTATTTCAAGCCAAAACCAACCACATGAGGTAAGTAATGTTATTATCAGCAGACAAGGGTACCAAATTAAAGAGAAATTAAGTAACTTCTCTGAGATAGCCTGTAGAAGTAGAATTACTATCCAGACACCCTCTTTTCAGAATATGGATTGGGCCTTTATAGTACTGCAGAATCTGCACATTGTACACTGTTCTTTTGAATAACTCGTATGCATCTCCTTCAGTGTGTATACACATTTCTCCTTCTTATCAAAGCATTCAGTAAAGAGAGAAAAGGAGGAGGATTTTTTGGTTGTAAGCTAGGCACTTTAGTATTCTGCTATACAGTTTAAGGCTCATGACAGTATATAAATATACATGAAAACTTCCATAGAAAGTTTTCAAGAGTCGTTGGACATCTACCTGTGATGAGACTTGTTCACACTGGAATATGAACAAGCATTTACTAAACAAACTGCGATTGTAGCTGAGGTTGTGGTTAAGGGGGCAGGGAAGTTGGGGGTGGAGCTCAGGAGAGGAAGTGGATAAGTCTGGTTATTGTGCTGAGAGCATGAAGACCATTTCAAGAGGGGCAGGCATCTGGGTGAAATCAACAGAATTGTAAAAGCTGTAGCTGCATCAAAGAAGAAAAGAACTAGTTAGCTGGGCTCTGTGGAGCCCACTGCTGCTTGTGGCCACAGGCAAGAACACATGGACTCACACTTACCTCTTGTATAATGTAGGGCACCTGAAAGTTGGTATGGCCTCTCTTACTAGGCAGCATGTCAAAGAACATCTTCAACTTTCTAAGATGTGTAGTACATTAAAGCCACAATCAAAATAAATAAGTAAATAAAAAGATGTACCTGAAACAATTCTTGCATTTTATCCTCTAATGCAATGCATCTTTTGGGGTATATATTGGTAAGCCACTGCTCACATATAAAATGTACTGTCTATTTATGTCATTTATTACACTTTCAATTTTAAGAAGTAACCCTCCTTCCTATACTTTGGATCCCTTTGTTTTCTTTTCTTGTTTTTTTTTTTTTTTTTTAACGGGTGGTTGTGAGCCACCATGTGGTTGCTGGGACTTGAACTCATGACCTCCGGAAGAACAGTCAGTGCTCTTAACCACTGAGCCATCTCACCAGTCCTGTTTTCTTTTATAGATTAACACAGAAAAAAGCTTGGCATCACTAAAATGACTGCAAATATTTAAACCTCCATAGAATTCCTCTGCATTCAGATGTGACTGTGAGATCTACCCTCTTACCACAAAGGACAAATTTAGTTCCCTAGGATAATCTGAGCTTGAGGAAGAGAAAATTAAAGAGGGAACTTAACAGATGGCATTGGCAAAAAATCTTTGGGTTTACATATTGGTTCAAAATGTAGAAATCTGTGTAAAGAAATGAAAGAGCAATTCTTTCTTTAATGGTTAATAATGAGTATTGACTTGACAGGATCTGGGAACACCTGGGAGACAAGCCTTTAGACATATCTCAGAGGGTTCCTCTTGGTTTGGTTAAGTGAGATGGAAAGACCCAGACTAAAGTGGCCATTATCATGCTTTGGGCTTTGGCCCTATATGCATAAGAAGAAAGCCAGCTCAGCATTGCTGCTACTTGAAGGTGGTAAATGAGTGCATGGGAAGATGCTATGTGATTAGCTCCAACAAGCTCTTGCCACTGTTATCCTTGCCATGATGGGCTGAACTGTGAGCCAAAACAAATTCTTTTTCTGCTTTTATTTTGAAAGTGTGTTTTCTCACTGCAAAGGAAATTTAACCAATGTACCCTCTTACTCCTTCTTCCCTGTTTTCCTACCCTTCTAAGTTGTGGCAATAATTTGAGCTAATCAGACAGCTAAAGGGCCTGCATGGTCAGTTGGCATTCTGTTATCATGTTTAATTCATGATACATTCAATAAATTAAGTGTAGCTTTAAAAAAACTGATAAGTTTTTAAAGCTTTTGAAATGGCAAGATGTCTATTTGTTATAAAAATTAATCTGCACTCTTCTCTGGTTCCTAATGGAGTACCATGGGTTTTGAAGGTATAAAGGTAATGTGAAAAATAGACCCTTTGAACTTAGAAGTGATGTTCATAAAAGAAAGTAAAGAATTATGCAAATTTTATATATTTTTATAATAAAGGATGACTTATGAGCAGTGATGTACATGAACTGACTGTGAAATTAGCTAAAACTTCCTTCTGTCTAACCTCTTCCTTGGTGAAGTGGGAGCCACCTAACACTGTCATTTTCCTTCCTGTGTGTCCCTATCATACCCTCCCATTCCCAATGGGAAGCTTCTAACATCACCAGCAAGTTGCCAGGACTGAAATTTATCTAAATATAAATAAATCAAGATATATTTTTCATGGCTCAAACATTCACTCAGTGTGTCTGTGAGGTTCAATCATAATATACATATAAGCAGCTTATTTCTATTTCTTTATGTATGTAATTGTGGGATTAAAAATGTAGTTACTCAGTCTCTTAAGATGGATATACATAGCGGCAGGAATGAAAAAGCTGTGTAACACTCCTGACTACGTTTTTCTTTTTGACTTGGAGATAAAAAGAACTCTGTTCATCCCTACCATTAAAACAGATCAAAGAACTAAGGATAGTGGTGCACAGTTTTTTATTCCCAGCACTCAGGAAGCAGAGACAGGTAGATCTCTGTGAGCTTGAGGTTAGTGTGATCTACATAGTGAGTTCAGGTCAGCCAAAGATTCACAGTGAGGCATATTCTCTATAAACAAGCAAACAGACAAGCAAGCAAGCAAATAGGCATTAATTCTTGTGGTGATCAGAAGTATTGTTTCAATCATTAAATATCAAAAATGAAATAAGAATAGAATCTGTAATTGGTGAATAATGAGGGAGTACAGCTGGGCCAGGTGCTAGCACTCTGTTAAAGGTAGGATGCTCAGAAATACAATGAGGTGTATAAAGATCATTAAAAACGTTAAGATGCCAAAAAAAATGTGCCAACATAAAATATGATGCAGAAAATGGTCATAGCTAGTTGACCCATTACAGCTCCAAAGTTACAAACTAAAACAATAACCTGTAAAATCCCATCCATCTCATTTATTTGGTGGAACACATAAGGACCCAGCTATCCTGAGAGTAACCAGCATTCTTAGTCTCTCATGGCTGGCATTTATATACAAGTTCACATTTACAAATTTCCCACAGTTTATGTAGCTAGTAAGTGGCAGACTTGAAGCACTAACTTCTCTGTGTCCCTATCACATCCTGATTACACCTCATCAGGAAAAGCTACACTCAACATGATTACTTCTGACCAGGGGTGTTTAATTTTTAATATTTTTAAAGCTGTGTCTCGTACTTTGGAGGTTTCTTCTAATTAGAAATAATTATCTGCATGTGCATCTGCTCTACCCTTGTCAGTGGGTTTTAAACTTTCCTCTCTCATGCTTGTCAGTCACATTGGCATAGAGCCTGCACCTTGGGAGGGGTGCCACTCCTGCTGCAACAATGATGACGCTTACGAGTGACAAACTTGGAAATATACACTCTGCTCTTACAGTCTTCACTCATGGGAAATTTAGCAAAATGAAAACAAAGCATTTTTTCCCTTTACCTTACATTGTAATTTTAAACTTTTCAAAGCTTTTAAAAGGGTAGTGTATCTGGTTACTTTAAAATGATCAAGCTAAAATAGGCATGACTATAATAATACCAGGACTAGTGAGAGAGACCCAGATAGGAAGATGAGCAGGTTAAGGACAGCCTGGTGTGAATGGAGACATTGTGGTCAATTTGGACTACATGAAAGTCTGTCTCTGGACAGACAAAGACTGAGAAAATAATGTTGTGGGTAAAATGTTCGCTGCTGTGTATGCATGAAGACTTCATTTGGATATCCAAAACCTGTGTAGAAAAACACTTCCATGATGATCCCTATAAACCCAGTGCTGAAGTAGAAACAAGAGGACACCAGAATTTGTTGGAGCTTAGCAGCAACAATAATCCCTGGGTTCAGTAAGAGAGACACTGAAAAACACTGAGAAAACCAACCCACTTGAACCTCTGGGTTCTCAAGTGCACACACAGGAGCACTAACACACAAAATCAAAAGGTTTCCATGGAAATTACACTTTGGTGTCAGATTCCTATAATGCTTAGTTTCAGGAAGTGGAGGCAAGAGGATCTGTGAGCTCAAGACCAGCCTCCGCTCTATGGTGAGTTTAAGGTCAGTATGGGCTACAACAAGGTCTTCACTCACAAAATAAATAAAATTAAATTAAAACCAGACAAATAAATAATGAAAAATAAAGTGAAGTAAGCCAATATCATCTAAAGGAATCACATTTGTAACACTTAAACTATTTCTAGAAGAATCAATCTGAGAAGACGCCACTCTAGACTTTTTCTCCTTACTATCATTAGAACGTGATTCCATCAATGCTTAGAAACCACATAAATTGATAGTGCTAACAGATAGTAGTTGCTCAGTATATTTTACTCTGTCCAAAGAAGAAAATTCACCCCTACAGAAAAGTAATGTAAGGTGGGTCTTCTAAGTAGAGTACTTGGTGTTGGAAGGCAAAACAAATTAAATACCATGTAAGAGAGGAGCCATGCCAGAACTAAGTTACCTGGGAGTAGCCAAGTTTGGGTTCCTTCTAGTCCAAGTGGTCATGCTTGATGAGAACAACACTGACAAAGGAATTGGATTCATTAAGGTTATCCATGTTGAGATGTCACTTGAGGGGCCGCACATACCACTTACCCTGCATCTGCTTCAGCTACTGTCACATCAGGATCAGTCTTTTGATGGTCATACCCAGCAGAAAAAGGTGTCCTCTGCTCAACATGTCTGTTCAGAAATCTTTCGCCACTTTGGCTTTCTGGTAGGATTGCTTGCCTGAGCGAATATGTTTGCAAATAATTTTGTTTATTTTTGCCAGCTATGAAAAAAAATCACATTCTAGTGTAGTCTGCCTGAAGTTGGAAACTTGGAACTATGCCCATAGCAGTGAAACCATGTTTCTCTATTGAGTCAGTCCTCTCTTCATATTTACAATGGTTCATTGTACCTTTGCCTGTCACGCTGAGATGGTTTTTCTCCTTCTGTATAGCTAAATTTGTTATCCTAAGTGAATGTTTTAATTTGGCATGTTACTGCTTCTTTATTTACATTTAAAACAATTTCTTATTTCAAACATTTTAATCTTGATAGAGTGAGAAAAGGAAATCATCTACTAGTTAAAATTAAGCAGTCATTTTATTTTAAAAGGTACAGTAAATTTCAATAAACTGGTTATTGGTAAATAGAGTGGTTTTACATATTTAAAATTTTCCTGTGCATTCTGCTCAATATAAAAAGAATAGTGCCTTGTTGAAGAGTAATTTTAATACAGCAATACAGGGCCACTCTGCCAAGGTATCACATCCAAAGACCTACCTCTGTGTGATCTGGCTAAAATACAGACACAGCACACCTTTAATCCTTCTGCCTGGAATATAGACTTGCCGTTAGTACACACATTTATTTCCTCCAACTACAATACAGACATGCCTTTAGTACATACCTTTAATCCTCCCCAAAATAACTTTTAACTGAGGGACAGACAAAGTAGCAAATCAGAAAAGATTTGACAGAATAAATCAGAGATAGGATATGTTGAGCTCTCAGGAGAACAGACAGGAAAGAGGCTATTTTAGAGGGCAGTGTAAGCAAGGGGGATGCAGTTCAGGCAATGCAGTGGAGTTCAGATGATCTCTCATGAGTTCATTTCATTGTAGTTCAGTTGAATGCAATTGAATTCAGTTGAGTTCCTGCAGTTTTGTTCAGTTCATAGAGTCAGTGTACTTAGTGCAGTTCAGTATGTGGTACTAAGAGGCAGCTTTTCCAAGCAGAGCAGTTCAGTAAGAAGCAAAGTATGTCCAGTTTGAATCGGTCAGCTAGGAGAGGAGTTTTGAACCAGAACAGCTGAGTAGAACCAGCCAGCCAGTGTTCAGGAAGAACTAGAAAAAGTGAACTCATTCTACAGTAAGACTCTGAGACTATAATCACATCTGGTGAATAAGAGTTACTTTTACATGTTATAAACATAAAGGTATATAATACGTTTATATTTATTTGTCCATTTGTCATATATATATTATATGTGTATGTAACATATATTATATGTTACATACATATATGTATATATATACATATATATATATATATATATATAGGTTTTAGTTTCAAAAAGCAAGAAATGTAGAGAATGACTGACTACTGTGTGTGAATCATATGAGCTTGAGGTTCATTCAACCTTTCTGTTCTAAGATTCTTTTAACTAGTGCTTTTGGTAATATTACCAATAATTTTAGTAGTCTGAAACCAGACTACTTGGAAGTGAGTTGTGTCTCTATATCTGATTGCCTATCTAAATTTGAGTCAGTTAGTTAATCTTTTTGGGTCAACCATTCTTATGTGTCTGCTCTGAGGATTCACTTAGGCTAACACATGTACTAGACTAAGACAGTTATACTAAGTAGTGACAATATGTTTATTATGTTACAGTCATCATTACTGCTATCAGCAGCAGATGCAATGAGAAAATGAGTCTAGTTATGTGAACAATAAAGAGACAAGAAATCCAAAGGAAAGATCTATAAAAATGTTAATCTCTATCAGTAATCATCAGCATATATGCTGATGAATAACAATACTATATGTCACATGTCCAGTTGATGAAAATTTGAGTCTGTCATTATTAGTATGGTTTTGCCGAGTTCTACTATTGTGACAAAATATCTGATTTAGAAAACTTAGAATGAGCAATGGATTATTTCAACTCATGTTTCCTTAAAATTCAGGTCACATTCAGTTGGCTTGGTTGCTTTGAGAACCATGGTAAGGCAGCACATCCTGGTAAAGATTGAAAATGTCAATTGTGAGAAAAGGAGAAATACATTTCCATTATAAATTAACACATGATATAAACATTCTCTATTCTGTGAGCTCTTCAAGGTAAAAATCATGCTTTCTACACTGGATAAAATAATGTGCAGCTCTAAACCCAACATTTGAAAGACAGACAGAAAGAGTGTATGATTGAAGCCAACCTGTAAATTCATGCAGGCTAGGACTAGGCAGTGAAGTCCCTGGTTCAGAAACCAAAACAAACCAAGTAAAATGTCAATAAGACATGCTGTGCTTTATTCTTCATTATTCCTCTCAGCTCTCAGTTCTGAGTTTAGTATATGAAAAGTGTTCAAAAACTATACCAAAATATCCTGAGATATAGTTTTTATATGATATAAACATTCAGTTTTATAAATAATGAAGTAAATAAACAAGGTCATTATAACATAAAGAAGGACACACCATTCTATAAATGTAAACAAAAATTAAAATCAGCAATACTCAACATTGATGAAGATACAAGAAAATGACTAAACCAAAAATCTTGATTAGTAATTTAAAATGCAAAGGAACTGGCAAAAAATGGAAATATTCTATTTTTAAAAGCTTATACTAAGCAAGTCATCTAAAAATGCCAACAGGAATATATATATATGTATATATTATGCAACATATATGTATATATATTCATATTTTATACACAATAATAAATATATTAAATGTGATATCTACAGCATTACTTGTGGTAGAAATTAGAAACAGAAAATGTTTACTAATCACAAAATAACTAAACATAAGTATCAGAATTCTATGTAGCTACTAAGACAGCAGTTATACCGTCCAGATTAAACATCCAATCTTCAGCTCCATAACACTTGGATTATATACCAATGATGAATGCACAGAATATTTTAGCCACTTTTCAATTGCTATGATAAAATACCATGTGCAAGCTAACTTATAAAAGGATATATGTAATTTAGGCATACCCTTTCAGAGAGCTAGAGTCTGTGATAGTGGAGCAAAGGCATGGAACAGGTAAGAACTTACATCTGGGTCTGCAAATAAAAAGTAAGAAAGGGAAACACATGCACAGGTAATAATGAAAATCTGAAACTTCAAAGACCCCCTCAATGGAACACCTCTTCAAAAAGAGCTACCTCCTCATCCTTCTCAAACAGTTCTACCAACTAGAAGCACATTTTCAAATATATGAGCCCATTAGGAGCCATTCTCATTCAAATGATTATATGGCATAGAAAGTATGAAATCATTCTAGGTGAGAAAATGAGCAACTAAAATTTTATTTGTTCCTGATACAGCTACATAAAGTCCTGTATGTGTATACAAGCATTTTTTGCATAGAAAATGAGTATTGGTTATAATTATTTTGAAAAACACAGTAACCTACAAAAGGGTGCATGTAACTCAAAAAAATGGTACATGATTACTCTTCCTAGTTTAAGACCAAAATTTATTATTAATAAAATATAAAATGGAAGATTTTGTTATTTGTATTTCAGTAAAAAATACTCACACTTTCATAAACCAATATCTAAACTTCTTTAGAGATCTTACAAATTACCTTCTGCCAGAAATAAAACTACTAACTACAATTCAATGTTTTTTTTGAGCTCTACAGAATGTGAATACCTGTCTCAACAAGCATTCTAATAGAATACTACAAATTATTGATGTATTAGGCAATAAAACCATTATATATCTATGTGTGCTTGAATAAAATATATATCATTCTTTTGTATGTGGTTATGATAAGCTTAGAAATAATATTAATAGTATACAAAATATTCTCATTAATATATTTGTAAAATTACTACAGATAAAAAAACATTTTCTGGCATTAACTAAATCAGAACAAGAGAGAAATGCATGATTTCTACTTTAAATCGGAGACATGGAGAGACCAATTGATATTTTTCAGAGGATGCTATCCCTTGATGCTGTGTCTCATTTACACATTACCTGGGAGAGGACCGTGTGGCTGCATATTCTCAGCTCTTGAATGTGCTTTGCTCATTTTCAGCAAGAGGACAGGTTTAATGCTTTCTTGGCAGTGTGTACTTTTTCACTTTGGCTGTTTCTATTTACCTGTCTGCTTACTTATTTATTGTTTGCATTTAGCTTGTCCTGCAAGTGCTTCTGAGAATTGTAGGGTGGATAGACAATACCTACAAATAAATCTCCTTGTCTCCCCTCCTATGTTATCCTAGGTTCATTTGAGGATTCATTTCTTTATCCCTTTTCTTGAACTTGAAATTGTCTAAATTACCAAGTAATATTTTAACAAAACATGAGGGATATAGCTTTCTTTTTCAATTTTATGAAGCCTGCCCTTAAACTTCAAAATCTTCTAAGAGAAGTTAAATTTTAATGAATGCCTTTGTCCTTCACATAGAAGAATGTTGTAGCCTTATGTAAAAGATAATGCTTGTTCCACTGTTCATTGCTAAAATGATTATCAGACTCCTCAGCAAAAATTAAAATGGGATAACATGAGTCCTATGATTCAATTAAAGTCTTACAAGTTCCCAAATCTCTTAGTCCAGAAAACTTCCAGAGAGGAAGTTGCAGGGGGAGATTAAACGCTGAAGGATGGAGTGAGGTGAATAAATACGTAGCAAAGAGTTGGAAGGCAGACACGGGAAACCTTCCCAGCCCTGGCTATGTCAATACCCATAGACCATGTTAATGATTTTGGAGGGAAGCTCAGCAAAATGCTAATTTATTTAATAAATATTTAATAGTGTATTATTTCAATAAATAAATTAGTGTTTACACAGTAAAGAATACAAATGTTTTGTGCATACATTCGTGACCTTCTTTCATAGTCCTCTTTGTATATTTCCCTAAGAATTATTTTAAAAAGAGATGAACATCAAAATATGTATGTTTATACCAGCTTATGATTGGTGGTTAAATCTATAAAATAATCCAATGGGTTTATCCTTCTTATCTTGAGAATGTTTAATCAACTTTGGTATTTGCTTTACATTAGCACTGTCAAATGTACATTTGTATAAAATCTCTCAAATCATGAAAGATTTATCATTTGAAATGTATTTGGATTATTCTCCAGTTAATCAGCTCGATAAAAATTAGAAGACCTGTAACTGGAACAATTACTTGAGCAGAGTGCTATAAAAAAATCTAAAAATATCATGGTGTTCTTGAGCTATGCAAATGAAATTAAAAGCCCATTTGCTACAAAAATTAGAACTAGTATGAGGAGAAACATGTTCTTTGCCGGAACCTGGATTAACCAGGAAGGTATAGATCAGAATAGAAGGTTATGGAAGAAGCATGTTAATATTATGACTATGGTTAGTAGACATGTGTGTTAATTAACTCTGGAATGACTGGGTTTATGAATCAAGCAGTGCTGAGACCACTAAGGATAGGCCCAAAATGAATCATAGGAGGGATGTTTTAAAAATGAGAAATTTCACTCACTTACACATCACTTCTCTCAGAGGCATGGTCCTGTGCCAGGTGTCTATGTTTTCCTTTATTTGTTGCCTTTATTCATCTATGACTTCTTGTTTCTTTCTTCAGAAAAAGAATTCGAAAAGCTAAGAGTCAAGAGACATGTAACCTCTACAACTTGTTATTTTAAAGGAATTATAGATAGGCATCATTCTGCTTGACTTCATTTCAACATGGAGGTTTTTGTTTTTTTATTGGTTATTTTATTTATTTATTTTTCAAATATTATCCCCCTTCCCATTTTCTCCTCCACAACCCCCCTATTCCAACCCTCCCCACTGCTTCTATGAAGGTGCTCACCCACCCACCAACTACAGCCTCACTACCCTATCATTCCCCTACACTGGGGCATCGAGCCTCCACAGGACCAAGATCCTCCCCTCCAGTTGTTGCCAGACAAGGTCATCCTCTGCTACATTTGCAGCTGGAGCCATGAGTCCCTCCTTGTGTATTCTATGGTTGGTAGTTTTGTCCCTGGGAGCTCTGGGGGGTCTGGCTGGTTGATATTGTGGTTATTCCCATGAGGTTGGAAACCCCTTCAACTCCTTTGATCCTTCTCCTAACCCATCCATTGAGGTCCCTGTGCTCCTCAGTCCAATGGCTGGCTGGAAGCCCACCTCTGTATTTATCAGATTCTGGCACAGCCTCTCAGGGGATAGCTTTATCAGGCTCCTGTCAGCACACACTTCTTGGCATCAACAATAGTGTCTGGGCTTGGTGTCTGCAGATAAGATAGATCCCAAGTTGGAGCAGTCTCTGGATGGCCTTTCCTTCAATCACTGCTCCATCCTTTGCCCTTGCATTTCCTTTAGACAGGAACAATTCTGGGTTAAAATTTTTGAGATTGATTTATGACCTCATCCCTCAACTGGGGACAATGCCATCAACAGAGGAATGGATACAACAAATGTGGTACATTTTACACAATGGAGTACTACTCATCTATTAAACACATTGACTTCATGAAATTTGCAAGCAAATGGATGGAACTAGCAAATATCATTCTGAGTGAGGTAAGCCAGTCACAAAAGAACATACATGGTATGTACTCACTGAAAAGTGAACATTAGGGAAAAAGCTCGGAATACCCATGATACAACTCTTAGACCATATAAAACTCAAGAAGAAGGAAGAGCAAAGTGTGGATGCTTCAGTCCCCCTTAGAAGGGGGAACAAAATGATCAAAGGAGGTAGAGGAGGGGGATGGAAAAGGGGAGCAGGATCAGGTGTGGGAGAAGACAGGGTAGAGAGAAGTATAGAGGGAAATTGAAGGGAGGAGTGTAGCAGTGGGAATGGAGAACTGGGGGTAGCCACTAGAAAGTCCTAGACGCCAGGAAAGCGGGAGGCTCCCAGAACCCAATGGGGATGACATTAACTAAATTACTCAACATGGAGTTTTAAGAACTTTTATGAGACTAGAAAGGGAGAAATTTGCTTCTCATATATTCAAAAAACACTTTATATTTATGTACTCCAAATAATTTTATTTTCTCATATACTCAAGTATGGAATGCACACTGTAGAGAACGATGATGTATAAAATCACAACTAAAGTAAATATTAAAAATAAGTCTCAATAAAAGGATCCAAATTAATTTAAATGCTTGTTGACTTGACCCGCTGCAGCAGCTCAATGGTATAAGAGTTCTTACTGATATTTAAGAGGATGTTTGTTTTCTAACATCCACATTACACAGCTTACAACTGTCTATAACTACAGGTCCAGGATATCTAATACTGTTTCCTGTCATTCATGGCCACTCCCCAATATATAAACAAAAATAAAATAAAGCTTTTAAAAATATGTTGGTGCTCATTCAACAGCAGTTCTCAAGCCTCGATGATTTAAATGCCTGAAGGACATCTAAAATATATATTTTAAAACCGAATTGGATGCCATTTTTCCTGTTTTATATTTTAAGCTAAAATTCATTCATAACATACTTAGGGACTTAAAAGGTTTGTGCGAAAGAGTTGAGATTCATATTTTTCTCCATGTGGATATTCAGATGACCTGGTACTCTTGATTGGAAAGATCCTTCTCCTGTGTGTGCTATGGCAGGAGAGATAGTGAGCACACTCTGCCATGTCTATGCAGAGAGTGGGTATTCTGCCCCATAGTTTGCACTCTCACCTTGCTTTTATTATCCAGCTTAGAAGTCATAATTTTTGGAAGTACAAGTTCTCCAACTTCATTTTATTTTTGTTATTTAAAGTGGTGTTCATCTCTGTGTCCCTCTCTGTTTCTATAAAACTACAAATGCTCACTTCTGTAATATAAAAACTATGTTGGGGTTTATATTGGTGTTAAGTAGAATCTATGCATGAGCTGAGAAACTGGTAATAATATTTTTGTATTTCTACATACCATACATTTCCATTAATTTCTCCTTTCTTTATTCTTGCTCAACAATGTTTTGTGGGTTTTCTCTGTAGATGTCCAGACATTTCTTGTTTGAGATGCCCCAGTAACGAGGTGGTTTTTATCACTAGTTTAAATGGTATTATTTCTAAAATTAATAATATATTTTCTGGTGCATACAATTTTAAAGGGGTTTCTTCAACACCAGCACTCTGGCAATGCATGGTGATATAGAGACCGTTTGTCAGTAGAAGGAATTTTTATCCCTGGGGAATATTTTTTGAATTTTATTTTATTCCACATTTGAAGAATTTTCTACTTATATCTACAGCGATTCCACTGTCCACTGTCTCGGAGAATATGTTCATTCTTTTTTTTTTTTTTTTTTTTTTTTTTTTTTTGTTGGTTTTTCGAGACAGGGTTTCTCTGTGTAGCCCTGGCTGTCCTGGATCTCACTCTGTAGACCAGGCTGGCCTTGAATTCAGAAATCTGCCTGCCTCTGCCTCCCAAGTGCTAAGATTAAAGGTATGTGCTACCATCTCCCGGCTATATGTTCACTCTTATTATCCAACATATTACCAGTTTTGACATGGGATGTTTCTGCCTGAGAAGGATACCAAGTTTGTTACTGTTGACTGTGGGGCTCCATATATGACAATTAGGTCAATTTTTCCATTGTTGGCTGTTTTATTTACACTTTGTGTACTTCGTGGTTGTTTTTCTTTTTTTTCCTTTGTTTTATTTTTCATTATTTGTTCTACTTGTTTTAAAAATTAGTAAGTGGACTAAAAATATCTGCCACATATTTTGCTGGTAAAAAGGTAACATAGGAATAGAAAAATAGACAAACAAGCTTCCTTTAGATTTCCTGGTTGAATTCTGGGCCACATCCTTACTGTTATGGAACGGAACACTCGTGTCATGTCTGGCCAGTGTTTTCTGAATACAAACTCCAAAATCTCGTAAGTGGAAAGAAAGGTTCGTGGGAAGATTTACTTCGCTAACATCTTCTCCCTCCAGTGAAACCCAGGCATTATACTTATGGGAGACGTTTTCATGTTTTTCAAAATATGTTTTCCCTGATTTTAGTTTTTGTAATAGATTTCTTATTAAATAATCTTAAACTTGTCAATGCACTTGCAAACTCTTCTAATTGCTTCTGAAGTATGCAGAGCTTGAATAAGTCCTAGCTGATAAAAGTGTTTGCTTGCCTTACGAGTGTGAGGGCTTGATTCTCATCACTCTATACTAAAGAACCAGGAATGGTTCCATGTGCAGATAATCCAAGAACTGGTGGGGCAGAGACGAGTGGTCCCTGGAGCTCACTGGCAAAGTGTCTAACGTACTCTGTCATCTCCAGCTAATAAGATATCTGTCTCCTAAAACAAGGTAGAAAGCATCTGAGAGATAAAACTTGAGTTTGGGATTTGTACATGCACTCACATCACCGTGCCTCCCCCAGCACATACATAGTTGTGTGCACAAAACTTAGTCCAAGGATCTGGACATACAAATACTTTCAATATTTTCATTATGTTTGCCTTAAAAAGTAAAAGGCTTTGAAAATCTTGTGTACTAAGAAGAGTTAGTGTAAGGATTAACAGGTTAATAGGATGTCAGCCCAGGCTCCTTGTTTCACTAAAGTATTTGCATTGTTTACAGAGGCTTATGGAATAAAAATGTTGTGTGAGCATAAAATGGTTTCACTTAGAATTGGCATTTCTAAGTGTTTTGGCCCATTCATCACTCTTCTCTCATAGACTAGAAAGAACTCCCAAACCAGTTCTCAGCAAGTTTTCGTATCTTAAGCTCACAGTGGTGCTTGCAAATAAATCTCTATGAAGCAGCATGATGACAACCTTCAATATTCCAGATGGCAGTCCATGGGAACATCTTTGGGGACTTTATCCATGCAAGAAGTTTCCAGAACAGAGCACACCACAAGGTGCTCGGACAGACTGGGATCGATGTCATAATAGATGATATATGTACAGGGGCAGTAACTGCACATCCAAACTGAAATCTGTCAGCAGATCACAAAAGGCACTGTCAGCACAACCTGACACCGGAGGCTGCACACCGTTAAAAAAAAAAAGTGTCAATTTCCAAATCCAATTAATTTGCACAGTGGATTAAAAACAGAAAGAAAGAAGAAAGAAAGAGAAAGAAAGAAAGAAAGAAAGAAAGAAAGAAAGAAAAAAGGGAGAAAGAAAGAAAGGAAGGAAGGAAAACTGGATAAAAACACATAGAAAAGGGAGCTACAGTGAGTGTTCCTGATAGGACAAGGAAAGATGAGGCATTTCTTTTTTTTTTTTTCTTATAAAAAGAAAAATTTAATTGGGGCTGGCTTACAGTTTCATAAATTTAGTTCATTTACATTATTGCAGAAAGCATGGTTGGCATACAGGAAAACATAATGCTAAAGAAGGAGCTGAAAGTTCTGCTTCATGATTTAAAGAACCCAGGAAGAGACTGTCTTATTGCGAGCAAATAGGAGGGTCTCTTAAGCATGGGGCTGAACTTAGGCCCACCACAGCAGGGGTACACTTTCTCCAACATAGCTATAATTCATGACAGTGCTACTTCCTGGGTAAAATATATTCAATCTACCACATTCCACTCACTGTCCCCCAACATATCATTCTTCAAACAAATGAATCTATGAGGACCACACTTAAAAACAGAATAGTACAAAATACATGAGGTCCAACTTCAAAATCCTCATCCTTTATAACAGTCTCAAAAATGGTAAAATTCTGAAATTCATCTAAGATTCATCCAATCTTCTAAATGTCATCCCCCATGTTTTCAAATTTCTTGAAGTTCCTATTATGTCACACCTTGGTGACACAAATGTTATCCTGTGGCAGAGGAACTTAGATTCCTTTTTATTGCTCTTTTTCATAAACACTGAGGGCTGTTTTCCCTTGCTTACAGTGAAAGCTAAAAAAATGCTCTAAAGTACAGTGCAAATGAATTCAATGGCATCCCCAGAGGAAAGCACAGTTAATAGTTTGTAAGACATATGCTCCCTCTTTCCCACATAAATATATATGAGTTTAAGAAGCCAATTTGATCACACGATGCAAAGATGTGATAAATACAAGGCAATTTGTTTCTCCTTACTGCTCTGAACCCTGTTTCCAGCCCTTCTCTAGGCCTTGCCACCACGTTGGGTACCAAAAAAAGAAAAAGACAAAATAACAGAAATATCTATTCTCATATTTTCATTCTCTTACCCTGTTCCTCATCTTGTTACTCTATTCAAAATTACACAACTTCCCTACTTCCTCACCCATACTGGTTTCTTCTTCTTCTTCTTCTTCTTCTTCTTCTTCTTCTTCTTCTTCTTCTTCTTCTTCTTCTTCTTCTTCTTCTTCTTCTTCTTCTTCTCCTTCTCCTCCTCCTCCTCCTCCTCATTATTATTATTATTATTATTATTATTATTATGCTATGTATTTTTATAATACCCTCTTTACCATTTTATTCAATCAGTAATATCTGTGGGAGAAAGGATGTATCTTTACTTCCTTTTCATACTATGTCCCTAATACCAAGAGCAATGTCTTTTATTGAGCTCTTTGATTCATATTTTTTAACCAAAAATAAATGAAATGGTTACATAAGAGGGGTTTGATCCTCTGTGAGCTCATCTTATTCTTTTTCTCTTAGTTACCATTAAGCTCTAAACATAATGACATTGGGATCATAGCACAAAATTAAGACCTGCTTGTTTATTTTTTTACTTACTTGCTGATTGTGATGGTACATTCACTGACTATTCTACTGTGTTCTAAATCTGTCTTAATAGTTTAGACAGTGTAATTTGATCATTGGGTCTTTGTGTCTATTAGCTATTAGAAATGTTGCAAGTCTAAATTGCTTCATTATAAACATAACAATTTTGAAATTATTATGAGGAAAATATTTTTATACTTTTATTTTTTACAGTATAGCTATTGCCTCCCTCCTGGTCCTCCTTCCCACAGTTCCTCATCCCATTCCTTCTCCCTCCTGTCTCTAAGAGGATGCCTGACCCTGAACACCACCCCCCAACCAGGCCTCTCCACTCCCTGGGACCTCGAGTCTCTAAAGGGTTAGGCTCTTCTTCTCCCACTGAGGTCAGACCAGGCAGTCCTCTGCTGTATACATGTCCTGGGCCTTGGACCAGCTAGTGTATGCTCCTGGTCGGTGGCTCAGTGTCTGAGAGATCTCCGGGTTTGGGATAGTTGAGTCTGCTTGTCTTTCTATGAGGTTGCCCTCCTCCTCAGCTTCTTCCATCCTTTCCGTAATTCAACCATAGGGGTCCCCGACTTCAGTCAAATGGTTGGTATAAGTATCTGTGTCTATCTCACCCAGCTGCTTGCTGGGCATCTCGATTGTAAAATAGCTTACTAGTAAGTATGTTAATACATATTGAAATATTATTCTGGTTATACTAGATTAAATAAGATTAATAATTATAAATTTTACCAATTTATTTTCATGTGGCTACTATAAAATAGAATAGTAACACATAAGTTGATTCTATGGTTTCTGCCACATTCTCATTGGCCAATTTTATTCTAAAGCTTCTTCCTCCATCTATTGCCAGCAGAGAGGTCTACCCATCACAGTGAAGCTGAAGCTGAATGTCTGTCTCTCTCCGGCTCTGTCTCTCCCTTTCTCTCTCTGTCTGTCTCTCTGTCTCTGTCTCTGTCTCGCTCCCTCTCTCTCTGTGTCTGTCTGTCTGTCTGTCTGCCTCCCTCTGTCTCTCTTTGTCTCTCTATTGTCTGTGTCTGCATCTGCTCTTTGATAGGCTTCCCCTGCTCTTGCAGGAATGTGCTATGCACCCAAAGACATTCCCTGGAAAAGATACAACTTATTTAAGTGTATGGGCAGGCAGGCAATCCCAGGCTTTTAATTTGTGTGTAGGATTCTTGGCATGCTGAAAAGATGTAGAAAATCTCTTTTGCCTCTTCCATTCCACTCCCCCTACCCCCAAAAAAACTGGCTTTGAAGCTTGACATGCTACAAGGATGTAGAACACCTCTTTTTCCCTTTCTGTCCAACAAAGCCTGGCTTTAAAACTTGATAGTTGATTGGCAATCTTTGCAGTAATTGTGTCCACTTACCTACCTTCGAAATATCAAAATCTTATATTTTGCTATAATGTTGAGAAGTTTTTCCAAATAGCATACACATGTATGATAAGAATACATATCCTGCAATACTACAAAATACTCTCTGTATAACACAGGTGATGTTTCTTGTTTCTATTTAAGGAGATTTTTCTAATCGGCCATTCTCCCATTCAGATGCTCTGTGATTGGATGACCACTGGCAGGAAGTGAGCTTAGGTGAAGATCATAGCTTCTGAGTCTACACCTATAAACAGTTCCCTCACCTCCTCTTCCACAACAGATTCTGAATCTTAGTCTCCTTACATCTCTGGTACCCACTTCTAGAAACAGCATGCTGAAGGAGAGTCTAGAATTCATTGTAATTCTCAGCTAAAAGGTCAGTTCAAGGCTATCAGAAACTCTATCTTCAAAATAAGCAAAACACACACACACACACACACACACACACACACACACACGAAACAGAATTAGTCAAACCAATATCTCTACACAACAATAATAAGCGTCATGGTTGTTTGAATAGTTGTAGTTAACCTCTGAGTTTGTATTGTGTATCTTTAGAAGGCTCTCTGCCTAGAGCTCATATTTATTCTTTTCCAATACACAGTTGCTGTTGTAATAAGATTTGACTGCCTCACGTGGTAAGAGCTCCTCATTGTTGTGTATCAGTTATTTCAATCCTTGCTCACAAAAAGGACCTCTTAAGAGACAGCAGAGAAGTGCCGGTTGGGGAGATGTATCAGAGGACAACAGAGTGTGAGTGGAACCTTGTGGCCCTGGCCCAGTACAGACAAGGGTAGCCTTCTCCCCACAAAATTATATTAAATTCAAACTGGCAGATAGTTAATTAATTAATTTGTTAGTTTGTTTTGAGACAAGGCATCACTATGTAGCCCTGTGGACCAGGCTAGGCTCAAAACCACAAGTAACTATCTCTAGGAAGATTAAAGGCATGTGCCACAAAGCTCAGTTTGTATTGTTTTGAGATTAAATATACACATATATTAACAATTTGAAAAACAGGCTATTATTAACATCATTAAAATTTTTTACTGTTTTCTGAGATCCTTATCTATTTTGGATATTAGACCCCTTTGGCTATATGTATGTATTTTCTCCCATTGTACAGATTTCCTTTTACAAATTTATTTTTTTGAGATTATAATATAATTGCAACATGCTTCCCTTCACTCCTTCTGAACATTCCTATGTACTCCTCCTTTTTTTTTCAAATTTGTGGACTCCTTTGATATATACATATATGTGAATATATACACATTATATATTTTATACACACATATATACATACACATATATGTATTATATAACATATGTATACAATGTATATATGTATTATATATATATATATTTATATTCCTAAATACATAAATACAATCTGCTCAGTCTGTATAATGTTATTTTTTGTACATTTTTAGGAATGACCACTTGGTATTGGAAATCTAATCTAATTGGTGTGTTCTTACATGTTCTCAGCATTTCTTAGTTACCTATAGTTCTTTTTGTAGGCTTCTGGTTCCATGTGCTTTCCCTTATCCACATTAACATGTCGATTGTTTTGTCCTTGTTCAGCTCATATTAAGGCAGATATGTTTGTGAGACTTCATGGGTGTAGCTGGTGACAGTTGTAGATGTCCTAATTTTGTTGATTGTTTCTTCTACAGTCTTCTGAATAGAGAAGTTTAGAAACAGAAGTCCCAAGAAAACAGGCCAATGGTTGAGTGATGCTGTGTGTGTCTTGTTCTGTATTTGGAGTATTTTCAGGTCTTGGAGGTCAGTTCATCCTCAAGTAAATAAAATATTTTTCAAAGAAAAGAGGATAAGGTTTGCAGAGCCTGAATGGAGAAAATGTGGATTGAAGTTGAATGGGTATGGAAGAGATATGGGGTTTTGTTGTTCCTTTGTTTTGGCACAAGATCTCGAGATACAACATCTGTCTTGATTACTTTTCTATGGCGGTGAAAAGATACTGTGACCAAGGCAACTCATAGAAAAAAATAGTTTATTTGGCATATAGTTTCAGAGGAGGAATTCATGACTATCAAGAGGGCAAACATGGTGGCAGGAGGCAATAGTTGAGAGCTTATATCTATCTAATCCATAAGCAGGAAGCTGAGAGCTAGAGAGAAAAAACTAACGGGAATGGCTCAGGATTTTAAAACTCAAGCCCATCCAACAAGACCACACATCCTAATCCTTTCCGAAAGGTTCCACCAAATTGGGACCAATTACTCAAATGTATAACCGTTAGGGGCCATTTTCCTTTAAACTATCACAGTGTCTCTGGAATGAGGAGAAAATTGTGAAAATGGTTGTTGCACAGCATTGTGGGTGTACTTAACACAACTGAGCTAGACACTTAGCAGGATGAATTTTATGTCCTATATGCATATTTTACTGTATTAAAGCTACACACATAACAAACTTCATTCTATAAAAATGGAAGTAAAAACAAAGGTAGATAAGACTGGAAGAGGCATATGTGATGGTCAAAAACCTGGCACATCGTGCTTGGAAGGATGGGGATACCATAGGTGAATTTCATAATACAGCACTTGTTTAACAGGAACTAAATACAGAGGCATCCACAAGCAGAGTGGCTTGCATTTGTACTGAGTACGAGTCTAAAGTGAAATGTCCAAAGGAATTCCTTGGAATATGACTTATTTAAGAAAATTACTTGGAAATAATTGAACAGAGTGCAAGAAAAAAAAAAAGACATGCCTTGCTAATAGATGGCTCTTGGAGTATTCTTGTATGTAACATTTCCTTTGAAATGCTACATTGAAACTGCTTACTGACAGCAGTGCTAGTTATCTCTGCAATGCACATAGTTTTGAAATCAGCTTCACTTTAAACAACAAACTCATAAATTTTCTTTGGTGCTTCATCAACATAGATCCTAAGGGGTTGGCACAGCACTGTCTAATGTTGGAATGTTCATGTGTTAGGCATGACTTGTTTTTCTTTTATTGAAAATAGATTTTTTTTGTACACTATGTTTTGATTATGGTTCCCCTCCCCCTAATCCTTTCCATCCTTCCCCACCTCCCCTTCCATCTCTAACCACACCCTTTCTGTCTCTCCTTAGAAAACAAACAGGCATCTAAGGAATAATAATGAGACCAAATGAAATACAAATCAAAATCCAACACATTGGAATATGACAAAACAAACAAACAAGAAAGAGAGGAAAAGAAAACAAGAAATGTTTATAGACACAGATGCACACAGAATTTGACAGGAACTTGGAAGGCAGTACTTCAGTTCAATAATAACATCATCACACCATGGCCACAATAGTTTAGTTGTGATATATGCATCTAACATAGTTCGATCAGTGTAAAATGGAGGTGCTGTTTGAGCAAACAAATGACAGACAACAGGAGGACCTGAAGGAAATATTAACTATGATGGCTAGTACCTCTGGCAGAAAATCATATGGCTCCAACTCAAGCCAATAACTCTTACTAAGTTTAGGAGACATGTGTCAAAGAAAGTATGAGTTTTTCCCTTGGTGGCTTTATCATGGAGTTAATATCACTGTTAGCCAGAGGCTGCCCAGGGCTAATAAACACAGAACACCTGCAGGAACAACAATGCCTTCCTGAATAAGCTTCAGAAGGTTGTCAAAAGCCCGAAATACTTGGTGGGAAAATCCCCACTATGGAGCTGCCTTATAGGGACACCAGCTGCAGTGTGCTGCTGCCTGAGATGGGAGAGAAGTTCAGTGCCATCATTAGGAGTTGATGTCACTGGACACAGAGCACTAGAGGACTGACAGAAAACAGTGATCACCCAATTGAAAGTACATTTCCCAGCTACTTCCCTTCCGTGGTATAGGCTGGGTTGTACTAAAGGAGAATCTTGGTTGTGAATAGTTCTGATCAAATGCTCATGAATTCACTGGATGGAGACAGGGAAATGCTGATTTTTTTTATGCTTTCTGGTGCTTGTTATTATTGAATTTCTTCTCTCCTCATTATCCTCAGATAGGGCAATATATGCAAATAAGACATGCACACACAGACATATACACACATACACAAATATTTGTACCCATATATACATGTATACAATGTATACATATAAGGCATATACTCATATACATACACATATTTGTATACTATATACACATATCTATGCAAACATACATACATATATATACATACACAATAATATATACATATATGGCATACACACATACACATATATGCTTGTGTATATACATGTATACAATATATGCATACATGTATACACAGGTATATGTGCATGTACATGTATATGGATGTATATATACACACACACACAACACAGAGATTTGGAGAATGGTATCCTATTTGTTACTTTTCTCATTCTTGTGACTAAATACCTACCAAGAAGCTACATAAGGGAGGAAGAATTTATTTCATCTTACAATTGAAGAGCCATAGTAATCATGGAAGTGAAGCAGATAGTCCTGTCACCTCCATGGTCAAAAAGCAGATGGCAATGATTGCTGGTGCTCACTTACTAGTTCTTTTTACTTAGTGCAGGACCCTATTCCATGGAGTGATGCCACCCATGTTTAGGATGGCTGTTCCCATTTCAATTAACATATTCTAGAAAATTTATCTAGACCATAGTTTTTTCCTTGATTATTCCAGTCTCATCAAATTAAAAATTAATATTAACCTATCACATAATACTGTTCACAGGTAGATTTTGTCTACTAGGATACTCTTCAGACATGAGAACATACATTAAATGTGCAAATGCTGACTTCACAATGCACGATAAAAGCCTCTGTCGTATCATTGTTCATAGGCAGCATAAGTGCCTTTAGTAATGCACCATGAACTTCTCTAACTAACAAATAGCAAACCTGGACACCAGGAATCCACTTCCTGCTTAGCCAAGGCCTAGAGGGTGAGGGCTGTTGGAGAACTCTTTCTCTTACAGTCTCTTCTTTATTTAGTTGAGCGCCTATTGGTTCAATTATCTAGGGTGCTCATCATCGTCATGGCCCACTCAGGAACAGAGAACAAGAATCCAGCATTCTCTCCTTTGCTCTTCCTGAATAACTTTCGAGCCCTCGCCTTCTTTGTTACTACCCAAAATGTTAAATCTCCTAAAGCACCGGTCTTCTGGTTCTCAGCTGGATGTGCTTAACCCGTTCTAGCAGCCTGTGCTTTGTGCTTTTAAATTATTTAGAGTTGCCAGCGAAGTCAGAATCTGTTTCATCTTCACCTTGTCTTTTGTAATATATTTTTTTTCATCTTACAGTGTTCCCATTAGTCCTCATGGGCATGCTTATGGGCTAATATAGCCCTCGAAATCACCTTCTAGCATTGAAAATTTTGCCTTGGGGCTTCTAAAGCGCAGAGACGTCTGCTGGGACCCTCTCCTCCAGGCCAGTTGAGTCGATTCCCTGGATCTTTAGTGAAATAAGAAACACACCCTGACAGTAACTCCCTCCATTGGGTTCCCCATGCTACATGCTGGCAATTGAATGTTACATGAGGATTTTAAGTTTATATTATTTAAAACATACACATGCATACTCTTGCAATGCCCTTCTTTCTACTTTCAGTGCAAAGGTGATACACGTGAGATTAAAAAGGACCTGTGTCTCAGGAAGGAAATACATGTACAGTTCACCATGAAGCCTTTGGGGCAGCTTTGCTGTGGTAAGCCTATACTGGGCATGACTACCAGGAGCTCTGCCTCAGCCATGAGAATTTGATGACACGAAATTTTTTTATATATAATTCATGGCTATCCTTATCATACTCTCTAAAAATAATGTAGAAAAAAAACCATCATCTTATTTGGTTTAGGTGAAATTTTCAGATGTCAATTAAAGAAGAAAGAATATAAGAAGAGTGTAGGAAGAGTATATTCCTCTGTGACTTTATCCAAAACTTTGAAGACAGATATTTCGCAATGTAAATCTCTCCTCCCTTCACACAGCTGGAGTCACACCCAAGGCTCCAGGCTGATGTAGTCAAGAGAGTGAAAGCCAAGCTCTTCCTTCTGCTGATGTGTCTATGGAAAGCCTGGAGTTCAGGCACACAAGATAGCCTGAAGACAGAATACTGGCTGGGGCTGGCATGCATGAGTTGCTTTGCACAGATCTCTGCTATAAATATCCATAATATATTGGAGTAGTGAGGTCTGCATTGTTTGCCTTTCTTAGAATAGTCTTTAAAATTTTTAATTTCATGATAAAGGTTAAAACAAGAAAATAACTTACAAAAGAATTCAGACATATGAAAACTTTGTTTTTTTAATCAAATAAATGCAAATTCTTTCCATTTAAAATGACCTTATATTTAATTATGTGCACTGTCTATTTGTGTATGTGTAGGTTTGTGCAAATGAATGCATGTGCCCAGGACGGCCAGAGGTATCTGATCCTCTTTGGAGCTGAGGTACAGTACAGATGGTTGGACCTAGTCTTTAGTGGGTGCTAGGCCAAATTAGGTCCTCTCTAAGAATAGTATGCACTCTTTAATTGCTGAGCCATTTCTCTAGCCCCAAATGAGAATAGTTTCTTATGATCCCTTTCTTACACAGGAATAGCTTTTATCCACATCTGTTTTCACTAGGGCATTCCATATCAACATCCACAGTCCCTGGATGTCAGTGGCTCATGTTTTCTTTCTCTCTTACTTGGTGCATGGACTTTTTGAGCGGCTGCTTTTCTATGTTCCTGACAGCAGAAAGTGCCCCATGCCTCCTTTCTAGGTCAGAACAAAAGAGCAATTGTTGTCTTGGGACATGTTCTTCTCCTCAATCTACAGGACAGAAACAACTGAATTGGCAGAAATTCATGATATCACTATAAGTTCAGGGATGGCACACATCACATACTACAGTGACTTGCTCATGGCTACTGCTGGCTGCAACAGAGTGCAGGAAATGCAGTCTTGACCCAGGCAAACACATGCCAGCCAGAGGCAAGAGGGAGCTTGTATCTAAAATAAATCCTTCAAATCAAAATGGTCAGGTCAAAGGATAAATGCTACTGTAATTTTCTAAGAGAATTCTAAGTTGTTATTCTTTGGAGTGAAACCACTTTGTATTTCTAAGAGGAACACATGAAAATATGTCTCTCATTTTCTTCCCTATGACATAAGCATAGACCACAAAACTTGGATTTTTTTTAAATCAACTGGATACATTTAAAATCTATCAGTTTATTTCATTTTCTTTTATGTCAAGTGAGACTGAGTACCACTTCATATGTTGAAATGTCAGGTGTATTGTTCTAGGGATTGTCCACTCTACCTGGTCCTTGGTCTATCTTTGTCACTCTTGTGGTCACTTTCCATGACATGAGCACTGGCTATCGCCACCACCCTGTTTGACTGTGACATTTGTCTCTTAACTTTGTATTTTATTCCTGAAATAATTAGAAGATTGTTTTTCATGTCTGTAATATCTAAAAATATGTTTGATGCCTCCACTAGACATGGCTTGTTAGTGAGCCTCGGTTGAAGATAAACCTGTGGTCACTCACAGGAAAGAAGCTTAAAATACATCAGCATCATAAACAATCCGGCCCCAGATATACGCACTAATCAGAGAAATGCACATTTAAATGGACTTATAAATGAACTTACAAACATTTGGAGCATTTAATTTTAAACAGAAGTCTTTGATCCTATTTGAAGGGCTCCCCCTCAGCAGTAGAAAGTTTGTGTCCAAGCATATTTTTCCACCAAAGTTGTCCAGTTGTGCCAACATCAATTATTATTCCATGTGCCCCTGATAACCTGCTGTACAGCAAAAGTATTCTAAATCCTGGCAGCTGAGACACACATTTGTGATATCACAGACTTTCTCCTGGTCAGGATTCTGAGTGGCTTCCTGGTGGCTCTGTCTCAGAGTTTTTTGTAAAGTTACATTTAGTGACTGGCCAGGAGCACAGTCATCTGGATTTGTGATCAGTCAAAAATATGCCATCAAGCGCATTGCCTTGGCTGTTGGCAGGCTTTGGTTTCTGAACTTGACTGTTGGCTGGAGGTCTCTGACACTCAGCAGTTGTGTTTCTCCACAGGTGCCTCTACATCCTCAGGATTCAGTCTCTGGTGTCCTTACACAGCCAGTGTTTCAAGTCAAAAAGAAAACTCCTAAGACAGAAGCACAGACTTTTGTTTTTGTTTTTAATAATACATCCTCAGAAGGAGCACACTATCACTTCAATAATTCACTAAAAAGATTTCTCTAATGCGGACCTCACTCAGGAATGAAACTACTGCTTTTTAACATTTCTTTGTTCTGTGTGAGTGACCCCCACACCTATATGTGCATCTTAACACATGTGAGGAGGTCAGTGGACAACTTGCTGAGGTTCACTCTCTCCTTCTCTTCTTCCACTATGTGGGTTCCAAGTACTGGATCCAGGTCACTAGGTTTAGCAGCAAGTGCCTTTATCCAATGAGAAACTCTGCCAGGCCTATTTCCTGAAGGAAGTTGTAAAGGATATGTGCATATATGTTTAAACTCATATGTCCTTTTTCTATGGTACATCTGTAGTTTGAGTACGTACCCCAAAGTCCCTCCTGCTGGAAGCATGAATCTCAGTATGATGGTATTCAAATGATTGAGCCTCTAAGAGGTGGAGCCTGCAGAAAGATAATTAGCACTCAAGCACTTCCAGTAGAAGGTATTAAATGCAGATCTCACAGGGCTGGAGTGCTTCTTATGAACACTAGCTAATAAAAGTAAGAGCAGGTCCTTGCTGAGCCTCTGTTTACACATGTGCTTTACCTCTTTCATAAATGTTTCTGCTACTATGATGTCACTTGTCAGGTGATTCTCAGCAGAATCAAGTGGGTGCCAGTGCCGTGCAGAACCAAATGACTCTGTTGTCTTTGCACACCTGCATGAACCAATTTCTATAATTTTGGCAACTTTTACAAAGTAATTTTAAGAATGATACATCTGTCTGTGATTTATACTAAGGGCCATGCTTGCAAACATAAGCTATTTCATGGCCTAATGAACCAATTGAATTATGAAGTAGCAAACACTGGGCAAATTCTGGAAAAATGTTCTACTTTGGAAGGCTTTACAATTATTATTTTTATGAGATGACACAGCCAAACATGTCTTTTTGAATTCTAGTTTGATTTGCTGAAACTGGCTCTTGGATCCCAATTGGAATGTGAGCTGTGGTCCAGTTATGGAATTTTTCCATCATAACATTTCATGTGGATTCAACAGAAATGAAGCCCAACTCAGGAAACAAGCATAAATGTGCCAGCAAGTTTACAGTGTGTGTCTTTCCTGCACTTCGAGGGATCTCTGTTTATCCTTTGTGCTGCTATCTCAGCAGCCACAGCAGCTGCAATGTCTGTAAATATGTGAGCATATTTGGATTTGAAATAGAGAATGTATGACCCTCCATAATAGCGCACAGAAGGGAGGTACTGGACGGTACCATCCTGCCCGTGGCTCTACTTTGCAATGCTTCTGTAAAGTCCTACCAATCTTTTCCCAAAATTGACTTTTTTAAGTGGAGAGATATCTTTGATGCAAATAATTGCATCAGAGGTGAATCCCAGTTGAAGTCCCTAGTTGAGCAAGACAGAAAGAGTGAAAGAAAGGTCAGTATCTTTGACTGGGCAAGGGATGAGGTAAGGGACCGAGATTCAGATACAAAGACAAATGTTTTCTATAGTTGCCTATCCTCACAATCGCCTTGGCCTGGGTCTTATGATGCAATGTAGGCTGGCTGTGAATCCACTCAGCTCTTCTTCTTGTGATCTCTGAAGTGCTGCGTTGACAGCCATGTATGAGCGTCTTCTCGGTTTTTAAACCATGAATGTTTTTCCAGTTGGATAGTTGCCGCACTGACTCTAACACATAAACATGTTTTGCCTGACCACCCACTGCCCTCCCCCCCAAATTCAGATTTGACAACTTTTTAAAAGATTTAAATTTTATTTTATTTATATGATTACACTATCTCTGTTTTCAGAAACACCAGAAGAGGGAATCAAATCCCATTACAGATGGTTGTGGGCCATCATCTGATTACTGAGAACTGAGCTCAGGACCTCTGGAAGAGCAGTCAGTGTTCTTAACCACTGAGCCATCCTTCCAGCCCTTGACGATTTCGTTTACAAACTTGTTTTCATTTTTCTTGCTTTTCAAAAGGCCCAGACCTATAACTTAAGTCCTGGACTTCCACAGTAACAGCACCCCAGAGCTGTGTGATGCTTGCTGCCATTCCATGGACTAGAGAGCTCTGCAGTTTATTGAGACCCTACCTGCCTCTTCACACCATCTCATTGCTCAGGCAGAGGCAGGTGCCTATTAAGAACGATTCCTGGAATAAAGAGCTCAGGGAAGGCAGGCAGAGGAAAAGCTCGATGACTTACCTTTTTCAAATTGATTTCACTCGTGGGTGTTTGTATGTGCTGTGTACAGGTATGTTCTCATGAAGTAAAATATTACAAATGGGTCACACGCTGTCAGTTATCATCATATCACTGGAATTGTTATTTGTGCAGAGGAAAAATCTCTCTAAAATTTATCTTACAATTTATTTCTATTATCTATGTATGAGTAGTCTGCCTACCTGCAGATGTATGTAGCACTTCAATGGAACGCTCATAGAAATCAGAAGAGGGCATAACTGGAATTACAGATGGTTCTAAGCCAACACGTGGGTATTGGGAACCAAACCCGAGTCTTCGGAAAAGGCAGCAAGTGTTCTTAGTCACTGAGTCATTTCTCCAACCACCAGTTGATTCTTTTATATGTGTACTTTGGGCACTGCATTCTGGCATCTGTGCGTTAGAGTTCAAGTGTGGAGTGTCACAAGAGAACTCTCACTGACTCTCAATCTGTTTGACAGCACTTGTCCTGCAGGATTGCAGCGGCGTCTTTAGTATCAAGAAGCTGTGAAGTTTTCTCACAATACCTGTCATACTGCACCTGACGTCATGAACAGGGCAGGTGTGGGAGGCAGCACTCTAGCCACAGTGTTCATTGCCGCCATGATCTGTTGTCATTGACCACGGATATTGCTTTGGGATGACAGACCAAGCATGTTCATGCATGCGCTGTTGTTGGCCGCAGGAAGTTCCAGGGTTATCCACCACTGCAGACGACACTACCGGTAGCCCATGTCTTTGATTCTTGGTGGCTGAATTGGACAAGTTTCATTAGGATGCTGAAAGGTGACATGAGTCAGGGAAGTGATTTTCAATTACTCTAGTAGTGCAGTGTGGCTAAGAGGGCATCCTTACCACGCCCTACAGAAACTGATCGGTTAGCTCCACTTCCAGTGAGGGATACAGCGCCACTCAAAGTACAGACCAAGTAATCACTCCCCAAGAGCTCCTTTCTCTGGACTTGTTTCTTTGGTTTCTTTCCCTGTCTGCCCAGACTATGACCACCTAATTGATGGCTTGACATTCAAGGATACTTTTCTGTGGTTTTCTCTTTTTTTTCCTCAAGGAAAGAACATTCTCCACATTATGCATGGCACAGGTAAAAAGTAAAAACCGGAACAGTAACAACAACCAAACAATCTTCAGTGGATCCAGATATTTCTGAAGCCTTTGATCCATACATGACAAAGGCTGCAGGCAGTTCTGTAGCAGAACACAAAGTTCTGCTTTTTGTTGCTGTTCTTCGTGTTATCCTAAATATCACCTATGCTTCTGATCCATGTAACCAAAACTCAGTAATTTCAGCTTTTTTCTTTCCTCTGATAAGAGATAAGATATTACTGATAGTTAATTCTTTACCATTTTTTGCTCTTTTAGCTTTTACAGACAGTTTTTCACTGTCACATTTGGTGCTTCATGGTCACAAGAAGGTTATCACATTCTAGTTTCAACTTTGCATTCGAATAAAAAGAAAATTCAGGAAGAAAGAAGAAAGTCAAACACTTTTATTGGTAAAACTAAGCATCTTCCAGAAATATAATATACTGGAGATGCTTCCTTGTGGGCCACCAGCTAGAGTTAAGTCATGTATCATCCCTAGAAACAAAACAATTATATATATATATATATTATATACATTATATATATTATATATATATATAATATTATATATATTATATATATATTATATATATATATGCATGTGCCTTTCTGACCTACCTTCCTCTACCACTCACAACATCCTGTGATTTAAAAAAAGGAGTGGAAATTGGAAATTGATAATGAGTAAGCAAATAACAGTCACTGTCAATTCTTAGGGAGCCACAAAAGCATATAAGCCTATCTTGGGAATTATTTTTCTTCTTGTTTTCTTTCCTGCTACCAGCTGCTTCCTTTGATGGAAACAACTGAGACGCTCTGTAGGTATTTCTAGGAAATGACGGGATGTTTATAGCAATATTCAGCCTCAACAGCTGAATCTGGAAAACTACGTGATCTGAGCACCCTCAGAGAAAAATAATACTGCCTATGTAGATGGAATATGGATCAGACCTACTTCTTAGGCTTAGAAATAATTTTATTATCTGTGCGCTAATTTCGCAGCCTCGATTCTCCTAGACAACCCCCTCACCTTTTCTGTAAATCAGTCAAAGGCTGAGTCATACTTTTTATTATTAGTTTTAGACTTTGGGACTATAGTCTGATGCAGTGTGCAAACACAAGCAAAGCAAATACATGACAACATGAATAAATTCATTGAAAGTAAACTATCCTCTTATAATTACTTTCTTGGATATTCAGCATAATTTCTTCTCCTCGGGCAGCATGGGCAGCTATAACTAGTTGTCAAATCACTCATACCATTAATATTAACAATACAGCATCTGTTGAAGACTTTCAATATGTCATAGAGCTGTATGAAATATGGTTAAGTCCCTGAAGATGAATTTATACTATAAAATAAATGAACATAGTTGACTTCAATAATGATAATTCTTCCATGACAATTCTATTTACCAGGTGGAAAGTGCATAGCCAATGAAACTGAACCCTTCTGTTTGTTTTAGTACATTGTTGGTCATTTTTCTAAGGGTTAGATGTGTTCAATTAAGTCAAACATTTAGTCAAAATGTGCTACTGTTGATTCTATTTTTAACTTTTATTGCATTATCAGAAAACTTACATGATTTCAATTTATCTGAATTTGTTAACATTTAAAAACATATTTTAATTAAATAGATTTGAATCACATTCTTGTTCCCCTTTTGTGCCACCGCTCCTCCCATAGACCCCCTTCAATACCTATAAAATATTTTTTGTCATATTCCTTAAAATTTATAAAATATTATAAAAATAAAAATAAGTATTATAAAAGTTGTTTGATATAAAACAATCGATTTAAGTCTTATGTACATGCTCGTCTACAGCAATAGTGAAAATACATTTTTCTCAATATAAATATTAAATAACTCCAAACATATTAGCTGTATACTTAAAAATAATACATCACTACTAGTATTTTCTTAAATGAACATGAGTATATAAAGTCTTTTTGTTTGTTTTGTATTTAGTAGAGTTTAAAATCTTGGCTCTTAATGTGGTACAAGCCCAAAATAAGAAAAATTTTTAAACATTGGGTATCATTGTAATAAGGCTGTATTTCAATGACCCTCACATCATCAAAGGATTTTACCTCCATTGTAGCTAACCTGAGAGTTGACAGTTCTGCTGCACCCAGAAATGAATTGTAGGCTCGATTTTTGGATACAGACTTCCTGCTATGGTCAAAGCTAATTGACTTGAGTGAGTAACTTCATTTTCAGCCCACAGAGAACAGGTTACATTCTTTTAAGAAATGGTGTAGGTATTAAGATGGTCTATCCATAA